>NC_073696.1:210868519-211180702 GCF_029784165.1 Wyeomyia smithii
AGTATAATCAGGCCATTCGCTATCAACGGACTTAAGCATGAGTTTATTCTCTGGCTCCTACTAATCCTTTCTTTACGTTGGATTCTACAAAACTTCGATAAATACCTCCTGACAAGAAGAAGTGCGTCTTAAAATGAAACTGATCAGAAGGACAATTAGTTGAACTTCTCTAAGCTATATTGATTGGCGATAATATTTGCAGAATGCAAAGAACTCGGAGTAGTTAGCGTAAAAAGGAAGGACGAAAGCACACACAAGCACGGATAATAACATAAGCATGTCACTTACTATAATAGTGATATTGCTAGTATCTAGTAGATGACTGATAGTAGCTAATAGTAGAAGAGCTGTTTGAAGAGAACCCGGCGATAATAAAAAAGATCAATATTTCTGGTCGTAGTGAGTTGTCCGTTCAGGCAAAAATTTGAAAAGCACATAACATAACAGCGATTCAACAATCTGAAAAACTATTTATCTCTAGTAAATCTACCAAATTGATAAATATGGTTTTATGCAGAGAATAGGAAATTTTAAAATTTTTGAGAACTTCAAATTAGGCCGAATTCCTGAAATCAAGTGTCATGAAAACTACATCAAAAGCAAAGCCTTGGTGCTAAATTTCGATTCGGAACTTGACCGTCTTTTTATTTATACGAAGACTTCGTAGCCGACTGTTTAGTGTACAAGACAATTGCGGGGCTAGCGCTACGATCCTACTGATACTAACAGTCTCTCCCGAGCCGAGACTCTAACCTACGAAGCCTGGCTTGTCAGGCCAGCAACGTACCTCGAGACCATCTGGGAAAACTACATCACACGCTCTTATAATTGTGCCCAGTGTGACTACATCATTATATTGATTCTTGGAATGAGAAAATGATAAATAGATTTTTTTTCTGTGCAGGTACAATGGGAATTCGAACGATATTCGGTCAATCGGTGGAGAAATTGATAATCTGCGGATTTGTTTCGCGTAGTTTTGTATAATCGTAAGGTTTATTAGAGTCCCAAGACTTACATAAATGAATTTGAACTATTTTATTAACAAATTGGGTGCCATAAAGCTTCGAACTCTCACCAGACAGATAATAAGTGCATAAGTAATTACCGGAGCTGTTATATCGATACTTTACCTTACCAGTCAGCTCCAGGCCGAAGTGTCCTTTGCTGTTCGAAGAAGTCGTCTCCATTCGATTCGGTCCATGGCTGCAGCTCGCCAGCCATGTCGTCTGCGGAGGCCCCGCAGGTCGTACCGCACTTCGCTCGCTGCGCGCCCCGTTCCAGTCGGTCGTTATCGAGAACCATTTTCACCGGGTTGTAGTCCGACATGCCCAGCCCACCGTAGTCTCCCGATTTTCGCCGTTTATACGATGAGTGGTTCTCCCAGCAGCTGATGCAACTCGTGGTTCATCCGCCTCCGCCATGGTCCATCTTCCATCTGCACTCCACCACAGATGGTACGCAGCACCTTCCGTTCGAAAATCCCAAGGGCGCGTTGGTCCTCCACGAGCATGGTCCAGGACTACCGGTCTGATCAGTGTTTTGTAGATGATTACCTTCGTGCGGCGGCGGATTTTATTCGAGCGGAGCGTCCTCCTGAGTCCAAAGTAGGCACGATTTCCAGTCATAAGGTGTCGACAAATTTCTCTGCTGGTGTCGTTGTCAGCAGTCACCAGTAAGCCCACCGTCTCGTCGTCTACCACCTCAATTTCATCACCGCTAATATGAATTCGTGGCGGGAGGTTTACACTGTCTTCTCTAAAACCTCTTCCTCTCATCTACTTGGTCTTCGATGCGTTTATGTCCAGTCCAATTCTTCCGGCTTTAGTCTGATGAACGTCTCCGTCATTTTCTCAAGGGTTCGTGCTACAATATCAATGTCATCAGCGAAGCCAAAGAGCTGAACAGACCTTCTGAAAATCGTGCCACTCGTGTCGATACCAGCCCTACGTATCACACCCTCCAAAGCGATGTTGAATAGCAAGCACGATAATCCATCACCTTGCCGTAACCCTCTTCGAGATTCGAAGGGACTCGAGAATGTCACCAAAACTCGAACTACGCACATCACCCGATCCATCGTCAACTTGACCAACCGTGTCAGTTTATCCGGAAAACCGTAATCGTGCATAATCTGCCATAGTTGATCTCGAACGATTGTGTCGTATGCCGATTTAAAATCGATTAATAAATGATGTGTGAGTACGTTACACTCACGGCACTTCTGTAGGACCTGCCGTACCGAGAGAGTACCTTGTAGGCGGCGTTCAGCAACGAGATTGCACGGTAGTTGCAACAATCCAACTTGTCGCCTTTTTTGTAGATGGAACACACTGTACCATCCATCCACACCTCCGGTACTACCTCCTCCTCCAAAAATCTTGACAATAACCCAGTGTAGCGCCTTAGCCAGTGATTCACCATCGTGTTCTAACAGCTCGTTGGGGAGTTGGTCAGCTCCAGCGGCTTAGTTGTTTTTCAGCCGACCGATCTCCTTTCTCACCTCCTGGAGGTCAGGGGCTGGAATTCTGTCGTCATCTGCGTGTACACCAAGATCTGCTACCACTCTACAGTGGGGAATCGCTGGCCATCAGCCAAAAAAAAAAATTTTCGTTAGCTGTTTCATAATATTTTTCCTTTATTGCTATAACATTAAAGTATCTAAATTCAAAATTTGGGAGCAATATCATGAAATCTGAATTTTTTATGACTTGTCAAAGCTTGGCGAACTGAAGTTTTTTGTCTTTTTTTTTTAATAAAAAGTACATTACTTTGAAACGCTCTGTAGCTTCAATGATAGCTTGAATTTTTTTGACGTCAAAGGAAAAGTTGTTGTAAATATTGTGCAAAACAAACCCTTTTCATTAGATATTGTCAAATTTGGTTATAGCAGGCTCGACACTAAAAAAAATAAAAAATAAACGTGATTTTTGTAGAAAAGTAGCTAAAAAGTTTAGTTGCCGCAGTTTGCCACGGTTGTGACTACTTTCAAAATTTAGGTAAAAACGTAAGCTTTCAAATGCACACTGTCCGCTGTAGCGCAAAACTGCGCAAATTGTCACTTTAGTGAGAAAGGGGATGGCAGATTTTTTCAGTTTTTATTTTCGAAGTTGAAATTTCATCCAGGATTATTTTTAATCATAACCATGGTACTCCATTATTGAAAATTTATGATATCGTACTCAATTCGTAAGGATTAAAAATAAATTTGGGCAAAAATCACAAAATTTGTAAATAAAAAGTTATAAAATAAGTGTTAAACAAGAAAACAGTAAACAAATCTTTATGAAATTTTAATTATGTCAAACTTTATCACTTTCTGCAAATTTAAAACAATTTTAAAACATTCAGCCCTTTTCAATTTATAATCATGAAATTCGCTAAACTGATTGAAGTGTCAAATACTAGCAGCAAATTCATACCATCAAACTCCGGCTAACAATAGCCCGTTTGAAGATTGCTTTTGCTTCGCACTCGTTTGCATACAAATATAAAGCACACATTTTGCTTTATGAGAAAAAAACAAAAAACAGCCGTCGCCCTCCGCATCTTTTCGTATTCATTTTGAACGTTGTGTCATTCCAGTGTCTTGGTTTTCAAATCCATAAATTCGTTGAATTTCTTATGGAGCTTTCAACTTCAGCGGCACCACCTAATTCAATGTCTAGTAAGTTATCAATTCACGGTGTTATACATGTATTTAAATGTCCTGTTTCAACCAGAGAAACCGGATTAAGAAGATAACATATATATGAAACAATGAAACATCGAAAATCACTAGAAGAAATAAAAATTGCAGCGAAAGACATTTTTCTTGCTGATAAGTATAATGAACTTCAAATTTTCTGGAAACAATTCAACACAAGATTTAAGCGATCACAGCGGAAGCGGAATTAGTTTGAATTACTTATGTTGTTTTAGTTTTTTTCAAAAAATATATATATTTAGGCAAAATTCGTTTAGTTCGAGGGGTCGTCAATGAATTACGTATTTTTTTCTTCAATGGGGACGCCCGGTGGCACTACTTGCGGTCAAAGATCATATAATTCTATAAAAAAAGAAAAATGAGCCAAAAAATATTAAAAATTGGGTTTCGTGCTTTATGGACGGCCCCAAACAAAAAACGGATGCCAAATTCGTGTTCAGCGCCCCAAAATTATGTAAATACCAAGTTTTTGTCGCATTTATCGACACTTTTTTTGCTTGGCCAGCCTTTGTATAGAGTCGCCCCACTGTGCACTCCGCCGTCGTCCTCTGCTACATCGCCATTAAGGTACTCATCGAAGTACTGCTTCCACCTGTCAATCACCTCACACTTGTTCGTGAGAAGGTTGCCGTCCAGGTTCTTTCACATGTCGGCTTGTGGCTCATAGCCTTTGCGGGAACTGTTCAGCTTCTCGTAGAACTTTTGTGTGTCATTTTATATCGATAATTTGACTTAATAGATTAGAATTTTAAAAGAGTGAGATGTTCAAATGTGTCTCATGGTGACCTCGAGCCTAGAGACGTCGTCCGCGTTATTTTATTTTGTTTCGCATGACTTTGGTGACGGTACATCTACTCGTGAAACATTATTTCTTGGAAAAGACAATGACGTTCGGCAAAGTGAAGCTTTCGAAAGTTTTTACTCCAGAATGACGGCATCGTAAACGTTCGCAGTATCTGTCAGGGCAGAATTTTGATGACATTCATAAAAATTTGCACTAATCATAATTCATAAAACCTATGCTTCGTGATCGTATCCTTGCGAGCCCGACGGTACAGCACAAAGCGTACCACACGGCCTTGGCTGTGTGATTTGATGGCGCCACTTCGCACCTTTATTCAACGCGAATCGATGAATCCACAATGGCTCCATACAAACGCCATAATAAACCAATAAGCATAAATCAAGCACTGCCTCACCGAGCCGTCCGCAGTATGACGGTAGAACATCAACAAGCAGCGGGCCGGCGAATGGAGGGGCCAGGGTTACCACCGAAGGTCCCGGCCAGTTGCAGCGAAGTACCGAAACCGCGCCGAACCGAACTCGAGCTACACGGCGGAGCATAAATAACTCGGCCTCATATGGGTCAGATTTGCATGAAATTGTTATTGTTTCACAGTTCATTAAGCGACTGCTAGCGTTGCTGGAGTGCCCGATTGAAGATTACTCAAGAACTAACGCAGATCATTGCGGAACGAAATAAGTACAACATTCGTAACAGAAGTTTGCCTAATTGATTCTCTGTCCGCATACAGTCCTAATTGAAACCGACCTTTCAATTTGAGACAATGACAGTACTTTTTTTGCCTATTCAATTGATTGGTCTATGCTGCGCCTATTTTGCACCTTCCTCAAGCCCCATTCTCCGCACTGGCGTGGGAATGGAAGTGCATTTTTTCCTAATCGGTTATGATCAATGTTCCTGGGTACGCTAGATAAATATCCACGTGAGGAACGAATCGCCCTCTTCGATAGCCGCAAAACTGGTGGCGAGTGGTGCCAGATTCATGTTGGGTCAGAGGTTTGGCCGGATCGGTAATAACATGCTATTTGCGGTAATTTATAACGATTTTAAAATAACTCGCTTTCGCTGCCTCATCATCGAAGATGACGACGCTAGGGTGCAATCGTGTTCACTCTAATCTTCACCGAGAGTGCAATTTTGCATCCTTTGCAGCAGCAGCCAAGTGCGCTGCGATGCCCTGAGGATGCGAAAACTTGTGAAAAGTTGCTTGACGGTGGCGCATTCAATACCACGCCACCTCTCGTACTTAATGCATGGGCGAAGTGGCGCCGCCAACACCACTGAAGGCCTACTTGAGATAATGTGCGCCGGGATCTCAAATAAATGACTTAGCATTTCGAAGAGCTTATCAATTTTTGATTTGCGTTTTGGAAATGGGAATTAATGTTGCGTATTGCACATACACTAAAGTCGCTTTTTACGCGGGGGATACGTGCCGCGTAAAAAGAAACCGCGTAAAAAAGAACCGCGTAAATTCCGGAATCCGCGTAAAAAAAACCGCGTGAATTCCGGAATCCGCGTAAAAAACCATCGTTAATTTTGCATTCCGAGTGAAGGGCATCCGTAATCCGAGCAAAAAAAAATACCGCGTAAATTCCGGAATCCGCGTAAAAAAACCGCGTAAATTCCGGAATCCGCGTAAAAAAACGCGTAAATTCCGGAGTCCGCGTAAAAAAGCCACGTAAAAAAAACCCGCGTAAAAAACCGCGTAAAAAGCGACCTTAGTGTATATCAATAAAGTCGTACATATAAATTCATGATTATTGTGATTCATGGTCAACACTATCCAAAATAAACATTCGCTAGACTTTAATTTTTTTTTCAACTGATCAGTTTTGAAAAGTTCAGAAATATAATTTTCAAACGATTAAAACAAAATAGAGTTCCATCTTCACACAACTGCCGAAAATTTTGGATAATTACAGTTTTTTGACGTTTAATTTTTTTGACGTTTTTGACACTTTTGACATTTTTAACATTTTGACTATTTTTGACATTTTTGACAGTATTTTATGTTTAGTAATATTTCACGTGTTGTTTTACTAGAATGAGACGCACTGATATTGCCAGTTTAATAATAGTGTTTACGACGTTGCCTTGGCTTTATTTTCCACACGTTCTCACAATTACCAGGCTGAAACCCACCCAGCTAACACAGAACAACCACAAATTTGTCAACATTCGCCATTGTAATCACCGCTGGAGATGTGATTAAGTCTTCCCTTCCCCTCCTTCCTTATCATCTCTGCAACAGCGCATCGTATATTTGATCTGTAATGCGCCGCGAGCTGTAAATTATGGTTTTCAGCGTTGTCGAAATTAACCTGTCTGCCGTAGAAAGATACTGGTTTGTATTTTTATTTTGATATTTTTCTTATTTTTCGTGCCCTGAGAAATAATATTTTTTTAGCAGGAGGAGCACAGACAAACTCGAATCACCGTTGTTTAACGAGAATTAATGCTACATCAAACGTCCGTTGCCAATATTATAAAGTAATCAGTATGAGAAAAAAATAACTTAGGACCAGAAAGATTATATGTACTAACCTTCCACTATTTCACCAGCAATGATCAGTAATTTTTGAGATTGCTTTTTTATCCATGCATGTAAAAATTATTCTATATTATTAGGTCGTTTTAAATCAAGCAGCTTGGAATGATGACCGGAAGCATAATCGCAATTAGATAGGTTACTGCTTGTTCGATGAGTCGAGAACCACTCAATTGGACCCTTTCTCCAAGTACACGATCGCAATCGGCTAACTTGGGGAAATTTCATCAATGTAAGAAGCAATTTATCAACCACTTTTTGAAGAAAATATAACTAGTAAACTAACTAAATAACATCAATTATAAAAAATCTTGGTCAGAAAAGTATCCCGCTTGTGTTTATATAGATATAATATGTAGTAAACAAAAACTATCTGAGTTCAAAAATTGAAAATAACCTTGTTGCCCTTATCCGAACGGATTCTAGCAACCGATATCGTAGCAGTTTTTTTTTTGTAATTTTTTCGATTGCTCAAGGGGTGCGGAACGGATACAACCCGCGACAGGTCGCATATGTTTCAATTGCCGAAGCAGCCTACCGGGCTGGCCGATTTGCAATCCAACCGTCATGTGCTGCGGCCGGACACTTTATCCTATTTAATGCAATGCAAAAACAAGCATTAAACTCGACATTAAGAAGAATAAATGAATAATAATCTTTAATGCTACGGTATTAATCCTCCCGGGAGAAGATTGGCCATCTTGGGATTGGTTGCAAGGCACATAACCCCAGCGCCGTCGGTAGCAAAAGTTACGGCTTACCACTAGCAGCAAGCGGGGAGTGAAACTGGCAAACAGGAGATCACGAATCGAACCATTCTGCGATCGGTTTTTTCGTTCCGACTCATAACCAGAAGCTAAAATAAATAAATTAATCGATAGAAATAATTAAGTCATTCAATAACTCACGGTGGCGAAGGAGAACTGTCCGTACACGGCCTGCGGCTGCGAGAAACCAGGAGCGGATGAGCAAAATAATTTCTAATTTATGCAGAAAATGAAACTTCTTCCCATCTGCAAAATTGCATACCAGCAGGCTGCGCGGTAGCACGGGGATCATTGGCCACAGCCGGTTGATGACCACCTCCCCGGGGGCCGGTGTGGTGCTCCGTCATTGTCGTCGCTGATGAGCTCACCTATAACTTATGTACCGGCGGCCTTTGGATAGTGCATTTAGCGCACACTGCAATCGACGGTGACGACGACAACGACGGTAGCCCCGGCATCCGCAGGCGGCAGCAGTAGCTTTGAAAGAACAGTGGAGACATATGCTCGAAATTGTGCGGCTTATTGGAAAATCAGGCAGGAGTACCACTGCAAGAAGCATGACTATAATGGCGAGGCGGAGTCGGCTCCTGACAGAGATGCACCTCTCGTATTGATTAAATCGCTCTTTGGGTCATTTAACAGCGTGAGAGCATTAATAATGCACATCGTTCCTTTTGAATAATGTAAGTACCTATCGGATTTATTATTCATTGATTTTGCGGAACTCTTCAGTTTACTTTTCGCGAAACCTTACCGCAGGGGAGAGGCGACACAAAGGATAGCTGAAGTATTTAGTGGATTTTTTTTTCTCAGGAGAAATCATTGTGGTAGATTTAGTTGTTATTATTCTTCTGTGAGCACTGTTGTGAATGGCTCAGTTATGGGGTTTCTAATTATGTGTACGATTTGAACATCTTTCTGTTCTGTTATTCTGTTATTTGAATTACCTGAAAAATATTATAAAATTACTTGTACACGCTAAAAAATAAAAATAATATTACTTGTACACGCTAAACTTTTACATGATACTTTAAAACCTAAAACGAAAAATTCTAATAATGGTCGTTTTAACCACATGCAAGATTTTTTCTGTCAAAAACTGCTCCCTTTCCATCTCAAGTAAAATAAAAATCACACACCGTCGCATATGTTGCACATGTTACAAGTTTCTTCAATCTCCAATTCATCCGGTGAGCGTGTATTAGTTCGCTCGTTGTATGCATACGAAGTAGAGAAAGAATATGACAAGAGCTGCCAAGCAGCATTTTCCCCGTCATAGAGTATGCAAACGTTGATGATTTCAAAGACTTGAATCGCTTTCTTGCAAGCTATCCAAAACACATACGGGTCAGAATTCGTGAAACGGATCACTAAAAATCGCGATGTCTAATTTTTGCAAATAAATATTAAAAACTTCAAGAGTTTCACTCGGGAAGTTGATTCTCCAATTTCTATTGAGTTTGAGTAAGTTTACAAGTTTTTATTGTCATTTGAAATTTAGGTCAAAATTGTTTTTAAACAGACATAGCTTTAAAAATATTGCATCAAATTTGATGAAATTTTCACAGCAGATGCATCCTAAGTTGTAGTTTGCGAAAATATTTTTTTTGGAGAAAAAAATATTTTTTCAATAGTAACTATTTAAAACAATATGTTGAAAATCTATGTTCTGGGGCACTGAAAAATCTGGAAAAAATCACAAGTATTTTTGACGAAATTTCGAAACCACCCTGA
Source organism: Wyeomyia smithii (assembly GCF_029784165.1). Classification (NCBI taxonomy): domain Eukaryota; kingdom Metazoa; phylum Arthropoda; class Insecta; order Diptera; family Culicidae; genus Wyeomyia; species Wyeomyia smithii. The sequence goes on from NC_073696.1 coordinate 210,878,083, forward strand.
AAATTTCGCGGTGGTGTTATTTTCTGATTAAAAGATATGGGCTTTCAAAGTTGGTGTCGAACGCATTTTCAAGCGAGAAGCGAGTGAGCAGTACTACTATTGACAAGCCCAGTTTCAGTTATATGCAAAAATTCTGTAAGGTTTGTAAAATTAGTTTGATAGAAATGATTTTTAGTCGCGAAATAGTCAAAATATGCTTAGTCTGTTACCTAACTTAATGATGAAGACAGTATACTTTATGCCCCTAACAACTCGCAAGCTTTTTTACTAAACAATAATGCAAAAATTTAGTTAGGGGACAACCGTACAGAACGCATCAGCGGGGTAAGATCGCCCGTGCTATTACTCTTAGTCATTATGGTGCACTTTTTGGTATGAGAACTGAAGAAAACTGGGTTTAGGAGCATTTCTCGCTTGAAAATGCGTTGCGGCACCAACTTTGAAAGCCCATATCTTTTGATCAAAAAATAACACCACCGCGAAATTTTCAAAGTAGCTTCGAAATTTCGTCAAAAATACTTGTGATTTTTTTCAGATTTTTCAATGCCCTAGAACATAGATTTTCAACATATTGTTTTAAATAGTTACTATTGAAAAAATATTTTTTTCTCCAAAAAAAATATTTCGTAATCTACAACTTAGGATGCATCTGCTGTGAAAATTTCATCGAATTCGATGCAATATTTTTAAAGCTATGTCTATTTAAAAACAATTTTGACCTAAATTTTAAATGACAATAAAAACTTGTAAACTTACTCAAACTCAATAAAAATTGGAAAATCAACTTTCCGAGTGAAACTCTTGAAGTTTTTAATATTTATTTGAAAAAATTAGACATCGCGATTTTTGGTGATCCGTTTCACGAATTCTGACCCATACTCATTTGTTCATGGAAACTCATTTGCACCTGTTTGAAAATACAAAACTCGTGCCCATCCAGAACAATATTCGCAACTTCGGCAACTCTGTTCAGACAGTATAACATATTTTCATTTCATGTTAACACTGGGGGACGAAACGAAAGTGTTTCTAATTAGCAGTGGTGGGCACCATTCCGCTAATTCGCTAATTCGCTAATTAGCGACGCTAAAATTCAGTTAGCGACTTAGCGATTTCGCTAATTTTTGAGCTGGTTAGCGAAACTGTTAGCGTCGCTAAAATTTTGGCCTTCGGCACGCTAATCGCTAATTCGCTAAATTTTGTAAAGAAGCGACAATAGAAATATTAAGAAAAACTGTGAATTGCTGATGGCGTACGTAAATTGCTTCGAAAGATGAACATACTTTACTGCGAAAGTTACTTTTGTCAGTTTTTTTACCCTAGAATGGAGTTCCAGTTATCGTACAAGCCACAGAAGCATTTTGAAGAACAAGCACAAGGTCTAGATTAAATTTTCGGCAGAGAGTACCTATTTTCAATGCAAGCTAAATAACTTTTTGTTATTCTTGTTTTTACAAAATCAAATATGAATACCGTTTCGTGAACCTCTTACTGTAAATAGCTTTAAAAAGTAATTGTTTTCGTTGTCGCTTTCTTCGCCGCCACGGTCCTCTGCCTCAGGTGTTCGTCAAAGTGCTGCTTCCACCCTTTGGTCAGCTCACGATCGTCCGTCAGAATGCTACCATCTTTATCCCGGTACATTTCGGCCTGCTGCACAAAACCTCTGAGGGATGCGTTGAGTTTCTGGTAGAACCTTCGCATTTCCTGAGAATGATGCAGCTGTTCCAGCTCTGCACACTCCTCCTCCTCCAGGCGGCGCTTTTTCTTCCGGAAGATTTGGGTTCGTTGCATCTTCTTCTGTCTGTATTTTTCCACATTCTGACGAGTGACACTGCGCATTTTAACCGCCCGCGCAGTGTTCCATCACCCTCCTACATTCGTCATCGAACCACTCGTTTCGTTGGGTTCGTCCCATATATACGATAACATTTTCCGGTACGCTCTTGATGGCTGTTTTGATTGTGTTCCAACAGTCCTCAAGAGGAGCATCCTCTTCTGGCAACGCAGCTACGAGCGAATGTGCGCAGTTTTCGGCGACGTTAGGCTGCTTCAGTCACGCCAGATCTAACCGGGGCGGGCGTCGGTTCCGAATGTTATAAAGAACGGAGAGTTTTGGGCGCATCTTAACCATCACCAGGTAGTAGTCCGAGTCGACGTTAGCGCTTCTATAGAATCTGACGTAGATGATGTCTGGGACAATTATTCTGAACGTGGTTGATCTGTTGTTCTGTCTGATTTGATTACCTCCAGGTGTACTTGTGTAGGAGGTTGTGCTGGAAGCAGGTACTACGCACAGCCATGTTCTTGAAGACGACAAACTCAATTAGTCTTAGGCCCATTTCGTTGGTCAGTTGATGCGCGCTGAACCTTCCAATCACCGGTTTGTATCCTTCCTCCTGGCCGATTTGAGCGATGAAATTCCCGATGACGATCTTAATAACATGTTTTAAGCAGTGGCTGTACTCTCGCTCCAACTGCGCGTAGCATTCGTCTTGTCGTCTCCGGAACTTTCGAGGTAAGGGCTGTGCACGTTTATGATGCTGATGTTGAAGAACGGCCCTTGATTCTCAACCTGCACATTCGGGGGCTGATTGGCCACCATCCGTTTCCGCTTTCCGCCCATCACTATAAAAGCTGTTCCCAGCTCAGATGTGTTGCCGCAGCTCTGGTAGATGGCATGAGTATCTCGGAACGTACGTACGTGGAAGGGTTAAATTACAGCACGACGTTGAACCTGTGGGCTTTCAATACTTCGGAGAGCAGTCGTGTGCTCCCTTAAAAATTGAGGAATCGACAGTTTTACGTCCCGAGTTTTCAATCGTTAGTCCGTCTTCGTCGCGTGGGTTTGCGCCGATTATTCCGATTAATATAGAGGACAGACAAAACTCAACTCAAAAGAATCCTTCTTCCCTGCCAGCATAGAACCAAGTTCGCACCGGGGTCGGTCACCAGATCCTTCCTTGGCTACTCGTATCCCAGCTGGCCCCGCGTGGAGGTCGGAATCGGATTGGCTGGATAAAAGACTAAACACCACAAAATTTGACTATCACACTTAAATATTAGCTGATCAATTGCTGCTTTACATAGTTGATATTATTTTGCTTTGTGAAATATATCAAAACCATGCCAAAACTGATTTCGTATAATCACCGTTTTGAGGTCGGTTTGTGTTCGATTTAATGCCAGTTTTTTTAAAGATGGGTGAGAAAGTGTTATTATGTGGACAAACTCTTAGAATTCTGATATTTGGCTTTGAAACAAAATGACGTCGAAGCTCACTTTACTTCTACTTTCACTTTTATGGCGACAGATCGTTGAGATCCTTTGCCGAATCCAGAATACGTCTCCACAAAACTCGGTGTTGGGCTGCTCCTCTCCAATCTCCCCTTACACCCGCTGCTCTGGCATCCTCATCGACAGCACACGTGCGAGGTCTGCCTCGAAGTCGTCGGCCTCTATCCGGTTCTCTGCAAAATAGTATCTTTGTCGATCGCTCATCCGCCATCCGTGCTAAGAGGCCAGCCCACTGTAACCTGCCGTGTTTCACCAGCTTCACAATATCAGCGTATTTGTATACTTCGTAGAGCTTGTGATTCATGCGCCTGCGCCACACCCCATTTTCTAGTTTGCCTCCGAGTATTGATCACAGGATTCTACGCACGAAGACCCCAAGCGCTCGTCGATCGACCTCCTTCCACGTCCACAATTCATGTCCGTAGAGCGCCACCGGGAGGATCAGAGTCCTATAGAGCGCAAATTTCGTACGGATCTGTAGGCTATGGGACCTAAGCTGGTTACGCAATCCGTAATAAGCCTTTTCGCTGCCGCAATCCGTCTTTTCACCTCGCGGCTCACCTCGTTGTCACATATCACGAGAGTACCAAGATAAACAAATTGGTCGACCACTTCGAAAGAATTCCCATCCATCTCCACAGCAGCACCAACAACCGCAGAACTACCACGCTCTCTGCCAGCCACCATGTATTTCGTTTTGGCAGTGTTTGTGGTGAATCCAATTCTAGCAGCATCTATTTCGAGAGCCTCTTCAACTGCTCTACGGTCAACACCAATTATATCAATGATATCCGCGAAGCCCATAAGCATGTGGGACTTCGTGATGATTGTGCCGCTCCTCTGCACACCTGCCCTTCGTATTGCACCTTCTAAAGCAATGTTGAACAGCAAGTTCGAGACTCGTCACCTTACTTCAGACCATCTAACGTTACAAAGGCATCCGAAAATTCGCATGATGTAAAACCGTCAAGCGCCGCACGTAACACTTTATTTAGTTTCGTTGGAAAACCATGTTCAAGCATTATTTGCCACAGCTCGTTACGTTTCACTGTATCGTGCGCCGCCTTAAAATCAATTAACAGATGAGGTGTCTGCAAGTTGTGTTCTCGTAACTTGTCGAGGATCTGTCACAAGGTAAACATCTGGTCCGCTGTACCGCATTGGTATTCTCCAACAAAGGCTTCCTGCAATGGCCTCAGTCACTGGAACAGGATACGAGAGAGAATTTTGTAAGCGGAATTGAGGAGGGTTAAGCCTTGATTATTACTACAGTCGAGTCGATGTGCCTTCTTGTAGATAGGACAATGAGTCCTTCCCACCAGTCCGTAGGTAGTAGTTCCTCAGACCATATCCTTCGGATAACCTGGTGAATTCCACTATACAGCCGCCAGCTCCCAGCTCCAAAAAGTTCAGCCGGTAAGCCGTCCCACCCAGTGCTTTGTGGTTCTTCAGCTCTTTGCAAGCATTCTTCACCTCGTCCACTCTTCTACCTTCCTCACCGTTCAACACCACTTCAAAATGTTGCTTCCAACGCCTGGTCACCTGCTATTCATATGTAATCAGGTTCCCCTCCCTGTCATTACACATGGCAGGTACTGGCACGGTCCGGTTCCTGATTCCGTTGGTCGTTCTATAGAACGATCTGCGTGTAGTGCCTGGAGAAACAATTCTCCGCCTCCACGAGGACGCTTGCTTTACCGTAAAATATTACATAAGAAATTCATACATAGAAGTCAAGGCACTGTGTATTCAAATACCACCACAAAAAACTATCCAAAATAACGTCATAGATTATTGTAACGTGGATTTTTTGCGATACGACCGTTGTTGTGTATACTCAGCGCATGTTTAACAACGAAAGAGTCGAAATTAAATCCCTACTCGGAGCCGTCAAAAAGCAAGGGCTGCCCCTGCTAAAAGTATGAATAACTTCCAATTCAGCGTCTTCGAAGATTCATGGCCTTTGTTAACGCGGATAGTTATGAACATCGAAATAACCGCCTCTAAACGACTGAAACAGTTACACGTTGTTTCACTCAGAGTAGCCTTTCCGTAAACTTTTTTTTTAACTCGCGATGCGCTTCAGCCACCGTTTTCTTTGAACCAACCGAGAGTAGTAACATTCACCGCAGATGGTGATTATTTGGCACAAAATCAGACATTTTCACACAACTAGAAGCAGTTTATTACACCACTATGAAATCACCAACTTATCGAAGCGGTTTGTTTATCCTATGCTTCAACTTGGTTCATGATGTTTTAGATATGTCAGAATCGACCAGCACTTGCTGTTGGTGCCATCTATTGAAAAACAATAAGAACTCAGTTGCGCACCCAATAAAAGGTAAAGGTAAAATAAACGACAAGGTTGACGTCGAATTACGACAAATGGTCATATGTCAATGTATTGCTTGTAATAGGTTTAGGAATACACTCGATTGGAGTTAATCAATTTGATGGTGTGAAACGGTAAATTTCAGTACTAATTCTCTTTCAATTCTCTTTTTCTTAATAAATGATTGGTAACCTCAAAAAGAAACGTTGTTTAGTTGGCTTGAAGTCAACCGAAAATAATGTTGAAGGCGAAAAATTGAAGAGGCAAAAACTCATTTTTACTGCTTCAACTGAAAATATGTGGTCGTCCTTGAAACGACGGCTGGTTTCAGTTTCCACGAAACTGGGAATAATTCTTCTTTCCCGTTTTCTTTGGGAACAGAACGGCTTTAATATTCAGCAGAACACCCCCTGGGCAATAGTAATCATTGCGCAGTAGACGATAAATTCGACCTACCAGGAATTGAAACCCAGCACGAGATGTACGGAACTTTGTCTTTCCCTTGATCTTGTCTTTTTCGCCACGACTAGACATTGTAACGACTGAACGATATGAGGATGAACAAACGGAATAGCTATGTGATGATGAAAAACCCCGTGTGATTAGCTTACAACTATGCGGAGCAGCGTAGGTGGTAGAATGAAAGAACTCGAAAAAACGGATTGACTGCGCTGCACATTATTTGTAGGTGTACAGTCGAACGTTGTGCACGAAGCACATTAGTTTTTCGTCAGACTTTCATACGTTTGCTGTTGCAAGGAGAGCTGAACAAGTACGCTGTATCCAAGGCAGAAACCAAACTTAAGCTGTTGCGAAATACACTAGTTCAAACTGAATTGTTTCACTCTTACTGCCAAGTGCAAATCACAATCGGCCCTTCTCAGGGCCACAAACACGTTCTTGGAATGTTGAAGTTTCATATCTTGCAAATTATATGTGACCGCCGTTCTACATTTATTCCATGCGATTAGAAAAATGTGGCGCTTACAGTCCTTGAAAAAGGATTGTTTCTCACTAATTACCATCATATATTGATCATTGAGCTAGTTTGAATTATGTACATTATAAACCTGTGATTCGGCCATTTAACAATATCATCCTGTTTCGTGCAACACTGACATAACTAGAAATGTTACATTTTTTATTATAAACGATACCAAACACTGTTAAGTTTAATCTCATGAAATTCCGTTCCTAAATTTACAAAAACCAGAGTTATGAGTGCCTTTGCAGCCCAAATTGAAATTTCCTAACAAAGGTAGTAACTATAAAGATTTTAATGTCAAATGGCAGAAAAATAATAACTACTTCAATTTAATAGTTTTGAGGCACTTGAAAGTGCCAGGGCAAGTTTGTTCAATTTATCGTCATTGGAAACTGACTGAGTTTGAAGCATTTGAAAGTGGACAATTTCGTGGCGCTGTCGACGTTTTCGGTTTTTTACCCCTAAGTTGTTGCCGTTAGACGTAATCCTATGTCAAAAGAATATATTTACTATAAAAGCATCAAAACTAGTAGGAAATAAAGTAATTTTTTTCAGCTTTAAAACAGTTTGTAACGTTATTATTGAATTTAAGCAAAAACTTTTTTATTTTGGTTTTTGAGCACGAGCACAACCGCACATTTCATACAGTCCGCGAAATAAATATACCGTACATGCGAAAATTTTAAATATTTTTAATTTTGGAGTAAAACCATACAAAACATAATATGAAAACGGTTCTCCACACTAAAATACAAGCACAGAAAGTTATTTATTTCATTCCAATTTCATTATGTTATTTAATATGAGCTTTACGTAATCAATCCATACGAAATAAATAAACCGTACAATTCAATTTGACTGCGTTTCCTCTACTACTCGTTCGTGAAACAAGCGTTAATATTTTGTACGTCCACCTCTGACTTTAACAACATCTGCTAAACGTCGGGGCATAGAAAGAATCAATGATTGAAGAGAATCAATATCGATATTACCCATTCTTCTTGAATGGCAGTTTTCAATTGTCCAAGTGATTCATACTGACGTCCATGTGCATAAGCTAACTGTGACAAGATCCCCCAAAGATTCTCGATCGGGTTTAAATCGTGGCTTATAGCAGGCCATTTTAAAACAGTAATGTTTCGTGATGTTAGAGATGATGTAAGTTTTGAACATAGGGTCGCCGCGTTGTACTACTGGAAAATCCAATTTTCACGCCACAAACTATCACCAAAATTGATCAAAACGTTGCCTAGCAGATCAACATGCTTCTTTGAATTTATTTCATGAGAAATAAAACAAATTGGTGTCTTTCCGAAATGCCCGAATGCGGCCCACACCCAAACTGAACCTCCCTGAAAATTTCTGGAATGACGAGTTTCGTGTTCTCAGCGAATATCCCTCCAATACATTTGGCAACCATCAGGACCATCCAGGTTAAACTTCTTCTCATCGGAGAAGATGACGGATTTCCACTCATCCTCCCACAACATATCCCGTTCCGCAAACTCAAATCTCGTAGTTCTGTGTCGGGGTAGAAGCTTCGGTGTTTTCAAACGTTGCTGGTATTGAATGTGAGTATTTTCTTTAAAAATCTGTAGTTTTTCTCTCTTAGACACTGAAAGAGACATTGGAGCCTTAATCTGGCCTGTACTCAAGTTTTTATCAACAGCCAGGCGAGATATTTGTCTTTTATTTCGTAGATTCGAAGTAAATGGACGCCCGGATCGTTTGTTGACACCATAGTTTTCGGGATCCTTGAGAAAATTTACTATGGTACCTTTATCACAGTTCAATTTCTGGGCTATTTTGCGAATATTTAGTCCACATTCTCTGAAAGCCGTGATTTTCGCTCGCCCTTCCAAAGATAATGATTTTCCTCTCGACATTTTCAGCAAATAAAACGAACAGCGATACAGAAATTTATGAAAACTATCTCCCATAGATGAGAAAGATTAATTTTAAAGACGGCTATCATTATATACCATGCAAACATACTTACTTTTATACTTTGTATGGGTTAAAGATGAATAAGGCACATGTTTATTTCCTTCTACAAATTAAAATTGTTTCAGTCCACCTTAAAATTCACCAAGTACAAACATGTAAACAAACATTGCTATTGTTTGTTATTCGAGCAATGCACTACTGTACCGAACACTATAAAATGTTGATAGAAATAACCTTGTGCATTATTGTAATAATACATGATAGTTTTGTACGGTATAATTCTTTCTCGCACTGTAGTTGATACTTCATATCTGAGCTAGTGAGTTTCACAATGAATCACGTAGCTGGCTACTTGGGTAGTCCATAATAATCAAAATACTAACATGATTGGAATGCTTTGCAAACCCTAATCAAAAAGCTTGTTTCCGACTAAGCAATTTATTAAATAGGTAGTAATAGAATAAGAACTCTGTTTTAATGTTTTTGCTAGAAAAAAGTGATTTAATTTTTTATGACGATGTCATTTAATCTAAATACTGTATATTATGAACAAGGTTGACAATTATCACTATAAATATATAATCGTTTCTATTTTAATGTTATTTTTATGCATACGCTGCTGTTCTCATAGAGAGCAAACGAGCGCGATGGTGGCCAAAATAAGAATAAAATCTTATTTCGTTCTTCCATTCAAACAGCGGTGGTCTCATGAAATAAAAGCGAGTTGGTCGCTCCTCTTACGTGTCGGTGTAACCGCGGATTCACGTACTGCACGTTGCCGGCCAGAGCAATATCGTTCCAGCCGGCGACAATCGTGATATAAAGTTGTCAGATCGTGACGTTCCGCTAAGAATAGCATTAATTATGATTAATAAGTTATTGAGGAGTATTAGATTTATACGGGTCAACTGCAAACTCCCAGATAGGATCGATAGATACCGAGCCAAGAAAGCCACTATTCGCGGGGGTAAGAAATTCAATTTTCATCATGCTACAATTTACTAGCTGTGTCAAATAATGTCACGTTGGAAATTATGCTGGTCATAAACAGCGGAAAATATGGCAGCCCATTACCGGCAAACATATCGGCGTTGGAATCCATTTGCGCGGATTTCGTTACGTTTAATAGCAGCTCTATTTAATCTGAGTGTGCAAATCTGCGGCCTCTGAATGGCCGAGCGGAGTCTAGCCGATGGTCAGCAGCTGGTTAGCTTAATATAATCGTTGAAATCTCGCGACTCTCTGCCCGTCATCGGCTAATGCGCTTCAAGTCTTCATGTAAATAGTTAGCGGAGTACGGGGGTTTATGGGTGATTTTTAGTCCGTTGAAAGCGGCTTACGCTGAATCGAGAGAAATTAAATCGAGTTCCGTCCGAAGTCCCCTAAGCCTGGTTACCGCACCGGGACGAACCGGTACGTCAAACCTAAAGTCTACTTTGCTCGTAAGATGTGAATTGATACCGATTGCCGTGGCTACTCTACACGTACTTTGCCTAATTGTGTGCTACAATCAGAATTTATGGCACTTTTAAATTGATATATTTTACCGGATTACCGGGCTAATCTGCGTTGCCAGCTGTGAAGAGACACGAACATTGGTAGCACACAATCGATAAGTAAGTTTTTTTTCCATCAGCAAGAAACATTTTCTGTTAGAGCATTCGATAGTTCAAAAACCATTAAAATAAATTGAATGATTTTACACAGATTGAATATTAAAAGCCTTGAGGTGTTATAATTTTGTATTAAAAGTGTTGTTGCCGCGTCTAGGTGCCAAAGATAAATTATTGTTCGGACTGCTGAAGCTTTATTCCGTTATATTTCATATATTTATTGCATTTATTATTAATTCAAAATTCAATTTTTCGTCTGTCCAAATAAACTTTTGATAAGGACTTTCTAATTAATATTAGAATTTAATTCCTTGTAAAAGCTGTGCTAGTACTGGAGCATTGTCTTTCAATGCCTCGTACATGTAATTTGATCTGCCTCAGCTTAGTTTTCTTCATCTCTTTCATCAAAAACGTTTCTTTTTCTTCTGTCTCTGGATTGAACTCCAAAAACCAGCTACGGCTCACGGTTTTATTCACGAAAAAGAAATTGAACAATTTGGCGTAGACTGAGTGCTAAAAGCCCAATAACATTTGAATTAAAGAGCTTCATAATCGAATCGCATCACAAGTTATGTGCCACCCCGTCAGCCCCATCTTGATGCAGTCAATTTTATTTATTTAGCGCCACATCAAATCGGTACTCACCGCATTAGCCGGTTCGCCCATTCAGACATACAATAACTCAATCCAAACAAACGTCGACAGGATGGCGCTACCCTTCACCAGGGAGCAGCGTCTCGTCGGATGGTTCTACCATATTGCAATCCTCTACAGCTCGCCGCATAGATGCTAGCCAGTCGATGGGCCCATTCGCTGCACCGCGGCATCGGTAGCAGCCAACGATGGGAAATACCCGGGGCCATCGTCATCAAGCTGCCACATGCCGCCAAAAGTGGCAGTCAAACAATCAAAACTGTTTGAGGTACAATTTTGCAGCAAATCTTTTTAAATTAAAAGCTTTTAAACAGAGCGCACATTTAATTCGAATCGTGTTTAATGAATGTTCACGCGAGATTACCTTGTACAGCTGCGGATGCAGTTTAGTGGTGGCTCGAGATGCAAAACGATGAAGGTTTAGCTTCCATATGTGATTGCTGAGCCGTACGGTGGGTCCGAAGTAAGGGGTTCTACCTGGACAGTGGGAATCATATCTATCATCAAAATGAGAAAAACTGCACTGAAAAAAATACAAGTTTTAATTTTACTAAAGAGGAAGACTTAACCGAATCGGTTGGCCCAGTAAACCCTTTGGGTGTTCCGGATTCCTGAATATCGAAATGAAAACCACGATCATATAATCAATAAAATTCGATGTAAAACCTGCCATTATTCCACCAGTGCATTGCCACCATCGCTAGCGCGGTTGATTCAAAAGCACCACCATTGTAATAGGCAAATCACGACCATCTTTTACCCGAGGATCATGAGTAAGGAGCCTTATGGTGAACATTCGAATGCAGTCGCATTAGCCGTCGTCGTCGCGATCGTGGCCTCCTCACACCAGGAAAACCCAGTAGAGCGGTTCGCACTAACCAGTAGCAAAACCACCGAACAATTTCTGCAGCCCACCAACAACCACAATAGTGTAAACGATGGTACCACCGCGATGCTTTTTTCGAAGCATTAAATCATAAATTATGCATATACAAAAGCTCTCAAACAATTTGATTACCCGCCGTGGAAAGTCATACAATCCAATTCCACAGCAGTGGCTCTTGCTTTGAAAAGGTACGTACCTTCTGCAATCTACAGAGCCTTCAACACACTGCAATCGTCCGGCGCGGAAAACATTGTTTATAAGGTTGATTCACATTTATGAGTCGGCATGAAAAACTCCTATGCTAGCAGTAGGTAATCACGAAAGAAGCGAACAGACTTCGCTAGTGGAGGCTTCGGATGGCGCCTAGTGCTTTTCACATGCCCACCGATGGTGGTTCAATCATAGACGTGTTTATGGTTATAGTTAAATGCAGCAAATTTAGGTCAGATTCTGTCAGTGCACACGAAAGTGCCATGACCAATAATGGAAGTGGAATTCGAGCTGAACTTACTTCGCTGGCACTGGCCGCTAAGTGGCCTGACAGTTGACTGCGGGCTGCACCCATATCCGCCACACCACCAGCTCCAGCTGGATAGAATTACAAATTAATCTATTTGTGACTCCTTCGTGTCCTTATAAAGCTAGAATGAATGTGAGGGCTTCTTACTACAAAAATTGTTGGCTCCGCAAACGATTTCCGTTGATTTTAGAACGCTGTGTCCCAATACAAAGTACAAATTATTATTAGCTGTTCCTTATTCCACTCAAATACAAAACATGTTTTTATAATCATCCTAACGACATGAATCACTGAAACCGATTATAGAACATTGACTTGTTTTTTTTTAGTCAGAATTTTCTCAAAAAGTAATTTTAACCAAGGATTACGACATTCTACTAAACTACACACCAAATTCCCGAACATTCAGCAATCATTTATTCGATTGCTGAATATATGGCAATATACTGTCGAAATAAAAAAGTGGTGCTTGTTGTCAATTATTAGTTGGCTCGTAAGAAATTGTGCTGTTGGGTTGAAATTTATTCAAAAAATGGTTCTGAAGCTTGTAGAGCCTGAACGCCGAATTTTGAGACGTGGAGGAAGTGCTTGGTGAGCGGAGAAATAATAATTCTTGTTTTTAATTTTTAGTTTCGTGGAGGGAATGTCTTCGGATGAACGAATCGGACTTCGGTGACACATTACTCGAGGATCAATCTTATCTTTGTGACCTGAGGGTAAAAGCTAAATAAATAATAAACAAAAAATCTACTTCATGAGCGGGGGCCTAGTGTGGTTGGTAACGTCTCCGCCAACCACGCTCGACGCCTGGGTTCGAATCCCACCGCCGACATAGGTGTCGATGGTTGTGAGGTGGCGTGATCCACTCACAACCAACCCAAACTGGTCTAGATTCAATCCTCGCCGACACCGGAAGATTTTCTGAGGCGAAAAATCTCTGGGATCACGCCTTCCATCGCATGAGGAAGTAAAGCCGTTGGCACCGGTCCGTTAATAAACGGGTCGTGAGTTAGGGTCCTGGGTGTGTAGTCGCCTCCCTGGGCGTCGGTGATTGGCCACAACAGTGGCGGAACTAGACCGACGGAAAATAAGCGAGAATAATAAAAAAAATCTACTTCCTACGTGCTTTAAAATCCATACGAAGATTGAACTGAATTGACGTATCAGTAATCTGACGGACGTTTGCTGAAACTTATCAGCAAAGTGCTGTCAAAATATTCGACAGCTGATATTACTGAATGTTCGGTAATGTTTTGAACATTGCTATAAATTCAGTAGTTATGTTAAGTTATTTAGTTAAGTTTACTGAATTTCAGCAAAAGTTTGGAGGAAGAACGAGTACCGGATGAGTGGATGTAAGGTACTGTGTGTTCCATCTACGAAAAGGGTGACAAGCTAAAGTGGTGCAACTCTACTCAACGCAGCCTACAAGGTTCTCTCTCAAATACTCTACCGTTGAGTTGACTATCACTATTTGCAAAGCAGTTCGTGGGTCACTACCAGGCGGGATTCATGGATGCCCGCACCACCCGGATCAGATGTTCGCAGTTCGGCAGGTTATGCAGAAATGCCGCAAATATAACGTGCCCACACATCATCTAATAGATTTCAAATCGGCATATGACACAATCGATTGAGACCAGATATGGCAAATTATGCTCAACTACGGATTTCAGAACAAACTAACGCGATTGGTTAAAGCGACGATTTGTGTGCTACGCACGAGTATCTGAGGAACGAAACTCGGCGAAGTTTACGATAAGGTGATAGTTTCTCGTGCCTGCTGTTTAATAATGCTCTATAAGGTGTGATTAGAAGAGCGGGGATTAAACGAGTGACACGATACTCCAGAAGTTTGTTCAAGACGCCGACGATATCGACATGATTGTGGCTCGGACTTTTGTTTGAGAAGATGGCGTATACGTATATCGAACTGAAGGCCGAAGCAAAAGAGATTGGACTGGTCACTAACTAATGCTAGCCTACCACCTCAATTTCAAGTTAATAGCTACCTGGGCTCACTGGTAACCGCCGACAAACAAAAAAAAACGCCAGTGAAATTTTCTGAACCCCACCACGCAAAACGGAGTAGCTACGGCTCTGCCTCCACGTGGTGCCGACTAAGAGACAAGTAACTTGAGCGTAGATCGGCTAACCAACCTCCAATGGAAATTTCGGTCGTATACTGACTGGGAAGGGAGTCGTACGCAGCTAAATTCACGTGTTAGGAGCACCGTACAACAGCGTCTGAACCAGAGCGCGTCATTTATATCTAGGACGGCAGCCCCATCGCTTGACTAGGTATCGCAGCCCTGGTAAGGTAGAATACCGAATATGTATTACTATGAACAATCCAGATTATATTCAATGTGACTTCCTCTTCCTGTGTTTATTATCAAATTAAATTATAAATTATTAAATTAAATTATAAATAATTACGACAATTATATTAAAAAATGATCATCAACAAAGTTTCTCAAAAAAAAATAAAAGACTGAGTTTCAACTATGAAACCAAATATCTTGGAATTATTCTGGATAAGACCTTGAACATGACTGCTCAACTGGACTACGCTATCAAGATATTAACTTCAGCTATCTGGGCTAAAACCACAATTAGCGTTCTGCTCTTTCATCACCTTTGCTCGGCCAAGCCAACACCTTTAGTATCAACAGTCACTGACTGGATGGAAGCGAAGCTCAACATGGACGTTCCTTACGAAGTAATTGACAAAGATAGCTCAACGTGGAACAATAGAGGGTCGAGCCTTACATCGGGCACCATCCATTTCGACACGGAAAGGTCAAAAATCGATCCCAGACTGGATTAAGGATCTACTGACCAGCTATAAAGGTCACTATCTATTTAGACCCGTCTTTCAAGCAGAAGTACAATACCCGTCATAAGTTTGATATCGCTTTATTGAGTATTGCAACACCCAGTTTAAATATTGCAACAGCCCGAAAAGTTCAGCATCACCTAAAATGGGCAGATTTATATAACTCTCTCTCTCTCTCTCTCTCTTGATTCCGGAAACCTAGAGAGTTGTGGTCTTCAGCAAAGTTGCTCAGGAAGTCAAGGGCTTGTGATTGGAGGAGAATATAGTTCGAAATTCAACCACAACGCAGCGCTAGTGTGCATGGTGTTTTGAATGTTTTGAACAGAACTTAGCTCAATAATCTCACCATTCAGAAAGTTGCGATTTTCAGCAAAGTTGCTCAGAAGGTCAAGGGCTTGTAATTGGCAGACAGTATAGTTCGGACTTTAGCTGCAACGCGCAATAAACCTACTTGACAAATATTGATGTACTTTTCTGGTTAGCGTGCATGATACATATTCTTAAAGACATTTTTTTCACTTAATCAGTTGGAAAATTCTGGCTAGTAATAATCGCGCGATTAGTTGAAGTCAAAATACGAGGAACTGCATGCACACTAGCGTTGACAGCGGGGTAATTCAGTACTGAATTGTATATCATGTAGAAGCTTTAAGCCTTCTGAACAAGTTTGCTAAACACCGCAACTTTCTAGTAGGTCGTAATAGTGAGATCAGTTAGGTTCAAAATACGACAAATTGTGTGCCCACTAGCGCCACATAGCGGTGATTTCACACTGAATTGGCTACCATACAGTAGCCTTTGACTTTCTGAACAAGTTTGCTGAAAACCACAACTTTCTAGGTTTCAAAAACACGAAATATCCGCTTATTCCAGGTGATGCTTAACTTTTCGGGGTTGTTGCAATATTCAAACTGGGTGTTGCAATATTTAAACTAGGTGTTGCAATACTCAGTGAAGCGATTCCAAACTTATGGCGGGTAGTTTATATGCAATATACATCCGTGCTACGATATGCCTAAAGCGCAAAAATTGGAATCTTTTCAGACAATCAGGCTGCACTACTGGCATTTAAGTCTGTCAAATGTGTGCTCCCTGCGTGTTCTTTCCCGTCTTAACAAAGTTACGCTACTTTGGGTACCAGGTCACTGCGGAATCGAGGAAAATGAGCATGCTGACAGCCTAGCAAGACAATTATATGCCCAGCAAAGCTATTTCCGGAAGGATATCCGGGCCACTGGGTTGTCTTCTTTCGGCACAAAGCAAAGGTATTGAATACAATGCAGATTTGCAGGGATTTTGCACGGTTTTCAGCCGTGATCGAAATCATTAAAGTTCGTCCCAATAAACTGGGTGTTTTAATGTCAAGCCTCATGGAAGTAAACGAGATTGCTGTTTGTGGTCTTTTCAAGATGGAGTACCACGGGTACATTCCAGCTCGCACAGTGGAGATCGACGGAGTGGTTACTGACTCGAGTCTGACCGTCGAGGATCTAATGACGGCTGGAACCGGCCGTTTTAAGGATTCCAGCCTTCAGCCGGTAAAGATACTGGATTGCAAGCAAATAACACTCAGTATCGCTCGACAAGGGTGTAGAAACTTACACTCACTCAGACTCGCTTGACATTCGCCGGGGTTGCTCTACCGAGCTATGGGCTTGTCGACAGATACTTACATTGTGACAAATGAGGAGAGCAACATGCGGATGATGCCTGTGCTAAAGGTGTTGAAAAGTGCTCCTATTGTGGGCGCGTACATACAGCGCCGTCACAAGATAAAGCGATCTCTGAAAAAGCGCTCAAGGTTCACTTTCGCAGGAATGCCAAAAGAGGCCACCAAACTAGTCTCCCCGAACCATTTCTAAGTTTAGTCGCCCGATGAGCCAGACTCTGACGATGCATTTCAGCAGAATCCGGGAATTTTAGAAAGAGAAAAAGCTTATCTTCTCCTAAGCTTCCTAGGAAAGGTCAAAGGAGATCCTCATCTGAAATGCTTCAAAAGTACTGTTGAAAAACTGAAGCAAACTGCTCTGGCAAAGTTCAAGATTCAAGCACTTCCAGGAACATCAAATTGCTCAAATTTTCCTTCTTTTTCGTTCAGAATTCAGCCAAAATCAAGAAAATTTCAACACAACTAATCCCGTTTAAAGTCTTCTGATGGCATTTCTATTAACAGTAAAAACGGTTTTGCAGCAGTTGACAGCTAAATGGCCCCTCCATTCAGCGTTCGTATCCTTCGATGGGTAATTCACCGCTGATGTGAAGTATTCTATCTCTGCTCTATAGTGGAATTGTAGCAGTATCATTCCCAAAATTGATTCACTTAAAGTTATGATTAATAAATACGAATAATAATAAATTTCCCTCTGTAAAACTTGGCACACTTTAACTGTTGACCCTAACTTCTATTATTTGAATATTATTCGCCTTGATCGAGATACCCCTTACGAAGGAGTGCTTCAGGAGATTTAGAAAAGCTATTTCATCTATTGTATTTACCTCCCATCGGTTCCAGGCATCGAAGTTGTTACGTGTCAAATGACAATGCAAAGTAATAGTTATTATTATGGAAAACGGGCAATTTTAAAACACAAAAAATTGATCCCATCGTGACAAGTTGCACCCAAATTTCTTAAAAACACTAGAATCACTAGTTTCAATCACTTTTTCAAGCCAAAAGTTCTGAGTAGAAATATGCTTATGTCAATACCTCTAATATCGAAAACAATCGCAGATCGGTTTCCCGTTGACATTAATGATCGCTGAACACCATTCAACAATACGAGATCTTGTTGCTCTGATATTATTCACAATTTCAGTCGTGCTGCAACAGGTGATTTATCAAATAGGCCCCACCCTATTACGATATGTGGGGGCGTACATCAGCGGAAACAGTCGACCGTAAGTATCGCATCATACGCAGCTGTCGATACTTTGCTATTATTCATAACGTTCGTAGTAGACTTTGTTGCTATTGCGGTTTTGTGAACTCGGGTGATCCGAGATCTAACTTTACCATTAACATCCGCACCGCACTGCCAGTTGTTAAGGGGTGGACAACACACAAAAAATCAGCCAGTGAACAGACTGGTTGTTTGCAGGCGGCCGACTGATGACATAGTTGGATCCCAGCTTTCGGAGCTAATGGATATACCAACGTGGGTGGGCGGAAATGTGTGATTATCCTAGTCATTACGAGCAGAACGCGCTGCTCGTTCCAACGATGGCGCGATACTAATAGCTCATAGCCCCGAGCCATCAGGACGCGCGTGAGGTAAAGGTGGTGCCCTCTTTTGGACGATCTTATTTCGATGATGAATTACCTGTTGTCGAAACTGTCGTGATTGGTGGGTACGATTTCGGAGAAATTTGAATAGCACAAGTAAGATATTGTACGAAATAAAGATCGTAAAGAAAACATACAAATGGCGAATCACAGTAAGTTCAACCATTTAAGCAGTACAAAATTACGAGACTAGAAACATAATTTAAAGCAAACTGCGCAGCTTTGACACATATTACAGCTGTATGTGAGTAAAACGACATCCGCAAACCGATCGCTGATTTATGGCCGTGCGAAACCAAAGAGACAGCAAGACTTTTCACACCCAGCGACTTGCGGCGATCAACGGTAGGACTATTAATTGTATCATGCGGACCTTCTCCTCGGCTGACTGACGGTTTGAATCGTCAATCGAAACCGGACGGCCGGACATGTTGACGGGCGAGTAACACAGCGTTGGTATTCACCCGTCGGGTAATCCGTTTCGGATACCGAAGCGCCACACTGACAGCCGTTCGATTTCTCGCTATCGCAGGTAACGTTGAAAAATTGTTGACAATTTTATCGAATCAGGGTGCAGGAACACTGTAAGAACTCATGCTGAAGTTTGCTTCCAGCAGTTTTTCTACTATTTTTATACACTAAGAATCTCTCCTGCTCTTACTTTTTATTGCCTTCATGAATAATTATTCAGATAATCCAATATGCCTATACGTTCAGGCAGAAGATATCCTAAAAAGTACAGAAAAAAATCGACGATGCTCCTAAACCTGGATACCTTGAATAATCATCGCACTTCAAGCGGTAGTTTAATGCTTAACTTCTCTTGCCTGCAAACAGGTATCTAATTTATGAACTCGAGAGTAACTTGCTCCGGAAACCCTATTAACTTGTTATTTCAGTTGGAGTCGATTTGCTATCAACATAGACAGACAGAATCAATTCGCGCAATAACGGATAGAGCGTCGAGCATGTTGTTGTTGGCTCTAAACTGCTGCTCTCTGATTGCACCATAACCAAACTGTCAAACATGAACCCTACAGCATGCATCGCGACCTGGTTCAATCAACAGTGCCAGGGGGTACTCATAAATACCACAGTCCGCGTATGTTGATTATTATCCAATCCAATCCGATTCAGTCACAAGCAGGCAAAATCGAAGAGCTTCTTCCTCCCCTGCCGATGCCGAGGCCGGTGCTTATTGATAATTCGTTCTTCGACAACGCGGCTTAAATGGTCACGAGAGCGTAATTAAGGTCCCTGTACAACCATAAAATTATCTCCACGAACATATTCATCTGCACGTCGTCCTCCGGCTGCCTGGTGGTCGCTAGCTCGGATCACCAGCGGAGAGTGGAACCTCTTCGGGCTATCGCTCAGCTGAACATACATCGCAAACTGTCGGTGACCGACGGCGGCGATGGCGCTTAACCATTTCAATTTCCATGTGCATTCAGTAACGAGCAGCGTGATGAATAAAGTACCACCGCGTTAAAGATCCATTGGGGATAGATAAACAAGATTTCTGCAACAAATCCCACACTGATGATGTTATCACGGTAGGAAAACTTTGCTCCCCGGGAAATGGTTTTATGGCTAGATAGACGCTGTCATAATAGTTGGAGTGGAATCAGAAAAGGCTGTTTGTAAGATTCGCATTTGATTGGAAAAGGCTCTGTAAGATGGTACCTTTGCAAATAAATTGCAGTGTTCTCAACATGTAAAAATGGGATTGAAAGAATTATTCAAAAGTGTAAATTCTCGATATCAGCTTAATATTTAAATTGTATGCAGTTTGTTAAAATGCATAAATCTAGGCTAAAATCGGGCAAATTAGTAATAATAAAATCTGTAAACTTTGTACTATCTGTGAGGGTTTCAAAATTTGTAAAAGCTTTAAACGCAGTAAAATATTTAATATCAGATAAATTTGTGAAACCTGCGATGTTTAAAGTTTATCATAGCGGTTCTGGCCTGAGTCGATTAGTTATTAGTTATGAGAATTTAAATTTCAAAAAACTTAAAATACAATTTTGAATATCGAAGAAGATATTCTTGAGGAAACCAATAATTGAAGTTTTGTTCTTGATTTATATATCAGGATTTAAACTCAGTCTTAATATGCAATTAAAATATTGGCAATAGCTGGAAAACTGGTTCACCTTGCAATAACGTTTGTATATGTAAAATAGGAAAATGATAAATAGGCCTCATTGATTTGTATGCAACTTTATACTTGCTTTCTACTAAACACACATGACTATTTTACAAGAGTTTAGACCATCCTGATTCGAGCATTATGGTTCAAAGGGCGTATATGTTTTAATGTAATCTTCGAAAAA
The DNA here is from genome assembly GCF_029784165.1 of Wyeomyia smithii. Lineage (NCBI taxonomy): Eukaryota > Metazoa > Arthropoda > Insecta > Diptera > Culicidae > Wyeomyia > Wyeomyia smithii. The sequence continues at coordinate 210,898,778 of NC_073696.1, forward strand.
TTGTATCTCAAAAACTGCGATCTATACAAGTTTTTATACATTTTGAAATTTATTTATTTTTGATTGCTGCAACACATTTTAAAAATAAATAACGATTTGTGATGTAATTCAAATCAGATAAGCTCCCCGATTAAACGATTATATAGCAAACGGCTAACAGGAATATATCTGAACTTGATAGAAATAACAACGCCTGTAACATTTGTGATATACCAGTTTTTTAAATCAATTAATGATTTCTTAGGATTCTAAGTCAATATAATATAATATACCCGTATTTTTATTTTGGATGGTGATATAAATTTAGTAACCGCATTACCAACTGTGTGGATTACCAAGCCTACACATTGTCGTAAACTGTTATTCGACTGCATGGAATGAAAACTTCCTGAGTTTTTGATCAACAAAATATATCGAGATTAAAACAAGTCTTGAGATTTTGGTACGGACCAAAAAAATATTTATATGTACTTTTTGGGAAAAGCCTGTTTAGACATAAAAATATATTTTGATACAAAAGCATAGAATAATTTTAAATAACACGATTGAAGAAAAATCTGTAGTAATATTAAAGCATATCAAAAACAAAATTTCTTACTAATTTTTATCTTTTTCTGCCGAAAATCTAACAAAACTTGCTATAATAAGCTATAATCAGTAAATAAATTTGACAAGAGTTTTGATTATTTAACTATCAACGAGACCAAGCTCAGAACACAATTTGATACAAAAACAGTTCGTAACAAAATTTCAAGGCTTATAAGCCTAATTAAAACAGGTCGGACTCGATTGTATTTTTTTTACTATTAATAATCGGATTTTATGTACAATCGAATCAAAGGAAATTTTTTTCGTCATCTGGTTTTTTTTTTAATTTTAATTTAATTTAAATTAGTTTTTTAATTTTTGAAATTTTTTTTACTTAGGTATTTAAATTTATGAAAATATTGTTTAAAATTTTTTAATTATTTTAAAATTTGATATTTTTATTTAAAGGATTGACTATTTTCAATAATATAGTTGCTTGTCATATTAGGCTTGACAATTTGTAAGGTTGGATTATGCGATAACCGAATTTGTATGCAGATAATAAAAGCTGTCCGGGTGTTGTGCTTATTACTGAAGGAAAAATAATTAAGTACGTTCTGAGACATGGGGATGAAGTCAAATTTATAATTGTTCCAACATTTGAAGGTGTCAATTAAGTTAATAGAAAATATTAACTCTTCAATTAGGTATTTTTTTCATACTGTAAAGGACAAGTTGCTGTTTAATTCAATGTCGGATAAGACGCTGATCACATCTTTGCGTTTTCACTGACAGTGCGAATAAGGTATTCCTTGTGATAGTTTTTTAATTTTTGAAATTTTTTTACTTAGGTATTTAAATTTATGAAAATATTGTTTAAAATTTTTTAATTATTTTAAAATTTGATATTTTTATTTAAAGGATTGACTATTTTCAATAATATAGTTGCTTGTCATATTAGGCTTGACAATTTGTAAGGTTGGATTATGCGATAACCGAATTTGTATGCAGATAATAAAAGCTGTCCGGGTGTTGTGCATCAGCTAGCCCTGCTACTATCGATGCAGATACCCGCTGCAACTGCTGCAGCTATCCATTGCCACAGTTATGACCACCATCAGCTGCCATTGGCATCCGCTGCACTGCTGCTGCTGCTAAGGGAGGACTGCTGTTGTCGCTGTTTAGAAATAATGTTCGGCTGCAACAGGCTCTTTTAAAGGTCAAATAGCACATTTCAAACTACTAGGTCTATAATTCTGTCGGCCGTGCTTGGAAAGCAATCATATAACGACCAATCAGTGGTCGTATTTTGCGTTTTGACAAAGCTTGACAGTTTTCAATAGTACAGTAGTTTAATAATAAAATTACAATTTTCTGCATTTGGAAGGAATCTTAAAAGATTTTCCAATCTATTGCTGCAAGAACGAAGGAAATCCATAGAAAACTAACCAATTTATTAGCATTTGAAATTGGACATATTTTTCACTTTTTCCGGTTTTAGATTTTCATTTTACAGCCCTATGTGGCCGAGTATGTAGCCAGACTTTCATAGAGACGTAGTTCTACGTCTAAAAAATATACCATCTGTAATAAGTTCTGAAATTGACCTTATTATGGTCATCAACCTTTGTTCAGCAACTCCTATCTCAACTTTCACGAGGTGCCGACTGTAATACGAGTAACCCTATCGGAGATCGAGTAACCAACTTCCGGTGGAATTTAGTTCTTATGCTGACTGGAAAGAGGAGTCGTACGCTGCTGTATCCTCATGTTGGGGGCGGCATACAACAGCGTCTGACCCGGAGCGGCAGCCCCTTCGCAAAACTAGGTCAGCGAAGGAAAAAATCACAGGAGGGTTGTGTGCAAAGCCACGACCGCAAGGTTGAAGTAGAATACTTTTACACAGCTCTACTTACGGCTGTACATTAACCTACGGCCGGGCGAATCGATTCGCGCCGCTCTTCGCGTTTAGCCTGGCAGAGGCCTAATGCGCACGGCCAACACAATAGAAAGCTGTTTTCACATTGAAAATTAGACACGGCTTTACTGGAGTAAGTGTTGGCAAATGCATCTACCGCTAATACCGCCACTATCGTACGAAAGCGCGTCGTTTCATGTGGGGAATAATATCAACAACGAAAAATGACGCGCGTCTAAGCACACCCGAACTGTTTCGCCGTGCCGCTTCCATTTACTTCCTTATAACATCAGCCTTAGGGAAGTACCGGCTGCACCTACCGCTGAGGCTGTTACCATACTGCTACTGGTACCCAAAGTTATTAACTCTTCAAATTAATTGTTCTATTTGTCCTCAAAAGAACAATTGTTCAATTCCATATCGGATATAATGCAATCGCATCTGAGTAATATTATAATTCTTCTAATATTCTTCTGAACAAAATGATCCAACTTTTCCATTAGAGGAAGTGCCGGCTGATGTACGGCGAAAATCTCGCCCGATCGCTCGCGTTGGCGTTCAGCCCGGCAGAGGCCTGAGACGTGGTGACCAACCACAGGGCAAGTGATTTCCCTAGTAACAATATTGGTTTTATCAAAGTTTTATAGCCCTCAAGAAAGCCAGAACAGCGCTATAAAACTTTGATAAAACCCGTTTTGTTACTTGGGTTGTTTGATTTGAAGGCAGCCACAGGCGCAACCCGCTGCTATCTTCTGTTACTGCTGAGTGCTGATATCTGCTGCTACTGCTGTCAACGTTGTGGACGGTCCATCCAGCTCACCATCCGACTGATGAATGTAGCTAGTTTTCCCAGAACTCTTTTGTAGCCGAAGGATGCTACGAAATAGGCCACGCCTTTCTGTTCAGTTGTACCATTTTCTAATGTTCTTTAGACGAATTATTCCACAATTCGCATTTGATTTTTGTATCTAGCGAAAAAACACCGATGGTGTTCTCACACACGGAACGATTTAACCCCTAACCGTATTGCGGCTTGTAACATCAAGCGATTTCGTTTGCTCGCTGTTGCGTGTTGCATCATTTTGCAATTGGCAGCTGGGAGACGACAAAATTCTGTTCATGCTGATTGATTGAATCTAACTAATCTAACTAACTGCCTTTCTGAATGCGTTCTAACAAAGAAGTTTGTTATTCACAATCGGTTATGCTGATCACAGCCTTTGCGCTGCCCCAACAGTGGGGGGTTTACTAAATAAAGTGAAAATTAGACAACAGAATTTGATTGCATCCCGCACAGAATGACTGCTTGTCTTGATGCCAGAAAATTATTAACCTTCAATTACTTGTTTATTTGCCTTTAAAAAGGCATTTTGCGGTGCAAAATCGGTTACTGATTACAACTTTTGAGCTGCCCTAACATTGGGGGAATTAAGATACACGGACAACATGCACTGTGGAAGCTATTTCACATTCAGTAAATTAGACGGGTGCGACAGATTTAAATTGCTAGGATGCAACACAGAATGCTTGCTTGCGTTGACAAAAATTATTAACTTTCAATGACTTGTTTATTTACCTTGAAAAAGGCATTTTGATTTCCAAAATTGGATTTCCTGATGGCAATCTTCATGCTGCCCCAACACGGGGGGAATAATGGCTGTCTGGCGACACACGCTGAGAAAAACCGCGCTGCTCCTGATACGTGGTGACCAACCACAGGGCTAGTGCTGCTGCTAAGGAAGGACGACTGCTGTTGTCGCTGTCTAGAACTATTATGAGCGGCTCCGGCTGTAACAGGCTCTTATATAGGCCAAATAGCATGTTTTCAATTGCAAGGTATATGATTCTGTCGACCGTGCTTGGGAAGCAATCATATAACGACCAATCAGAAGTCGAATTTTTCGTTTTGACAAGGCTTGACTATTTTCAATAGTACAATAGTGTGAATAATAAAATTACAATTATCTTCTTTTGGGAAGAATCTTAGAAGATTTTCCAAACCATTGCTGCAAGAACGAAGGAAATCCATCGAATACTAACCGATTTGTTAGCGTTTGAAATTGGACATATTTTTCACCTTTTTCGGTTTTAGATTTTCATTTCACATCCCAATGTAGCCGAACTTCCTGAGAGAAGTATTCTACTTCAAAAGTCACCTCTAGCAAGTATGAATACATATAAAGCAAGCTTAAGATGCGTTGATATCGTCGTCAGTATGCGAAAAAGAAAGTATCAGTACTAGTGCACTCTCTTTGCTTTTGTCTTTACGATATTTTTCTATTCATTAGTGTACACCACAACAAGTGGTTCTCAATGTGCACAGCTCGGTATATAAAGTTATTCATCTCTGTAGCACAGAGCGATCAGATCTGGTTATATTCTTATTCATTTGACTCATAAATAGGATTTTTTGTCAGATAAAAAAAGAACCAACCGCTGCCGAAGTAGTCCCTTCCCCCACACTTTCCCTCTAACCGCACCTCACCTCTGCTGCTGCTCAGGCGACATGATTTTCTACTGTTGCTATCCTTTCTTCCCCTAACAACCGGCATATGGAGAGACAAACGCAACGAGGGAATCGCTTCTAAGAGCTAATGTAATCTAGTCATGTGTTTGTTTTCTCCCAGAAACCTTTGCACCATATCATCATTTCATCATGGGTTGAGAGGATTCAAGTTTAGTCGCAGTCTGTACACTTCATGAAGTGCACATGTGAAGAATAAACGACGATTGCATCATATTCGTTTCGTTTCCATCACTGGACTAGGTATCGCAGCCCAAGTAAAGTAGCACACCGAAAATAAATTACTACGAATAAACCAGAGAATAATACAGAATGCAAATTCGGCCTTGACCTCGACGAACGGAAAAGTACAACGATCATTGGAAACTCGGTACTTGGATATAAGGACTCTACTCGAACCGGCACGCATTGATATCTTGGCTAGAAAGCTGCGGAAGGTAAATGTGGAGGTCGCAGCTATCCAGGAGGTGCGGCGGCCAAAAACGGAAGTACGTGAATTGTGAGCAGTAGATCCTATTGCGGACACTTCATTTAAGTATCACATCTACTACAGTGGTGGTTTGTAAGCAGAAAGAGGAGTCGGTTTCGTGCTAGTTGGGAAACAGATTCAATCGATTTAATCGGTCATGCTCTGAGACTTATCAATTTTGCTGTAGAAAGAGGCTTAGCTATTTATAGCACATATTTTGCACGCCGGAATATTCGAAAGCACCCCTGGATGCACCCAAATGGGGTGGCCTGATCTCAGATCGACCATGTTCTGTTCGATGGTCGGCACTTTTCAGACGTTACAGACCTAAGGTCGTTCAAAAGACCTAATGTTGGCTCGGATCCCTATCTCGTGGTATTCAAGATCCGTGCCCGGTTTTTGATCGTGTTGAAATCGAGGACAACGATTGATATTGAGGATGGACGAGTAGTAGATCCACCATCTACGGACTAGGCGAGAAGAACAGTTAAAGAGCTGTCGAACTGCAAGGCAACTGCACAAAGGACGCCAATCCCACCGAGCTTTCCAAAGTCGGAAGCAAACAGCTGTATCGTGCCATCCATCGGATCATGCTCAAAAAGTGGTCTGATGAAGAATAACTCTTGGTCTGGTTGGAAGGTCTCATATGCTCGATCTACAAAAAAGGACCACTGTCTGGACTGTAGTACCTATCGAGACATAACTCTTCTCAATACCGTATACAAAATTCTCTCACTCATCCTGTTCCACAGACTACGACCGTTGCAGGGAACTTTGTTGGCGAATACCAATGTTGTTTTCGAGGGGAACGCAATGATAACGTGCGACAATGAGGTTAGCTGTGAGATAAAAAGGCCGAAAATATGACCTTCTACGGATTGCGTAAACAAATGAGGTCCCGTAGCCTGCAAACCAGTAAAAAATTAGCACTCTATGGAACACTGATGCTCCTGGTGGCCCTCTATGGCATGAACACTGACAGGGGCTGATCAGCGATCTCTTGGTAACTTTGAGCCTTGGTTTGGTAAATTCAATCCTTGCCGGCAAACAGGAAAGTGGTTTTTGGTGCAGATGCATGAACCATGGATACCCGGCATACAACCGGCGGATATAGTCAAGCAGATAAAACACAGCAGGCTACAATGGGCTGTGATTTCACCCTTTCTTTTACACGCATATCTGCTCCACTATAACCGAGCCTTGTTCCTTCTGCTGAATATCGCCAAATATAATTCCCTGGAGAAGTTACGTCGTGCGTCCTTTTGGCAAGTTTTATTGATAGCAGGAGCTTATTTTTGTTAAGAAAAGTTCACACAAAGGTATTATAGAATTCAAAGTTAAGGAAGGGAGAGTTGGGGTAGCCTGCGAAAAAACCCATGTTTACAAGTCCTTTTTGACATCGAATGGTCTGATTCTACTAAGTTTCGAACTCATGACCATCCGCTTGATGAGACGTTCACTTTCGGAGCGAAATGAGAGTACTGAAGGGATTATGTTAGCTCTCTCTTCTATTTTTTTGTTCATGCATGCTCCTGTCCAAAACAACGTCGCAACAAGATGATGATGAAGCATTGCGCAAAAGCATTTAATGATTCTATAAACTGCACAAATATAACAGGGAAAAGATAACCATTTCGAAAAAGAAAGTCTCATTAGATAGGAAATCGCAAATCCGTTGCTTATTGCGAACCATGAGAAATGTTTGGAAGTTGTTCAGAAGCCCTGTTCATATCTATGGAGATAAACCCTTCGCTTGTTGCTTCTTACCGTGAGATTCAATCATCGCTCAAAAATTCTTCTCTTGTATTTGATTTGAGGATGAAGCAAGAAATCCGTGGAATCCCCGAACACCTCAAACCAACAGTTGTGCCATCAACATTTTCGATAAAATTCGTTCACCTCTCAGAAGAGAATTCCTTCTTCACGGACGTTTTTTTTTATTTTTTTTAAGGGGGGGATTTGTTAGTAGCTTAAGTATTTATGATAAATATTAGTAAATAATGAGTATGTGTGTCCAATCACAAATGGTGACTTCTCAACACTGTTAGAAATTTGTAATTTTGATTGTTAGGATTTGTTTGCTTTCGCAATTAGGACTTATCATTCGTAGGGATTTAAACCTACTTGTCAGAAAAGGGGAAGTAAACTTACAACTAACTTTATTGCTAACTTATTGGCTATAAAGAGAGCTTATCGTAGCAATTGAGGATTGCAACAATTTTTGTCGAAAATTGTTAATGATTTTATTTACATAGCTTCTAATGGTTCAACACCAGTAAGTCTATGTAATTCGAGTGTACCAAACCAAGGAGGACGCTTCAAAATCATTTTCAGAATTTTATTCTGAATCCTTTGGAGCGTTTTCTTCCTTGTTGAACAGCAACTTGACCAGATCGGTACAGCATAAAGCATTGCTGGTCTAAAAATTTGTTTGTAAATCAAAAGTTTGTTCTTTAAACAAAGTTTAGAATTTCTGTTAATGAGAGGATATAAACATCTCGTATATTTGGTGCACTTGGCTTGTATACTCTCAATGTGCTCTTTGAAAATAAGTTTTTTATCATAAATTAGTCCCAAGTACTTAACCTTGTCAGACCATGAAGGTAAGCAGCCCTAGGCTTATGAGGAAAAATTATCATTTGAGTTTTAGAAGCATTGGGAGAGATTTTCCACTTTTGCAAATAGGAAGAAAAAATATCTAAACTTTTCTGCAATCGACTACATATGACACGAAGACTTTTTCCTTTTGCGGAAATGCTTGTGTCATCGCAGAACATCAGGAAGATCTGAAGTGAATATGTTGTACAGGACTGGACCCAAGACTGAACCTTGAGGTACCCCTGCTCTGATAGGAAATCTATCAGATTTTGAATTCTGATAGACAACCTGCAGAGTTCGATCAGTGATATATTTTTTAAAAATTTTAATTAGGAAAATTGGAAAATTAAAAGTTTTCAATTTCGCAATCAAACCTTTATGCCAAACACTGTCGAATGCTTTTTCTATGTCTAAAAGAGCAGCTCCAGTGGAATAACCTTCAGATTTGTTAGCTCGTATCATATTAGTAACTCTGAGCAATTGATGAGTTGTGGAATGCCCATGGCGAAAGCCAAACTGTTCATTCGCAAAAATTGAATTTTCGTTGATGTGTGACATCATTCTGTTAAGAATAATTCTCTCAAACAGTTTACTTATTGAAGAAAGCAAACTGATTGGTCGATAACTTGAAACTTCAGCTGGGTTCTTATCCGGTTTTATAATTGGAGTAATTTTTGCATTTTTCCATAATTTGGGAAAATATGCAATTTTGAAGCAGCAACTGAAAATTTTCACTAAAAATTCCATTGTGCTCTCAGGGAGATGTTTGATTAGTATATTAAAGATTCCATCGTCACCAGGTGCTTTCATATTTTTGGAATTTTTAATAATTGATTTAATCTCATTCAAGTTAGTTTCAATTATTTCTGCAGGTAAAAAATTCTGGGACGAAATTAAATCAAATTGACGTATGACTTCATTTTCAATTGGACTCACAAAATTCAAATTTGAGTTATGAACACTCTCAAACTGCTGAGCAAGTCTTTGAGCCTTTTGTTCATTGGATACAAGAAAACGTTCACCATCTTTTAAAACTGGAATAGGCCTTGAAGGTTTCTTAAGAATCTTCGACAGCTTCCAAAAAGGTTTTGAATATGGTTTAAATTTTTCAACTTTAGTCTCAAAATTTTGATTTCTCAGAAGAGTTAATCTATGTTTAATCTCTTTCTGTAAATCTTTATAAATAGTTTTGAAAACAGGGTCACGAGTTGATATTGACGTCTGCGGACATTTTTCAAACGAATTAGAAGTTGAAGATTTTCGTCAATTATTGGTGAATCAAATTTCACTTGAGCCTTTGGAACAGAATAATTCCTGGCATCAACAATTGCACATTTTAATGCTTCCAAAGCGGAATCAATATTCACTTCGTTTTGCAAATCTAGCTCATCATTGAAATTATTTTCAATGTGTGTTTCATATCTTTCCCAATTAGCCTTGTTATAATTAAAAACAGAGCTCATAGGGTTTAAAACTGATTCATGTGATAAAGAAAAAGTTATTGGAAGATGGTCAGAATCAAAGTCAGCATGTGTGATCAAATCACTACATACATGACTTTGATCTGTAAGCACCAAATCAATAGTAAATCAATAGAATTTTATTCTGAATCCTTTGGAGCGTTTTCTTCCTTGTTGAACAGCAACTTGACCAGATCGGTACAGCATAAAGCATTGCTGGTCTAAAAATTTGTTTGTAAATCAAAAGTTTGTTCTTTAAACGAAGTTTAGAATTCCTGTTAATGAGAGGATATAAACATCTCGTATATTTGATGCACTTGGCTTGTATACTCTCAATGTGTTCTTTGAACATAAGTTTTTTATCGTAAATTAGTCCCAAGTACTTAACCTTGTCAGACCAACTTAAAATAACCCCATTCATCTTGACAACGTGATTATTGTTTGGCTTGAGGAAAGAAGCCCTAGGCTTATGAGGAAAGATTATCATTCGCGTTTTAGAAGCATTGGGAGAGATTTTCCACTTTTGCAAGAAGGAAGAAAAAATATCTAAACTTTTCTGCAATCGACTGCATGTGACACGAGGGCTTTTTCCTTTTACGGAAATGCTTGTGTCATCGCAGAACAATGACTTTGTGCATCCTGGAGGCAAATCAGGAAGATCTGAGGTGAATATGTTATACAGGACTGGGCCCAAGACTGAACCTTGAGGCACACCTGCTCTGACAGGAAATCTATCAGATTTTGAATTCTGATAGACAACCTGCAGAGTTCGATCAGTAAGATAATTTTTCAAAATTTTGATTAGGAAAATTGGAAAATTAAAAGTTTGCAATTTCGCAATCAAACCTTTATGCCAAACACTGTCGAATGCTTTTTCTATGTCTAAGAGAGCAGCTCCAGTGGAATAGCCTTCAGATTTGTTAGCTCGTATCATATTGATAACTCTGAGCAATTGATGAGTTGTGGAATGCCCATGGCGAAATCCAAACTGTTCATTTGCAAAAATTGAATTTTCGTTGATGTGTGACATCATTCCGTTAAGAATAATTCTCTCAAACAGTTTACTTATTGAAGAAAGCAAACTGATTGGTCGATAACTTAAAACTTCAGCTGGGTTCTTATCCGGTTTTAAAATTGGAGTATTTTTTGCATTTTTCCACAATTTGGGAAAATATGCAATTTTGAAGCAGCAATTGAAAATTTTCACTAAAAATTCCATTGTGCTCTCAGGGAGATGTTTGATTAGTATATTGAAGATTCCATCGTCACCAGGTGCTTTCATATTTTTGAAATTTTTAATAATTGATTTAATCTCATTCAAGTTAGTTTCAATTATTTCTGCAGGTAAAAAATTCATTGGATTACAAGAAATCGTTCACCATCTTTTAAAACTGGAATAGGCTTTGAAGGTTTCTTAAGAATCTTCGACAGCTTCCAAAAAGGTTTTGAATATGGTTTCAATTTTTCAACTTTTGTCTCAAAATTTTGATTTCTCAGAAGAGTAAATCTATGTTTAATCTCTTTCTGTAAATCTTTATAAATAGTTTTAAAAAAAGGGTCACGAAAACGTTGATATTGACGTCTGCGGACATTTTTCAAACGAATTAGAAGTTGAAGATTTTCGTCAATTATTGGTGAATCTAATTTCACATGAGTCCTTGGAACAGAATAACTCCTGGCATCAATAATTGCACATTTCAATGCTTCCAAAGCGGAATCAATATTCACTTCGTTTTGCAAATCAAGCTCATCATTGAAATTATTTTCAATGTGTGTTTTATATCTTTCCCAATTAGCCTTGTTATAATTAAAAACAGAGCTCATAGGGTTTAAAACTGATTCATGTGATAAAGAAAAAGTTATTGGAAGATGGTCAGAATCAAAGTCAGCATGTGTGATCAAATCACTACATACTTGACTTTGATCTGTTAGCACCAAATCAATTGTTGAAGGGTTTCTTACAGAAGAAAAGCATGTAGGACTATTCGGAGACAAAATTGAATAGTATCCTGAAGAACAATCATTGAATAAAATTTTGCCGTTGGAATGACTTTGAGAATTATTCCATGATCGATGTTTAGCGTTAAAATAGCCGATTATAAAAAAATTCGAACGATTTCTGGTGAGTTTTTGTAAAGCACCTTTAAAATAATGTTTGTGCTCGCGTGTGCATTGAAATGGTAAATATGCTGCGGCAATAAATAAAATCCCGAGTTCAGTTTGAACTTCATTCCCAAAGTTTCAATAACTTTCGTCTGAAGATGGGGAAGAGCACGATGTTTGATTCGGCGATGAATAACAATTGCAACTCCACCGCCGGAACCCTGAATCCTATCATATCTATGAACCACGTAATTGGGATCATATTTTAATTTTATGTTAGGTTTCAAAAATGTTTCTGTAATAATTGCAATATGCACATTATTTACTGCTAAAAAATTAAAAAGCTTACTCTCATAAGCCTTCAATGAGCGAGCATTCCAATTCAATATTTAATTTTATTTTATTCTAAATTTTAAATTAGAAACAATTTTAATAGTAAAATTGGTGCCTATTTGAATGGCTTCAAACATCGATTTTGCCTGCAACATGGCGTTCATAAGACCGAACATTGCCTGTTGCAAAAAAGAAAGTTTACCTGCCGTAATAAGCCCCAGGCAGTTGACATTAGAAAAAATATTTTCGGCAGCAATATTAGCTGGAGTAATAGGTGTACAATTATTTTCTAGCGTGTTTTGCTTACCCATATTAACGGTCATTTTCGAACTACCAACACTAGGCGGTATAATGTTCGAACTACCTGTAACCTGTGCATAAGTTAAACGGGTATGCAAAGGAGTAGGTAAACTATGCGTCACTGGTACGCTTGGAGAATTTTGTTTTGAAGTTGGTTTTAATTGAGAAATTGAATTTTGTTTACCTTGCCTTGCCTTAACAATTGCTAAACGGACTGGGCATTGATAAAAATTTGGCATATGGTTGCCGTTACAATTCGCACAGCGAAAATTTTCACTCTCTTTCACAGGACATGTGTCCTTTTTGTGAGAAGATTCTCCACAATTAAATTAAAAATTTTAAGTTGTTAACCTCATTGCGGTTAAAATGAATTAAATAATTAACAAGGGAAATTCCAGTTCTCTGACTGTTATCGCCTCGTGATTTTTGTTTCATTAGAATTACTTGGGTAGGGGCTATGCCAAGTAATTCTGTTAAAGTAAGTTTGATCTCATCAACGGTTTGACCGTTGGTGAGACCTTTCAATACGTCCTTGAATGGCTTGGCGCTCTTCGTGTCATATGTAAAAAAATTATACATCTTTTCAGTTAAATACTGAATAAGACGATTACGACCCTTGATAGAGTCGGCTAATAAGAGGCATTCGCCTCTACGACCAATTTGATAGGTAACTTTAACGTCAGAAACAAACGTTGAAAGTTCCTTTTTGAAAATATTGATTTCAGAAGAAATAGTTACCACAATAGGTGGAACTTTTTCCTTTTTAAAGAATTGACATTTTGTATAGTTTCATTACTCATAACTTCCATTTCACCAGCTTCTTGCTCAGGCGAAATATCAAAAGGATTGTCACTACAGACACTCGAAGTGTCAGAAAGAGATGCCTCTCTTTTCCTCCCCGCAGCGATGCGAGGTTTCTTTTTCCGTCCAGACATTTCAGGTGATACGAAAAAAGTTAAAACAAATGTTGAATTCAAAAGTAGGTAGTCTTGAGAAAGAGTGATGGGAAATAACTTTCAGGTAGTCTTTAAAAGACACACTGACAAAACACAAACTTTGAAGCTATAGGCAGTCAAAGACCAGTCCACAAGCAACCGAAAAAACGTCTGATCTGTAGGACAGTTCAAGACGCACTGGTCTTCACGGACGTTATGGATCCGTTATGGATGCAAATTCCGGATATGGCGTTTTCAACTCGGATCATCGCATATCTCGCAAACTGGCACAGCCTTGCTCCATATACGTAGCTGAATTAGCTGCCATACACAATTCGCTACAAATTATCGAGCTCGAGACACCAGGCAGTTGTTTCATCTTTTCGGACAGCTTCAGTTCAATCGATTAAACCGGTCAAGCACCCGTCCTGTTTTCTTCCGTATATTAAACAAATATTTATTATCTACTTTGTATGGGTCCCCTCTCATTGTTCAATCTCAGGCAATGAAGAAGCTGATTTATTAGCGAAAATGAGTGCCACAAAAGGAGATATATTTGATAGAGCTTCCCCATATGGTAAGTATTTTCACCTGCCCCGACAACTGGCTCTGGCAAACCGGCAGGATAAGTAGGATTCTGGTGATTTGGGGCGACAGATGGGCTTCATTCCGCCCAAAGTGTCTACGAAATCATGGTTTAAAAGGCTTGATTTAACTCGGGATTTTATACGAATTATTTCACGTCTTATGTCAAACCATTACATTGCAAAAACCACCTCTATCGAATAGGAATAGTCGATAGCAACGCAAATACAGCAACGGAATACAGTTTTCTCACCCATATTCACCAATTTATTAAATATATAAATTATCGTATCTAAATACTATTTCTTTCCCTTTCTGTACCTTCCTCTCTATGCAGATCTTTAAGGATAATACTAATCTTTGTTTTTCTCTCTCTCTCTCTGTTTTTCATCTTAGGTTGATTCCCAAGAAACAAGAACTCATCATCCCTCAATTTTATTACTTAGATTGGATGGATTAGATTAGATGGATCGTTTCTCATATATATAGTCATAGATAAATGTACATATTAGTTTTAGGTTGAGTTAATTTCGTATTTTTTATTGTATTTTTAAAGAGAAAAATTGAGAGGTTTTTCATGCCAGTTTGAAGAAGGAGCTGTCGGAATACAGGCTCTACTCAAGCTGGCTTATCCCTACTCCAAAAAAACATTCAGCTCGTTATACTTCGCGATTATGCCTAAATAAATAATAGAGTTTAAAAAAACATATCATCTAGAACGGGCTCATGTTTATAGATTTGAATCTAATATAATCAATCTTAAGTCTGTTGAATAAATGTTAAATTCGTTTCAAAATAATCTTTTATAATTGAAAAGCAACAACAATTGTATATTATATAATTCATGCAAATATTATCACAAAATACAGTCTCGAGCCCGATGCGCTGTTTTATCTGGTTTACTCTTTTGTTTGCCTGTAAAAGGGATTAACACGTCACCCCGGACGTAATATGTTTTCCATGGTATTTACCTCGGATATCTGCCAAGACCGAGTCTTATTTCCAACGTTACGATAGAAATCAGTCCCTTTCCAGTTGAATTTCAAAGATTCCACTGTCTAGGTTGGATCTGTTTATTTTCCGTTCCCTGGAATGCAACCGTGGCCACATATTGCAAAGCATGTAAATCGCGCCTGACAATTTCCTGACGACACTAATCCCCTGGTAAGTTGACTGGGAGCTATTCTACATAAGCTTAGCAGTCAACAATGTGCTAATGCATCTGATAATTGAAAAATTACTTAGCTCATGCCTGGCGGCTGTTGCGATGATAATACGGTCAGAATGCACTCGACCAAGCCCGTTTCGTTTCAAGATTTCCGCTCAATAAACGTAGCTATCAATGGCCGAAGCCGCGATCGTGCGTCCTGGCTTCCAATAGCACACGGGCGACGATGTTCTCATGCTATTGCGCCTGCTCGAGGCATGTGTTCGGTTTGTTGACAGATTCAACACTTCTCGCATCATGCGGGAGCGCTACCGAGCATGCACAACCGGTGCAGCCGCTTGCTAAAGTGAGATTTGATTCGATTTGTGGTGCAATATCCATTAAAATACTTCCCGCCTGATACCGATACCGGTATCCCTAGGTCGACCCGGCTGGTAGTTACCACCAAGCTGACAACATCTTATAGCCGGGGTACTGGCTGTCTAAAGTTCTAAAAGCAGGACTGGCTCATGAATCACCCTCGGCTAAGCAACTCCCGACTGCAGCGGCGGCATCCACTTAGTAGAGAGTAATCAAACTTGTACCGACTTGTTGGTGGTAATGGCAGTAGCGGCAGGGAGCGGGTGGATCGACTGGACAATCAATGAAAACTTGTAGCGCTCCCCGATCTGAGGCTTTTGATCTTCAAATCAATTAAAATAATTATCATACAATCATTTACATATGCACAGCTTGGATCGGTGCAGTTGCACAAAAAACGGTGCAGCTTCTACGCATCACGGAATTGCCGAGTTATAAACTATGTTTAAAAGGCCGGCAGACAGAGTGGGCTTGTCCCTGCGAGCAGGCTGTCAGGTTTTGTTCTCCTGTTTACCGTGTCGCGCACAGGTGTATTTCGTATTTTCTATGGGAAATAATTGACAACTTTTGCACCATTCAAAACTGTTCCCCGATTCGAGCCATTATGCGTTATCGTTCTCGGGACTGTGCAAGGCGTGTTTTTCACTGCTCCCTTGGCGGTTGATGCAATGGAAAATAACGGTTTTCTGTGAACTTTGGTTGGTTTATTCTTTGTTTTGATGCTATACACCGCACACGATTAACCTCGAAGTATCCCGATATATGTTGAGGCCAAGTCGACTCCTTTTAAAGCGAAAAACTCTAGATTTCGTGTAAAACCGGTCTACCTGCTTTGTGTATTTACACCCAGTGTAATGTCGTGGCATTGAAATTTTTCATGGCACCCAATAAGAATATGCAATATGAGAAAGAATATATCTTTGAATATAATAACTGGGCATTTACAGTCAATTCATTAGAATGCAACTTTTTGAAAACTATCTATCATTATCTGAACGTAAAACGTTTCATCCCGCTGATAGTTAAACAAATCTGAGATTGTAAATATGTTTGAAAAATCATGTTGGACAAAATTCTAACTTTCCGAGGTTTGTTTAAACATACAATGCGGTTTTCGTGCGAACAATGAATAAAATTTTTTGGTTGTTGTTAACAAGAATGTCATTTAAATCAAGCAATTCATAAAACTGCAGCAAAGCGACAAACTGAAGGTCAAGAAACTCAAAAAATGACAAACTCTACGTAAAAACCGCAGTCGAATCGTTCGAATCCATATCGCCAAGGTTCATTACACCATCAATCAAATCCTCTTGTCGCACTCATCACAGTGGCAAATTAAAAAAGATCGCAGATACGGGAAGGTACCAACCGGTCCGATCACTTACAGAACGTCACTTTTCGAGTTGAAATCAACTATCGAGATCATTTACCGTACAGTCAAGCGGCAGGTAATTTCGTTTCCCCGAAACCTGAACCGAACTGATCTTCGCCGGTCGGGACCCGTAATGGCTTATACATTCCATTGCAAACTACCGACATCCTGCGCAGTTATATGCTTAATGCGGTTGCTAACCGAAACGACCAAATTCAATCAATCCGGTTGCATTGATCGATCAATTAACCATCAATCACTGTGCTGCCTCTGAATACGAGCGCCGGCCGGCCTGCCTGCCTGCCAGCCAACAAACCAACTTGTAAGAGGCTAACTTGTCTCGTTCGTGACGCAACGCAGCAGAGATATTGGGAGGAAGCAGCGCCCCATATCGGGACGAACTTGATCGACACGACGACATTGATGGAAGAATTGGCCAACCACATCCGATTTGTATGCGCATGTTTATTACAGGCCCAATTTTTAGTTCGATCAACCGAAGTGACCATATAAGCCCGCAGCCCAACTAGACAAAAGGATATGTACCATTTACTCCTCACATTTTCTTATGAGTTAAAGCGTCCAGTCGTAATAATCATTTTCTCTCACGAAAGCAATCTGTAAATGAATTTATTCACAAAAATTGTTTTTAAACAGCAAACTACAATTGATTTGTCGCTTTGACTGCTTAACCAATGTTATCAGGTTGGTATCGACCAACGAAATCCAGCGAAACCGGCAATCAGGTTTGTCGCTTGAATTAACACTCAGCTCTCTTCGGTCTTTCATTCTCTCTGCTCTTGCCTTATGCCGGCGGAGCATTTAAACGGGTAACTCACTTCCCCTACTGTAGCAAATATCAGCTGCCGTGATTCGGAGGAGAAAAACCGTTACGACTACAGGCAGCACATCAGCATGCGTAACGCTTCCATTGAATTTGCGAGAGGATTTATCGAATATTTTGTTTTAATTTGTTTTATGGTTTGGTCTAGGTAGGTAATTGCTTTTATCTTGTTATATGAACTTAAACGTTTCACGCAATGCTTTTGATAAACATGTTATAGCTAATTTTTTGGAGCTGATTTTGTTACTTAGTTTTATTATAATATAGTCTCTCCTGCCAAAATCAATAATATGATACGACACGGTCAATTCGAAAAAAAAATTACCAATAAAAAAGTAACTGTTCTATCTTTAGAAGGTCATTTTAGTTAGTCGATTATTCGATTTAGTCAGAATGTTTAACAAATAGGTTCAACAAGTTTGATACAAGGATAATATTGATACCAATAGATAAGACGAAGTGCGAGACAAAGCTCCTACTCCTACTCTTGGCTCTGTTAGTAGGCGAATCACTCGCTAGAGAAAAAATAACCTCGTTATTTCCATTAAACTCACAAGATGTTCGAATAAACAGGTTTTCTAAAACAATTTTGAACAAGAAAAAATTTCTCATTGTACCGAAACTGAAACAGGATTCTAGTATAATAATATTTATTTTAGTTTAATTTTTATTTTTGAACATCATTTATTTACAAAAATATATTTAGTAAGGTTATAAATGAATTTTACGCCACTTTTTTTTTTGACTCGAAATAAATTTGTTCAAAACAAATCTGGAAATCCTGATAACATAACAATATTTTTTTGTAAGTTCTCGTGACTGCAAAATATGCTATTCTATCAAAAAGCTCCTTATAATTTAACACACATACACCATGTCCAGAAACAGACTGATAGGATCAGTGGCGTAGCCAGGGGAGGATTTACGGTTAAAACGAATTGATAAAACGAAACATTGACTTTCTATCTTCCAGTTCGACAACCTACTGACTCGACGATCCATCCATTTCTAAAACATTTTGCATAAACAATTTTTTTTCGATATCAGAAATTTTATGTTTTTTTTCATGGCCAAAAAAGTAAAGCTTCAACCGCTTCGAAGCACGACTTCCGGATGTCAGATTGCAAAGGCTTAGTTAATCTTTTAACCATTACCTGGGATTTGTAATACAGAGCTCTCCGTACGTGTGGAGAAACAAAAGACCGCCCGAGTTCAGGTCTGTCGCTAGATTGATTTTATAAAACAAATTCTACTAAAACCCCGGAGAGAATCACATTTCTTCTGCGATTTTCACTCTGTCCTTTTCTAGTTTTTTTATTTCTCTGCTTTAAATACTTTATCGCGATTCTTTTTTGTTGCCTACGCATTTTGCTGCGATGCCGTCGTCGTTGATTATCCCATGAAAAACAAGGTGTCTAGTATCAGCACTTTATTCCTGTGAAGGAATGTCGAGAAAATAGTTTATTTTAGACCATGCAACAGAAGGTTGCATCTACAGTCTGTATGTGGAAATCGAATTTTGACTATACTTCTGGTAAAGAGGCTGCTGCACGATTGAATTGAACCGCACGTGCGTTGCACGGCAAGCGTTAGCGATACCGCTTACCGTGCAACGCACGTGCTGTTCAATTCAATCAGCAGTAAAACACTTCATTTTCTAAGTTCTCCTCTTCTATTCTCTATCTTCAATATTCGAGACGCCCGTACTGTACCTTAGTGAACCTGTATATAAGAGAAATGACAAAGCACTCACCGTTAAGGAAACTGTCAACATCAAAACGGGCGAGCTGTATAATTTTGCATTGCCGTTATCCATTTTGATGTTGACAGTTGGCTTAACGGTGAGTGTCTCTGCGTCTCTCTGGTGTATAGGTTGTCTACCGTACCTACATACGATATATGCCGTCAGACTCTTCTGAAGGTGTATAATTCGGAAGAATTCACAAAACTATATTACTACGATCAGATTATCACGAACCTTCAGAACCTGATTTGCAATATCTATACACTAAGGTCGCTTTTTACGCGGCTTTTTTTACGCGGATTCCGGAATTTATTCGGTGTTTTTTACGCGGATTCCGGAATTTACGCGGTTTTTTCACGCGACTTCCGGAATTTACGCGGTATTTTTTTTTTCGTGCGTATTTCGGTTCCACTTCACTCGGATTGCATAATTTACGCGGGTTTTTTTACGCGGATTCCGGAATTTACGCGGTTTTTTACGCGGCATGTATCTCCCGCATAAAAAGCGACTTTAGTGTACTCAATTCGAAAATTCTATCCAACATCAACATGTACTAGAAAATATAAACAATTTTAATGGTTTTACTATTTTTAACTCCCGAAAAACTTATGTTGTAATTTCAAACCACATTTTTTAAACTCAGAACTACAAAACAGAGTTCTATCATAAGATAGTCAATGACATCTAAACCGAGGAAAGAAACACTTCTATTAACCAACGTAATACTCTGCATCCGGTGAAAAGAAAAATATTACTCATTTTCGTACCGTTAGCATAACAAGTATAGTAACAAAACGTTCCTAATTCATGTTAACAAAAGTCGGATGAATTAATCATAAAATTTTGAATTGATAAATAAATGAACTAGGTTATATCATTGATAATTCTAACGGTGTTTTGATGCATGCTGCTATAACACCGTAAATTAAAAAAAAAACATAAAATCCCCTGCCTGTATCCTTCTGCGCAAAATCAATTTTCTTCTCGCGCCATTAGCGCAAAGCAACATGCGAGGCAAGCTCGCGAGACGAGCTCACGAGATATTGCACGCAAGCTGTCTCAAGTACGCGTCGCCCATGCACCGCACTCGTTAAGTTGAGAGACGAGGTATCTTCGTGCTCGTCGCAAAAAAAAACCATGCGACGAGACATGGCTCGTACGAATGGTAAGTTTTCTCGCTCGCACGCTGCACACAGCACGAAGCGACTGAATGAGAAACGAGACTTGTAGCGCAAATCACACTGTCTCTTCTTTGTGCGAGCGAGATTTCTGGAAGTCTGCCCCGAATCGAGATACTTTTCCGCCTTGCCTGAATCTGCAATGATAGCCGTTTCTGGCAATTTTAAATTTGTTTAAGAATAAATATAAATATAAAAAATAAATTTTTGCATTTTCAAAAAAAAAAATTCTATTTTAAAAAATTGAATTTATTACTTTTATAATATCATTGAATTCTCTTCATATTTATGGTGCATTTCTGGCTTTAAATTAAAATCTGATTGCTGACTTTTATCGAATACTTTAGAAACATTTGAACATATCCTTTATCTTTTTATAGTCTCTGTAAACGTGTCATGGCAATTGTGAGCTGAATTATGTACAACTGTGTGTATTTCTGTCGTTCAAAATATTTTTTCCGTTTTCTTAAGGATCTCTTGAGGCTCGGTTATTGTCTTGACAATATAGAAAGGACTAATTTGATACCATTGTTATCCTTACGTGGTATTGTTCCAGGTTTTTTTAGGCGAATAATTTCCGCAATGGCCCTTATAGTTTTGCCTTTTTTATTTGAAAAATATGTCTTTCTGATTTTAGAGGAGTATGCAAGCAATTTAAAAAAAAAACAAAGACAGGCCCTGCATTTTAAGCCTCTAGAATACTATTCAATAATCTTTGAATTGAATTTTAAATTATTTTCGTTGCATCTAGTTTTTGAAACGCAAATTCTTTAAAATAATTTCTGAAATTTCTGGCCTCAAGACATTTTCTCAAGCGGATTTAAACTTAACCGATTACCGGTGGAGAAAAACCAGTTTTTAAAGTTTTAAACTCTTATTACTAATCTACTATATGCATAATTAACATAAACTGTATTGCATATCAAGCATCAATCTATTCTCTAACGATGCTGAATAGTTTCCTCGTGTAAATTTTAAAGTATAAATGTTGAACTCAAATCAAAGTTTGAAGGTCAGGTAATGCCATATGGCATCATACGCCGGGAATGGGTTAGGTTACGATTTTTTTATTTTTGCTTATTTTCTGATGGTCTATTTCTACCACTATTATGTCAATCACCGACACCCGGGGAGGCGACTTCAACCAGAATCTTAACTAACGATCCGTTGATTAACGGACCGGTGCCAACGGCTTCACTTTCCCATGCGATAGAAGAACCCAGAGATTTTTCGCCTCAGAAAATCTCCGGAGGATTGAATCTAGATCAGTTTTGGTTGACTGTGAGTGAATAATGTCATCACACAACCATCGACACCTATGGCGTTGGGATTCGAACCCAGATCCAGCGTGGTTGGTGGAGGCATTACTTATTTCAGGTTTAAAATATTTTTTTATCATAGTTTAGTTTTTGCCTATTTCAATTTAACATATAAAATTTTATTGGAATCATTCTTGACTTCTCTGGCCTTCAAAATATTTTTTAGTAAATTTGAAGTTTTTACCTTCCCTGGGATTTGTAGGTTTTTGTTGGCGATTTGTAACCCAAGATTCAAATCTTGTTTCTTTTTAAAGAGTATTTTTACATCAATTGTGAAGAATTCGGTACATAACTTTTAAACATACTCAGCCATAAATAACATTAAACGTTGATCCAGTAAAGTGGTGGTTGTTTTGATGTTTGATCGCCACTTACTGTTGAAGCCCTAATCAGTGCGAATGAGAAGGGAGACAAATTAGAGAAAAACAATCGCAGCTAACTGTTAGTGTACAGAACAATTGCGGGACTAGCGCTAGGATCCTATCGACTCTAACGGTCGTCTCTCTTAGCCCAGATTCTAACGAATGACGACTGGCTTGTTACTCCAGCACCTTACCTCAAAACCAACTAAATGGTTCCTTGAGCCTTCCAGTGTTTGTGAGATGGCAGAAAATGTATAGTGCGTCACACTAATACAACAGATCCAAGCATGTGTAAATGAAAAATAATGTTTAAAATGGACATGATAAATTTCCCGGTTTTCCCGGTTCAGTTTCGAATTCCCGGCTTTTTCCCGGTTTTCAAGGTTTTCCCGGTTCGCTGACCACCTTGAATTAAGCACAAACTCAGAACAAGTTGTGCAAGTCTATCAGTTGTTCACTAGTTTCGAAGTGCTAGCAGGAGCAAAATTGAAATAGCCGAAAAAATGTAACAATCAATGTCTTTCTAATTTAATAAGAACCATGTGATCAATTAAAGCATATATTACAGGTTAGAAAGGCGAGCAAGGCCATATGGGTTGACTTTTAATAAAAGCAGCGAAGAAAATCAAAAAGGATGAAAAACTTGCTGCGTTCTATGACCTAAATTAAATAATTTTTTTTTCACCGAAAATGTCCGGGGTCCGGAATGCATTACCCTGTCCGTTCCGAAGTCCGGATGGCTTCGTTCCGGTCCGGTCCGGAAAAAAATCGGACTTTGAAGGTTCCGATCCGATCGGACTTCGGACCGGACCGGACCGGACTTTTACCGGACCCTACCCGGTCCGATGTCGAACACTAGTTGTACCTATACCATTTTTTTCCTTGAAATGTCCTTTACTTAGTGATACTCTCTACTGTGAGGCCACTTCAAAGGAATCAGCAGGCGTTGAAAAAAGTCACAGTCAGTATTGAGACGGTTTCCTATGTACTCAGCGACCTACGTTGAAGTGTTCAGAATTGGAATCAAAGCTGAGTTCTGAATTCTCGTTATTGTCATATACAGAACATGTTTAAAACTATATAAATAGCACCTTATTGTAAGAAAAAGAGAATAACTAACATTCTAAACCTTTGAGATCATTCTGTGCCGAACACGCATCAGTATCGGACGTGTTTGGTGATCGCTCTGATAGAATATAAAACAAAAGACGTGTGAACTAGTGTTGGCATTGTTTGCCTGGTCGAGTGAAATAAATCCGGGTTCAAGGTCGCGCCTTTGTGCAACTGTTTCGCATCGTGACTGCCAGCTGGTGCGTAAGCCGATTTGGCTGCTGGCTGAATTGTGCTACAGCAGTGGACGAGACACAAAAGAGGAAAAAGAAGAAGCCATCAGTTGACAGTTGAGTTGTATCGCTGTGTGGAGTGATCTCACACCTGGCTCGCTGCTGGTGGCTGTTTGGTGCTGCTGTATTGGTGCTGCTGGCTGTAACGGCTGCAACTTCGAACGATCGGACAACCAACCTTACTGGAAGGGAGAAGTAAAAAGGCACGTGCTCTTGTCGGCGCTAGTGCGCTAGACTTAGCGGGATGGATGTAGATCCCTCGCCTCCCGCGCCACCTTCCCCGAACCCCTCTGATCCTGACCCTTCTGTTACCCCCTCCCCTGTTCATTCTTCAGTCCCCCCTCGCCCCAGGCTTTACCCAGACAGAGCCCAGGGCAGCTATACTGTCTATTTTCGACCAAAGGCGGGACCGAAATTGAAACAGTTGAACCTCTTGCAGATTTCTAAAGACCTGACGAAGGAGTACAAGGGCGTGACCGAAATTTCCAAGGTCCGGCCTAACAGGCTCCGTGTCGTGGTCAGTAACCTGAAAGAGGCCAACGATATAACTTGCTCTGAGCTCTTCACACGCGAGTATCGCGTTTACATACCCGCACGAGACGTGGAGATCGACGGTGTCATAACCGATTCGAGTCTGTCCGTCGAGTGTATACTGGAAAGTGCCAAAGGGTGCTTTAAGAACAAAACATGTCCCGATGTAAAGGTGCTCGACTGCAAGCAACTGCGCTCAGCATCGATCATCGGTGGCAAAACAGTATACACTCCGTCAGACTCGTTTCGAGTTACGTTCGCCGGGTCAGCACTACCAAGCCACGTCTCGATCCACCGGGTTCGTCTCCCTGTGCGATTATATGTGCCTCGCGTCATGAACTGCCTGAATTGTAAGCAGTTGGGCCACACCGGCGCCTACTGCTGCAATAAGGCACGTTGTGGCAAGTGTGGGGAGAATCATGCGGATGATTCCTGCAGTAAAAATGCTGAAAAATGCATTCACTGTGGGGAGAGTCAGCATGAGCTCTCGACATGTGCGGTGTACATGCAGCGCAGGGATAAAATAAAGAGGTCTCTCAAAGAGCGTTCGAAGCGTTCTTACGCTGAGATGCTGAAGAAGACCGTTACCACTTCTCCCATTACATCAAACCTTTTTGATCTGTTGTCCTCTGATGAAACCGATTCTGACGATTCACCAGCGGGAACATCTTACGCCAATCCTGGGGAGTCTAGAAAGAGGAAAAATATTTCCTCTCCTAAACTTCTCAGAAAAGGTCCTAAGATTTCTCAAAGTGAAATGAAAGTTACAAACAAACCAAACAGTGCTGCGGAAAAACCGAAGCAAACTCCTCCTGGGCTTGCAAATTTAAAGTCCCAGAAGGAGTTCCCAGCACTGCCAGGAACATCTAAAACCCCAGTTGTTCCTTTTGCACTCCCAGTTGATGAAACAAACTCTGGATTAGTGAAATTTTCTGACATTGTGGACTGTATTTTTGAAACTTTCAATGTACCCGATCCAATTAAAATTTTTCTTACAGCATTCCTCCCAACAGTTAGATCATTTTTGAAGCAGTTGACTGCCCAATGGCCCCTCCTTGCAGCGATTGTATCCTTCGATTCCTAATTCAACTGCGTATATGAAGGATTCTATCTCTGTCTTACAGTGGAATTGTAGAAGTATTTTACCAAAAATTGATTCGTTTAAAGTTTTGATAAATAAAAACAATTGCGATGCATTTTCCCTTTGTGAAACTTGGCTTACTTCAAATATTGATCTCAACTTCCATGATTTTAATATTATTCGCCTTGATCGAGACACCCCATATGGAGGAGTACTTTTAGGGATTAAAAAGTGCTATTCTTTCTATCGTATTAACCTCCCCTCGATTCCAGGCATCGAAGTTGTCGCATGTCAAATGACAATACATGGTAAAGAGCTTTGTATTGCCTCAATATATATTCCTCCCAGAGCACAGGTTGGGCAACGGCTGCTCTTTGATTTAATAGAACTTCTTCCCTCGCCACGTTTGATTTTGGGAGACTTCAACTCTCATGGCGTGGCTTGGGGTTCCCCTTACAATGATAACCGCTCCTCTTTAATCTATAACCTTTGCGATGACTTCGACATGACTATTTTAAACATCGGTGAAATGACACGTATCCCGAAACCTCCAGCGCGCCCAAGCGCTTTGGATCTATCCTTATGTTCGACGTCGCTACGGTTGGATTGCACATGGAAGGTAATCCTCGATCCTCACGGTAGCGACCATCTGCCTATTCTTATTTCAATTAATAACGGGTCAACTCGCATGCGACCAATTGACATTCCGTATGACCTCACACGGAATGTCGATTGGAAGTTATACGAGGAAATGATTTCAAAAGCGGTCGAGTCGATTCAACATCATCCACCACTTGAAGAATACAACCTCCTCGCGGGCTTGATTCTCGACGCCGCGTTGCAAGCCCAAACGAAGAAATATCCCGGCGTAACGATCAAAGAACCACTCCGTGGTGGGACCAAGAGTGCTCCGATGTCTACACGCAAAGATCCGACGCGTTTTTGGCCTTCCAGAAGGGAGGTATACCTGGCGACTATTTACGGTATTCGGAGCTTGATACCAAGCTTAAAAGTTTGGCTAAAGCAAAGAAACACGGATATTGGCGTCGGTTCGTGAACGAGACGTCGAGGGAGACATCGATGAGCACACTTTGGAACACAGCCCGAAGAATGCGGAATCGCCTAACGGTCAACGAAAGCGAGGAGTCTTCAAGTCGGTGGATATTTGATTTTGCCAGGAAGGTATGTCCGGACTCTGTTCCTAAGCAAAACATTGTTCGCGATGCGTCTCCGGGCCACGACGCGATAGAATCACCTTTTACGATGGCAAAATTTTCAGTTGCCCTCCTATCCTGTAACAATAACGCGCCTGGGTTAGATAGAATCAAATTCAACTTGTTGAAGAATCTACCCGGCAATGCCAAGAGGCGCTTGTTGAACTTGTTCAATAAGTTCCTGGAGCAAAACATTGTACCGCAGGATTGGAGGCAAGTGAAGGTGATCGCCATCCAAAAACCAGGGAAACCAGCTTTTGATCACAACTCTTATAGGCCGATTGCAATGCTATTTGTTGTCCGAAAAGCACATGCATTTTACGCATGGCGATTTGGCAACTTTTCGCATCAGCTACATGGGTCTTCCCCAGGGCTCATGTTTAAGCCCCCTTCTTTACAACTTTTATGTAAATGACATCGACGAATGTCTGGCAAATTCATGCACGATAAGACAACTTGCAGACGACAGTGTAATCTCTGTTACAGGAGCCAAAGCTGCCGATTTGCAAGGACCATTGCAAGATACCTTGAACAACATGTCTGCATGGGCTTTACAGCTAGGTATCGAATTCTCTCCGGAGAAGACTGAGATAGTAGTTTTTTCTAGGAAGCATGAACCTACTCAGCTTCAAACACAATTAATGGGTAAAACGATTTCTCAGGTTTTGGTACACAAATATCTTGGTGTCTGGTTCGACTCTAAAGGCATCTGGGGTTGTCACGTGAGGTATCTGATGAAAAAATGTCAACAAAGGGTGAATTTTCTTCGTACAATAACCGGACAATGGTGGGGAGCCCATCCAAGAGACCTTATAAGGCTTTACCAAACAACGATTTTGTCTGTTATTGAATACGGGTGTTTCTGCTTCCGCTCCACAGCAAACACACATCTGGTCAAACCGGAGCGAATACAATATCGTTGTTTGCGTATTGCCTTAGGTTGCATGCAGTCGACCCATACGATGAGTTTGGAGGTCTTAGCTGGAGTTCTACCATTGAAAAACCGCTTCTGGAGCCTGTCTTCTCGTATTCTAATCAAATGTGAGGTCTTGAACCGTCCCGTGATTGAAAATTTTGAAAGGTTAATCGAACTTAATTCTCAAACCCGTTTTATGACATTGTATTTCAATCACATGTCCCAAAATATTAACCCTTCTTCGAATATTCCATATCGTGTCGACTTATCAAATACTTCTGATTCTACTGTGTTTTTTGATACATTCATGATAGAAGAAACTCGTGGAATCCCGGATCATTTACGCGTGCAGCAGATCCCCAAAATTTTTTCCAATAAATATCGAAACATCAACTGCAACAATATGTTCTACACTGACGGATCACTTCTTGATGGGTCCACTGGCTTCGGTATTTTCAATAACAATTTAACCGTCTCCCATAAGCTCGATAATCCTGCTTCTGTTTACGTCGCAGAAGTAGCTGCAATTCAGTACACCCTAGGGATTATCGAAAAAATGCCCACGGACCATTATTTCATCTTTACGGACAGTCTCAGTTCCATTGAGGCTCTCCGATCGATGAAAGATGTTAAGCACTCTCCGTATTTCCTGGGGAAAATACGGGAACATCTGAGTGCTTGATCCGAAAAATCGTTTCAGATTACCTTAGCGTGGGTCCCTTCTCACTGCTCGATACCGGGCAATGAGAAAGCGGACTCTTTGGCTAAGGCGGGCGCAACAAACGGTGATATTTATGAAAGACCAATTGCTTTTAATGAATTTTTCGCACTTGTACGTCAGAATACGATCATCAGTTGGCAAAATTCTTGGACCAGAGGGGAATTCGGAAGGTGGTTACATTCCATAATCCCCAAAGTATCGACGAACCCGTGGTTCAAGGGATTGGATGTAGGTCGGGATTTCATTTGCGTGATGTCCCGGCTTATGTCCAATCACTATAGATTTGACGCGCATCTCCGTCGTGTTGGGCTCGGGGAGAGTGGTATCTGTGCCTGTGGTGAAGGTTATCACGACATAGAGCATGTGGTTTGGTCATGCACTGTACACCGTGACGCCAGGTCTAAATTAATAGCTTCCCTGCAGGCCGAAAGTAGGCAGCCGGCTGTTCCTGTTCGTGATGTCTTGGCGAGCCGTGACCTATCCTACATGTCCCTTGTATACGTTTTCCTGAAATCCATCCACGCCCCAGTTTAATCCTATTCCCTTCCGCCTACATCCAACCAAACGACAAGAACACGTTAAGACCCCGGATCCGGAAGCAGCAACTAGACCCGCACGATACTCTCAGGCCCCGAGGGAGACAACCCAATATGCCAGTCCGTAATATCTTGGCCCAGCAGCGGAACATATTCAATATGCTACTTACCTATGGCGATGGAAAACCATCAAACAACAAATCAGTGCTTTTAATGCAAAACATTCTAGCTTTAAGTTAGATTTAGTTTCAGCTCGTAGTCGGCAGCGAGGATAAAAAATTTGCTTTTAGTTATTAAGATACTTTAGAAAGTAAGCTACCAGATTTAATTGGCGCCGTTAAACATTGAATTGTATTTGTGCCGTGCCAAATAAATTATAGATGAAGAAAAAAAACCTTTGAGATCGATGAGAAATTCATTGATTTTTTAGTGCAAGACGTTGCATCATAGTTCAAGTACCCGAAATTTGATCCAGTACGATACTAATAAACAGAACACTAAAGATATTAACAAAATAACCAAATTAGAGTAAATTTGACATGTCTCCCAACGCTGCCACTCAAAATTGTTTTTTTTTTTTCGATTACTTTATTACTTGTCATCACAATGCAATTTCTACATCAATGCACATCGCATTGATATGATCTACCCGATGTTAAAAAAAAATAGAATTAAATTTTCGTTTGCAAAACTAACATATCTGGCAACACTGCAGCTCAAAATTGATTTGTATTAATTCCTTGACTAGTTTTCTTCAAAATGTTCTTAAAATAGCCAGTGATATAACATATGAAGCTTTAAAAAGAAGATTACTTAGAACCAGGGGAAATTTGAGTTTATTGCTTAGGTATACATATATGCTGTAGCTCAAGTTTTGCTCAGAATGCCTCAGGGTGATAAACGTTTGAAGTGCAAAGTTTGCGCAGAAACACAAGCAAATTATTAAATGCAAATAAAAATATCTGGCAACACTGCCGCCTAAAACTGATACATTTGTCGATTCCTTAGCTCATTTCTACAAAAATAGTGCAGTGTATTAGTGCATGTCTATACCTTATGCCATAAATAAAAGAAATAACAGGTTTCGACGGAATATGGCACTATTATTAAAAAAGGTAAGGGTCCTATTGAGCGAGAGGCGGTTTAGTCGGCATCAAAGTTGAGATTTTTTGCATCTAAACAATTCCTTAAAGTTTTCGTT
Organism: Wyeomyia smithii; assembly: GCF_029784165.1. Taxonomy (NCBI): domain Eukaryota; kingdom Metazoa; phylum Arthropoda; class Insecta; order Diptera; family Culicidae; genus Wyeomyia; species Wyeomyia smithii. The sequence continues at coordinate 210,928,421 of NC_073696.1, forward strand.
AAATCTGAGAAGGTCGTTTTTTCTCATCTGTATGAACTTGCTCACTGCGACCAGAAATCGTTGATGCTATTGAGAAGTGGCATACTTGTTTTTTATCCGTGCTTATGTGTAATACGATTTCACTCTCTCTCTTACACGCTTACTGCTCTACTATACCAAACCTCGTTCCCCAGTTATAATTCCCTAGAGAAGTTTTGTTGAGCGTCCTTCTGGGCAGTTTTATTATAAGAAGAACTTATTTTGTTATGAGGAAGTCACACCAAGGGATTATAGAATTCGGCGTATAGAAAAGGTGAAATGTGGGGGAGCCTGAGAAAAACCCATGCTTAACTCTTTTCGACATCAAATGGTCTGATTCTACTGAGATTCGAACCCATGTCTATCAACTTGAGAAAGCGGACTCTGTAACCTTGCGGCTAGGCAGCTGTCCTGAGAAGATCGTAAACACGTACAAATAATTTTAATCGCCAAAACAGCCCTCTACTGGTAATCAAAAATATGTTAACAGAAAAAAATCAGTTTGATTGGCACAGTGTCTTTGGTAAAGTTGTAAATAATAAATTGGTCCTTCCAAAATAAATATACCATGTGAAAAATAAAATTTAAAAGAAGAAAACAAAGGAAATCAACATATTTTATTGATTTCTCCATGACTCCATTGTAGTTCTAATGAAAAAAATGTGATTTCTAAAAATTATGCTTTTTTAGATAATTATTTTTAATTTTTCTCTTAACTTTTTATCAAAAAAATATTTTTTTCAGATTGTATATTTTTTCTAAAAGACAAAATTGTTATCTACAACTTTGCCCAAGACGTTAGCCGATCAAACAAGTCGTTTTGAATCTAAAAATATATGTAATCATCAATACCTTCCCAACATAGCATTTTTGAATAGCTTCTCAAAATGAGTCTTGTTTCAAAAAATTAAACCAAGAGCACAAAACAGCATAGAAACGTCTATGTAAAGTTTCTTTGGAAATTCGAAGTCGGCCATTTCTGGCTCCTATACCATTTCACCTTAAGTAATTTTATTACTTGTAGTGCGCCAACTCATGTTTTTTTACGGTGAGCCAGTATTTTTTTAGTGCCATAATATTTTCTATGGAAACCTAAGTTTCGGTAAGACGGCTTGTTCTAGCCATGATCTGATAAGCGAAGATTTTTGATTTGAATGAGCAAATTAAACATTTCCGCGGACGCAAAAAATGTTGGACTCAATACTAATTTTCTAGAAGAACATATGTAGATTAGCAACCACATTCTATAAAGCATTGGAGCTCAGAAACCACTGGTTATATAGCAAGCTGTTGAAGAACGAGTTGTAGGGAATTGATAATGATTTGCAAAATTGGCACTAACACCAAAAGGGAAACAAAAACGTTTAATTTTCTTTCATATTTTTTAAAAATTCAGTCAACATGAAACTCAGCAAAAGCCACAAGGCATTTTGGAAATTTGTTTCAAATTTTTTTATGCGCCCATTCGTTACTTCTGATGAAAATCCTACTGTCGCCGCACAGTGGTTCGCCCATAGGTCAAAAATAGAAAAAAAAAGTTTTTTTTTGTTTTTTGCTTATTATCGATTTAGTGAATCGGTTATCAACCTGAGAATGCAGAAAAACTAGTTTTGTTGGCCTATTTTATGAAAAGTTAATTTTTGAACACGAGATAAGTGAAGGTGTTTGACACTTGCAAAATCAGCTTAAGCAGTACGTGTTTTTTACATTGTGTATATATCCACCTTGGAACAAATTTAGTCCCTTCACATGTTTATTTTCATTATGAGCCTTCAGAAACCAGTATATTTTGCTATTGCGGTGTTGTTTGGAAAGGCATGTGCTAAACTTGTCTCAAATTTAGTCGTAAGAGGTAACGTAGTATTAAAGTCGAAGAGCACCACTCAAATTAAAATTCATGTAAACTTTTAAATGTGTTCCGCGCGAGATACTATCACCAAATTAATATCAAAAGAAAGACTCAGGACTCAGGAAATATTTGGTAAAGGTTCCATTTGCAGATATTTGCCTCCAAGTCGATGACAAGCGGCTAAAGATGGTTACTTTTTCGCTTGAATTTTATATTTTCTGCATAGTTTCTTAGAAAGGTTGTGGCACATTCAGCTCAAATTTACAAATTTGTTCTCAAACATTTGTCTATATTCGAATTTCGATATTTGGTGTTGAAATACGGGAGGTTTCTGAGACAATATCAAATTTATTTGAAGTTTTCCCAATGGGAGAAAGGTCAAACTTTTGAAAACGGCCGCATTTTAAAATTCAATGGTCAAACCACAGACTAACAGTCATAACACTTCAAACAAATTTTCAATAAAATCATCGTTTGGATGATTCCAATGCTTTACGTTAGTAACACTTGCACCATCTGCTGTCGTGTTCGCGCTGCGTCATGTATTTCGTAATCAGCGCCAGCGTTACTGCATGTGTCAAATGGGGAACTACAAAATATGTAGGAGATTGCATGACAGCGCCCCAGAACGAACGAAATGAAATGAACGTTTTTTGTGGCGATGGAGCTAGGTTCCAGTGTTACGTCTGTTATTCAGTGGTCAAACTTTTTCCTATATTCTATTGGCACCCTATTATGTATGCATGATAATGAGAATACCATAAAATTGAAAGTTGGATGATGACATTCCCAAAAAAAGGTTGTTATAGTCACAACACATCTGATTCTGTCGAATCCAGAAGATTTCAAGAACAATATTGTACAAAAATGATTTATGATCGCCCTTGCCATACAATTCGAACCACTGTGCGCCGGTTCATTAGTAGTGTTGGCAAAAAAATGATTTTCAGCAGTTAATTCGGCATACTCAATTTTAAACAGTTATAGACTTTTTTGGGACTTCCTAGCTTTTCGGTGTCTTCGACAATATTGTTAGGCATCTAAAATACTATACTGTACTGTAATGTAGTGCAACAATAAAGCCTTACTGAGGTCTCTAGAAAGAAAAAGGAAAAAAGTGGGTTTTCCCATACAAATTTTCTTACACACTTGAAATGCAATGCGCCGAGCGGAGACAAAACCAATCGACTTCCGATAAGTTTGTATGAGACCCCAAATGGAACCAAAAAAACCTTATTCTGAAAAATCTATCGCTTTGCCCCACCCTAGTATGTAGACGTAAAAGTTCTCGTTTACGCTCATTGGCTTGCAATTCCAACTAATTTTCATCGCGTTCGTACATTTTTTTGGCAAAACCCGGTGGTGCAGTGAAAAACGAGAAAGTTGATTTAGAAGGCAATGGACCATCATTGGATTCATCTAGAACAGCCTGAGGAGTTGGGGGCGGATGTGCGGAGCATTCGCCGATCTCGCACCGGCGAGATGATCCTTGAGCTCCGAAAGGATGCGAAAAACAAGGGCGCTTCCTACAAGGCGGTAGCCGAGCAGGTCCTCGGCATGGAGGTGCAGGTTCGGGCACTCACCTCGGAGGTGACTCACCAGCTTGAAAACCTTGACGAAATCACCGAGGGGTGCGACATTGCGCTAGCCCTCAAGGAGAAGTGCGGGGTGGAGGTAGTCAATCCGCCTCCGGAAGGGTCCAGCGGGAACCCTTCGCGTCGGCGGACGCGAACCTGGCACTTAAGGAAGGCAAGCTGAAGGTCGGCTGGTCAGTATGCCCTCTGGGTATACTCCAGCCACTGGACGTTTGCTTCCGGTGTTTTGAGGCAGGACATAAGTCCTGGACCTGCAAGGGGCCCGACAGGAGCCAACTATGCAGGCGTTGCGGTGGTGCAGGCCATAAAGCGAAGGACTGTGGGGAGCCTCCCAAGTGAATGGTGTGCTCCGGAAAACAGTCGCCAAACACTTTATGGGAGGCCCCAGGTGCCCAGCCGGCAAGCTGGCTACGAAACCACGGGCGTAAGGGTGAGGCAACTGAACCTGAACCACTGCTACGCAGCTCAGCAGCTGCTATACCAAGCAGCCACTGAGTCGCTGTCGGACATCGCCATTGTATCGGACCCTTACCGCATCCGTCCCGGAAACGGTAACTGGGTTGCGGATAGGTCCAGCATGGCGGCCATATGGACGTCGGGCAGGTTCCCTGTTCAGGAGGTTGTTTCAACCTCAGAAGAAGGGTACGCGGTTGCCAAGGTGAACGGAGTGTTCTACTGCAGTTGCTATGCTCCGCCGCGTTGGTCTACCGAAAGGTTCGCACAGATGGTCGACTGGTTAGCCATGGAGCTAACGGGCCTAACACCGTTGGTGGTGGCAGGCGACTTCAACGCTTGGGCTGTCGAGTGGGGGAGTCGCTCCACGAACCAGAGAGGCCAGATCTTGTTGGAAGCTTCGGCAAAACTCAACCTAGATCTGGCCAACATTGGGTCCAAAAGTACATACAGCAGAAATGGCGCGGAGTCGATCAACGACGTGACGTTCTCCAGCCCAGGACTGATCACGAACTGGAGGGTAGACGATGGCTACACCAATAGCGACCATCAGACGGTCTGCTATAGTGTAGACAACAACGAGAGGCGGCAAGCGACGAGTAGGGCCAACACTCCGTTCACCCGCGGGTGGAAGACATCGCATTTCGATGCCGAGGTATTCGGAGAGGCAATGAGACGAGAGCGCGAGGGGGGCATTCGGTTTTGCCCGACGCCCGACCAACTAGTTGCTATGCTATGCTATGCTATGGGCGTGCGACGCCACCATGCCTAGGACTCGCCAACCTAGGAATGGGAAGCCACCGGTCTATTGGTGGACTGACGAGATAGCGGACCTTCGCAGTGCGTGCCTCCGTGCGAGACGGAGGATGCAGCGTGCGCGAACAGATGAACAGAGGACAGAGCGCTGGCAGCATTCAGTTCTGCCAGATCGACGCTGAAGAGTGCGTTAAAGGCCAGCAAGAGGGCCTGTTTCGATAGGCTATGCGCGAGTGCCAATACGAACCCGTGGGGTGAAGCCTATAGAATCGTAATGGCCAAGACTAAAGGCGCGCTGGCGCCTGCAGAGCGATCACCAGCGATGCTGGAGCGTATCATCGAGGGACTCTTTCCACGCCACGAGCCAAGTCCTTGGCCTCCGGCGGTCGAGTCTCACGTCCGACGTTCCAGTATCTCAGACATAGACCAGAGATGGTCGGCCAACCTGCCGAGCATCCAATCCGTGAGCGACGACAGCCGTGTCGAGGCAGGGGAGGAGGCAAGGGTTACGAATGAGGAACTCATCGTGATCGCCAAATCCCTAAAGGTGAGCAAGGCACCGGGACCGGATGGTATCCCTAACCTGGCGATCAGGCTGGCGATAAAAACGGCCCCCGGGCTGTTCAGGGCAGTCATGCAGAGGTGCCTGGATGACTGTCTCTTTCCGGACAGGTGGAAGCGGCAGAGACTGGTCTTATTGCCGAAGGCTGGGAAACCGCCAGGGGACCCATCGGCATATAGGCCTATCTGCCTGCTGGACACCGCGGGCAAGGTGCTTGAGAGGATCATCCTCAACAGACTGGTGAGGTACACGGAGGGTGTACACGGTCTGGCAAGTAACCAGTTCGGCTTCCGGAAGGGCAGGTCCACGCTGGACGCAATCTCTTCCGTCATCAAGACGGCGGAGGTAGCAATCCAGCGCAAGAGAAGGGGAATACGCTACTGCGCAATCGTCACGCTCGACGTGAAGAATGCGTTCAATAGTGCCAGTTGGGACTCCATAGCGCTCGCGCTCAGGAGCATCCATGTACCGGTGTCGCTGTACAAGATTCTGGAAAATTATTTCCAGAATCGAGTACTTGTTTACGACACAGAGGAGGGTCAGAAGTGCGTCCCAATTACCGCAGGAGTTCCGCAAGGTTCTATCCTGGGCCCGGTGTTGTGGAATGTCATGTATGACGGAGTGTTAAAACTCAAGCTCCCTGTAGGGGTTGTGATCGTCGGCTTTGCAGACGACATAACGCTGGAGGTTTACGGCGAGTCTATCGAGGAGGTCGAGTTGACGGCCGCGCACTGTATACGCAAGGTCGAGGACTGGATGCGCTCCAGGAAACTGGAGCTCGCGCATCATAAGACGGAGGTCATGGTTGTGAACAACCGTAAATCGGAGCAACAGGCGGTGGTCAGAGTCGGAGACTGCACCATCACCTCAAAGCGATCCCTGAAGCTCTTGGGGGTTATGGTGGACGACAAGCTCACGTTCGGGAGTCACGTCGACTATGCCTGTAAGAGGGCCTCATCGGCTATTGCAGCACTATCTCGTATGATGTCCAATAGCTCAGCGGTTTATGGCAGCAAGCGAAGACTTCTTGCCAGCGTGGTTTCGTCCATACTTAGGTATGGTGGGCCAGTGTGGTCCAGAGCGCTAGGTACTAACAGTTACCGTGGCAAACTGGAAAGTACCTACAGGCTCATGTGCCTGAGAGTTGCGAGTGCGTATCGTACGGTGTCATACGATGCAATATGTGTCTTGTCCGGCATGATGCCTATCAGCATCGCCATCAAGGAGGACAGAGAGTGTTTCGACCAACGTGACACAAGGGGCATACGAGGTACCAGAAGGTCATTCTCGATGCTCCGTTGGCAGAGGGAATGGTCTAATTCCACAAAGGGCAGATGGACGCACCGACTCATACCGGAGATATCCGGCTGGGTCGGGAGACGACATGGCGAAGTGAACTTCCACCTGACACAAATCCTGTCAGGCCATGGTTGTTTCAGGCAATATCTGCACAGGTTCGGACACGCGGTGTCCCCCATGTGTCCCGAGTGCGTGGAGGAGGAGGAGACTGCTGAGCACGTCTTCTTCGTATGCCCCCGTTTCGTAAGAGCGCGGAGCAACATGATGGCTGTGAGCGGGCCTGGCACTACTCCGGACAATCTAGTCCGGAGGATGTGCGACGACCCGGACATCTGGAACGCGGTCTGTGCGGCCGCCTCTCAGATTGTTCTGGAGCTGCAACGTGTGTGGCGGGTAAACCACCAACACGCCAGTGGTAGCTAATTACCAGTCTCCAGGTAGTTAGCTAGGAGGTTATAAGAGTAAAGAGGGTGCATCACGCACAAAAGCCACTTCCCGACGTAATACTTAACCGTCGTTCCGGGAAGACCAGGGCTGGAGACTGGAGGGGTTTTAGTGGGTCGGGACAGGGATAAGTAGGTGTCTGGGGGAGTGTAACTACCCCAGCATCTCTCCCCTAGTCTCATCCCCACACCCTGAGTTCTCTTCTCAGGTGTCTGTTTGCAGATTTCCCCGCCACCTTTAAAAAAAAAAAAAAAAAATAAAAAAAAAAAAAAAAAAAAAGCCTATAGAATCGTAATGGCCAAGACAAAAGGCGCGCTGGCGCCTGCAGAGCGATCACCAGCGATGCTGGAGCGAATCATCGAGGAACTCTTTCCGCGCCACGAGCCAAGTCCTTGGCCTCCGGCGGTCGAGTCTCACGTCCGACGTTCCAGTATCTCAGACACAGACCAGGGAGGGTCGGCCAACCTGCCGAGCATCCAATCCGTGGGCGACGACAGCCGTGTCGAAATTCAGGAGGAGGCAAGGGTTACGAATGAGGAACTCATCGTGATCGCCAACTCTCTAAAGGTGAGCAAGGCACCGGGACCGGATGGTACCCCTAACCTGGCAATCAGGCTGGCGATAAAAACGGCCTGGATGACTGTATCTTTCCGGATAGGTGTAAGCGGCAGAAATTGGTCCTACTGCCGAAGGCTGGGAAACCACCAGGTGACCCATCGGCATTTAGGCCTATCTGCCTGCTAGACACGGCGGGCAAGGTGCTTGAGAGGATTATCCTCAACAGACTGGTGAGGTACACAGAGGGTGTAAACGGTCTGGCAAGCAATCAGTTCGGCTTCCGGACGGGCAGGTCCACGCTGGATGCCATCGCCTCCGTCACCAAGACGGCGGAGATAGCACTCCAGCACAAGAGAAGAGGAATACGCTATTGCGCAATCGTCACGCTTAACGTGAAGAATGCTTTCAATAGCGACAGTTGGGACTCCATAGCGCTCGCGCTCAGGAGCATCCAAGTACCGGTGTCGCTGTGCAAGATTCTGGAATAATACTTCCAGAATCGAGTACTGGTTTACAACACAGAGGAGGGTCAGATGAGTTGCAATCACCGCAGGGGTTCCGCAAGGTTCCATCCTGGGTCCGGTGTTGTGGAACGTCATGTATGACGGGGTGTTGAAACTAAAGTTCTCTGTAGGGGTTGTGATCGTCGGCTTTGCAGACGACATAACGCTAGAGGTCCAGGAAACTGGAGCTCGCGCACCATAAGACGGAGGTCGCGGTTGTGAACAACCGTAAATCGGAGCAACAGGCGGTGGTCAGAGTCGGAGACTGCACCATCACCTCAAAGCGATCGTTGAAGCTCTTGGGGGTTATGGTCGACGACAAGCTCACGTTCGGGAGCCACGTCGACTTTGCCTGTAAGAGGGCCTCATCGGCTATTGCAGCATTAACTCGTATGATGTCCAATAGCTCAGCGGTCTATGGCAGCAAGCGAAGACTTCTTGCCAGCGTGGTTTCGTCCATACTTAGGTATGGTGGGCCAGTATGGTCCAGAGCGCTAGGTACTAACAGTTACCGCGGTTAACTGGAAAGTACCTACAGGCTCATGTGCCTGAGAGTTGTGAGTGCGTATCGTACGGTGTCATACGATGCAATCTGTGTCTTGTCCGGCATGATGCCTATCTGCATCGCCATCAAAGAGGACAGAGAGTGTTTCGACCAACGTGACACAAGGGGCATACGAGGTACCAGAAGGTCATTCTCGATGCTCCGTTGGCAGAGGGAATGGTCTAATTCCACAAAGGGCAGATGGACGCACCGACTTATACCGGGAAATCCGGCTGGTTCGGGAGGCGACATGGCGAGGTGAACTTCCAACTGACACAGATCCTGTCAGGCAATGGTTGCTTCAGGCAATATCTGCACAGGTTCGGGCACGCGGGGTCCCCCATGTGTCCCGAGTGCGTAGAAGAGGAGGAGACTGCAGAGAATGTCTTCTTCGTATGCCCCCGTTTCGTAAGAGCGAGGAGCAACATGATGGCTGTGAGCGGGCCTGGCACTACTCCGGACAATCTTGTCCGGAGGATGTGCGACGACCCGGACATCTGAGATTATCCTGGAGCTACAATGTGTGTGGCGGGTCAATCACCAACACGCCAGTGGTAGCTAACTACCAGTCTTCGGGTAGTTAGCTAGGAGGTTATAAGAGTAAAGTGGGTGCATCACGCACAAAAGCCACTTCCCGACGTAATACTTAACCGTCGTTCCGGGAAGAACAGGGCTGGAGACTGAAGGGGTTTTAGTGGGTCGGGACAGGGATCAGTAGGTGTCTGGGGGAGTGTAACTACCCCAGCATCTCTCCCCTAGTCTCATCCCCACACCCTGAGTTCTCTTCTCAGGTGTCTGTTTGCAGATTTCCCCGCCACCTTTAAAAAAAAAAAAAAAAAAAGAGCAGCCTGATAGTGTAAATGGTATATAAGTATTTTTGTGGCACAAATTTGCCCTCCGGCGCGTATGATTCTGTTTAGCCTTCGTAACAAATTGTGGTTCCTATCCTGTTTACTAAAGAGTTAGTTCGAGATCCCCTCACGACAGGAAAGCCAATTTCACATCGTGCGATGCTGTATAACTTTCGTATTGTGTTGATTTTGGTTGTTCGTGTTAATTATTCTTTTTACTAAGAAGTTGATTTGAAATTTGAGATTCCGGTGCAACATAATAACGATAACGTAGTTCGAATGAATGCTTTTACGGAGATATTTTAATACAACTTTCTAATCCCTACTGAGTAACAACGAAGGTACATAATTACACTCTTTTAGATTCAGTTGTGTAAATATCGAAATCAATTAACTCGTGCTATGTATCAAAACTTCCAATATTTAAGCAAACCATTAAGCAGCGTTAATTTTTCATGTTCTCATCGATCAAGTGGTTTCTGATCAGTTCCAGTTAATTATCCTCACAGCATCGAGCGTTAATCACCATCATTAGGTCATTACATAATGAATTTCTGATGGACCCATTTCCGTTACCGACTTAATGCACCGACCGTTTTCCGGTGATCAACAGTCAACGCGATGGGAATGAGATCCTTGTAGAGTAGAAAGCCTATAGAAAAGAGAGACGCCATGACACTCACTTCCATTAAGCTCACACCAAAACGGCTGGAAGGCCTTTAAAGTTTCGAAAGTTTTGACGCAAAGTATTGCAATCAAGTTGCGATGAAAAAAGGGACTTGCTAGTTTACGGAACAACTTGTATGCAAGTACAATTAAAAAAAAGAATTGTTAATGTTTTTCGAATCCCAGCTCTCGAGGTACGATGCTGGCCTAACAAGTCATTCATCGTAGGTTCGAGTCTTGACTCGGGAGAGACTATTAGTGTTAGTAAGATCGTAGCGCTAGCCCCGCAATTGTCCTGTACACTTAACGGTTGGCTGCGAAGTCTGTGTATAGTAAACAGAAGGTCAAGTTCCGAATCGGAATGTGACTCTAACACATATCAAATTTAAACATGTTTGATATACGCTTTACTGTCATACGGTTTCATTCCTGTTACGTGAGATGTGTTTGGGTCCCTAAACATATAATATTGAAAAAGTCACGCAAAATAACATCGCGAAGCTTATTTTGGCGGGGTAACCCGCCGTTTTGGTGTGACAGGTACCATAACGGTGAGTTCTACGTCTTCTCTCTATCCTATAGGCTGACTATTGTAGAGCGACTAGTTAGCTCTAACGTTTTCTTCGTCATCCATTAGCTCAGCGAGTAAACCTCTCATGTAGTGTTTTCTATCGGCCGTGGGGTATTTGAACTAATGCCGACAAAGTTTACACAAGGCGCGAATAATTGCACCATTTCTGCTGTGTACTAAAACCACGGGTCTGTAGGGGATCCTTTGCATATATCGGTATGCACAGTTTCCTGGCGCTTCTCGTTCGCTGTTGGTCCATATAGCCGCAAGTGCAGAGCACCTCCTATGAGTACCCGATAGTCTAGATATAATAGTTAAGTATACTGCTCCTAACTCAATTGGAAGTTAAAGAAGGCGCGTGGTTAATGGGTGGTTATTACTGATAAAAATCAGTAGTTTTGTGTGTACCGTTCAATGGCGGCATTGGGTTGCGGTTGATTCCTAATGCGCAGCAGCAACAGCAGAGCAACTCCTATTCAGTTGGTCGGGCTCACGAAATGGTCGTCCGTTGCGGCGAATTCACAGCGGGTGAGTAATGGTTAAAATCTCGTGTGAGTTTCTTCTCCTGTATTTCGCTATGTAAATTAATACAAACATTGATCGGTAATATATTTAAACAGAAATCTGAACTAAGCTCATAATGTGCATTAGGCAGTTCTCACTGTGCGTTATGCCGTTGCAACCCTCGTCGGTGACGAATGCGCTCTCTAATCATTCTCATTAGAGGATAGAGACAACATGCCCCGCCAACCGCTTAAGGTTGTGCGGTTTGCGCTCTGCACCACGCGAAGGTGTTTGCAGAGTTGTTTTGGTCCGAGCGGGTGTAAAAGCAGTTGTAATTGCGGCGTTTAATAAATATCGGAACATTTTCGACGCGGTCCGATCGGGGTGGATAATGGTCTAGAATTGGCCAAACGTTTGCCATAACTAGTTGACCAGTGAGGATATTCGTGTCGACTCAGACGGCGGCCTTGGCAGAATCAGACCGAAAATGCGACTAGCCAGGATGTCAGTCATCTAAATTAATATGCTGTAATTATATACCAAAATCAGCCGAACGCATTGCTTACCAAACCAATGCATGCACCATGTTACGAAGGTGTTAACACATTAAACAAGGTGTGATATTGACCGGCACGATTGAGGTCTAGTGTTTTAGATAGAGACTTGACGGAGGATTATTGAGGCCTTCATTGTCGTAAATTCTCTGCTAAGTATGATTGGGAGTCATTAGGGTATGGTAACGTACTAATGATGTCATATTATTTTACATTTTAAAATTATGTCGGTCTAGTTTTAACAACGTCCTAACGAATATGTAAGAATAATTTGAGCGCTGGTTTCGATAACTCAATGCGAGATAAACAAAACTATATGGATGATATATGGAATACATCGGAAACCCCACATAAGAATTTGCTACAATTTCTTATGTCTCACACAATGATAACAAAAAGATTGAAAAAAATGTAAATACCACATAAGGCAAAACACAAAATGAAGAAACAGAACAGTTAATAGGAAGAAAAAACTAAAATATTCTGAAAAAGTCCAACAAGAATCATGTAATGGTGGGAAATATAAATTCAAAAAATGAAAAGACAAATTTTATGTGCAAATAGAAGCAAATAAATATATTTTAAATTAAACAGAAGCCAATATGTATCATATTTTTAAAAAAATTGTGTTTCTGTACATGTTTATCTCCGATGCCTGCATAACTCATTCATGTCAGTAACGCTGACGGAACTCTGGCCACCTTTGCAAGACACACCATGTTCAACCTGACCTGAACCTCTCAGCAGTAGCAAAACAGTAGGTGAACACGATTATGTCGCGCGTAAAATAATTAAACCAGTGACATTTGCCACTTCAATTCGCACGCTCGGAGAATCTCGAGCAAGACAAACAAAAAGAAAACCCCAAGCACTCGCTATGACTTAATTAAATTTCACATTTACACCAAAAGCGCAAGACCTTGTCGTGTTTAGAGGTTGTCGCCTGGTCTCGCAGATTATCAACCCTGCCAACAGCAGCACCACCATCCTTTGTACAACCGTCATTACCGTCGCTTCCGCCGCAAAAGGTGCGACATCGAGCAGCAATCTTTCATGCGCACTGCGCTTCACATTCGGCGCAATAAATTGCGCTAGTGTACTTTTCCTGCTCGTTTTACATTTTTATCATATTGGTGAACTGTTTTTCTGCTGGAAACGTTGTAACTTGCGCCCGATCGGTGTCCACACCCTCTAGAGGCTGATACTTCGTGCGCTTAACGGATGGCGGTACTTCGTTTCATATGCAAATATTCCAATCCAAGTCATGTCCACGTTTTCCAACTGAAGCCCCGCGGCTGCGCTACTACATACCACTATGTCGATGTCGCAGCGGAAAATGACCCGTACCGACCTTTACACCGACCGCAACACAACCACAAAACCGTTGTCATTCCCGCAAACGCCGCCGCCATCGTCCGTAATTGAATTAATTATGATTGAAGGTGAGCAAAGGTAGTGACGAAAAAAAGTTAATTAAAAAATTACAACTCTGAGGTGCCCGGCTTCAGACAAGGACCCGGTCTTCTACTGGACCGTAGAGTGACAACCAAACCAGATACACGCATCCGACGACTGTTTGTTTAACGAAAGTATTTAGTTTCAGAGAAAATTATCGAAAAATTTAATCACCAGTCGTCTGCACGTGAAGTAACATGACATTGCGTTGTGCCTCGTATGTTCGAACAAAAAACCAACAAGCATCAACAGAGCTTGTCAACCTCGGATGGTTACTCGTTTGGTGAGAAAGTTTTTTTTATAGTAAAAGGATTTTCAAATAAAACGATAAAGTGATCATGGTATCCACATGTTTTTACAAATATAAACAGCGTTGCCAGGTATCCAGATTTAGCTGGATTATCAAGATTTTTGAACATGTATCCAGGTAGACAGCTTTGATGTCCAATTATCCAGATTTTTCATGGATGATCCAGATTTTATCCAGATTTTATTTTCTCTGTTCCGCAAAAAGGTCATCACTTCAATTTTGGCGCGAAGTTTTGCAATTTTGTCACCTCAAATTTTGCGTACCCCAAAACTTTTATTCGAAAAATTAACCTTTCACCCCACGAAATGACTGCCAGTTTTTTTCCAGATTTTTATTTTGCCTTTTCCAGATTTTTGAAAACATGACCTGGCAACGCTGAATATAAATTAACGGATAGAAAAGTAATCCAATTATGAAATAAAATGAGCTTAAAACTATAACTATATATTTAAAAAAAATGATAAAATGCAGGTTATGGTTTCTCCTTGGCTTTTATGGGTATATTTATATCCAATAACATAGTTGATACGTAATAGGATGGACGCATAAACGCTTCGTATAAACGAAATTTACCTCGGTAGCACTCATTAATCGTGGCTTTCCTGTTTATACCTTCAGATTTTATTACGATTCAATGACACTAATGATTAAATACGTTCACGAATTAATCATATTCTAAAGGACAAGTGTATACTAACACATACACAAACACACGCACACTCTCATGCAGTCATTAAATACCTGAATTCAAATTTCACGGCACCGTCTGTGGTTACGCAATTCAACTGGACATGATACACACATCGCAAAAAAAAATCTGTACTTGCTCGCTTGAATTCCTATTCATTCAGCACCGCTTCTTTCGGGGCTCCATTCATTGCCCGTTATAAGCTGATTATGAATAAAAATTAAAGTAGGTAAACTTGTATCCCTAAAAGGCAATCCATAAAATTGAACAAGTCTGCCTCGTCCCCGTCGTCGTCGTCGCAGTCGGTCAAGCGCCATACACACTGACTCCACACTACTGACGGACGCTGATGCCACAGACGGACCGTTCTGCGATCTTAGGCTGCCCACCAGCCGAACGCCTAGCATACTTTTCTACTTCTGTGCACGTAAGATACTTACTTACGCATATGCGCGCGGGGAGACCTTAACGAGAGTGAGAGCTCGGAACCGCAGAATTCGGACGCGTAGCAGCGGGGCACAGCCACAGAAACCGATGATGACAGAATAGGTGGCTGTCATGCCAGCTAACAGACTCGACTTGGGTCACTTCCAGTTTCAGTTCCCAAAAGGCCTCGCCCGCAGCGGGTAGGAACCCATTTGAGACGGCTAATGATCGACAATCGATCAGCCAAATTACGCTTTCGGCAAATAAATCAACACCGCATCACTTCAAAGCTTGTTCCAAGCGATAATAACCGTGAAATTTAGCCCTTCGCCGCGGAAAGATTGGCTTTATTGCAGCGAACTGTTTGTAGTATTTTATTTTTATGATCTTTGCAACACCTGCTTTGGAATTTGATCCTCGCTTAGAAAAGGTATAATTATCAAATCGTCACCTGCACGAGCCGCTTTTACTTAGAAACACTAAAAGGCGTGACTTATCGCTTAATAAAACAAACTCATTGGCCGTTTTATTGCCAGCTTGTGTAGTGGACTGTGGTCTCGTAATGCGAAACCGAGGACGGCGAATAAAATTCCAACATTAGATATGAACCGTATCATGCCAGCGGCAATAAAACTCAATACCTTAAAGTTCGTTGTGACCCCACAAAAGAATAAAAAAACTAATTTCTT
This sequence comes from Wyeomyia smithii, assembly GCF_029784165.1. Taxonomy (NCBI): domain Eukaryota; kingdom Metazoa; phylum Arthropoda; class Insecta; order Diptera; family Culicidae; genus Wyeomyia; species Wyeomyia smithii. The sequence continues at coordinate 210,943,716 of NC_073696.1, forward strand.
GTTCATAAAATTTCGGATCTGCTTACAGTTTCCGATGCCGATTGGCGCAATTTAGAGCGTTTCAATAAACGGCTTTTATACGCTGCTTTCAAAAGTTTCGATTTTCACTGCTAGCCCCGGAGGCGGATACTTAAGACAAGTTACACAATCTTACTGGCTCTCTTTCACCAGTGGTGAGGAAGGAATTTCGCGTGTGCAACCAGCGATAGGTCATAAATTATCAGTTGACCACCCTGGAACAAACATGCTTTTAAGCATCTAATCCTGTTACAAAGGATTATTTATTCAAACACCTATTCAACTGATGAGCTTGCTGCCGAGATTGTTCTCTTCGAGCATGAGCCCCACCAACGGAGGTTCATCCGGTGTGGGACAGCGAAACACAAATTCGACCAGCATAATCCATCAAATTGGTGTACGGCAAAAGCGAAGAATTGATTTATGGTGAAGTTTTACATGTTTGCAAATATGATATTCCCAATCTCTCACGATAGAAAAAAACTTTCTCTATGAAAAGTAACATACCTGTTGAAAGTAATTAATCTTCAGACATTTTTTTATAATTTTGACATTTATGACCTGTAATGTAATTTTTGACATTTTTAACCTATTTAATATTTTTGGCATTTTTGACAAAATTACAATTATGACATTTATGACATTTATGACATTTATGACATTTATGACATTTATGACATTTATGACATTTATGACATTTATGACATTTATGACATTTATGACATTTATGACATTTATGACATTTATGACATTTATGACATTTATGACATTGTTGACGTTGTTGACATTATTGACATTTATAACATTTTTGACATTTATGACATTTATGACATTTATGACATTTATGACATTTATGACATTTATGACATTTATGACATTTATGACATTTATGACATTTATGACATTTATGACATTTATGACATTTATGACATTTTGGACATTTATGACATTTATGACATTCAGAACATTTATGACATTTATGACATTTATGCCATTTATGACATTTATGACATTTATGACATTTATGACATTTATGACATTTATGACAATTATGACATTTATGACATTTATGACATTTATGACATTTATGACATTGTTGACGTTGTTGACATTATTGACAATTATAACATTTTTGACATTTATGACATTTATGACATTTATGACATTTATGACATTTATGACATTTATGACATTTATGACATTTATGACATTTATGACATTTATGACATTTATGACATTTATGACATTTATGACATTTATGACATTTATGACATTTATGACATTTATGACATTTATGACATTTATGACATTTATGACATTTATGACATTTATGACATTTATGACATTTATGACATTTATGACATTTATGACATTTATGACATTTATGACATTTATGACATTTATGACATTTATGACATTTATGACATTTATGACATTAATGACATTAATGACATTTATGACATTTATGACATTTATGACATTTATGACATTTATGACATTTATGACATTTATGACATTTATGACATTTATGACATTTATGACATTTATGACATTTATGACATTTATGACATTTTAACATTTATGACATTTATGACATTTATGACGTTTAGAACATTTATGACATTTATGACATTTATGACATTTATGACATTTATGACATTTATGACATTTATGACATTTATGACATTTATGACATTCATGACATTTATGACATTTTTGACATTTATGACATTTATGACATTTATGACATTTATGCCATTTATGACATTTATGACATTTATGACATTTATGACATTTATGACATTCAGGACATTTATGACATTTATGACATTTATGACATTTATGACATTTATGACAATTGTGACATTTATGACATTTAAGACATTTATGACATTTATGACATTTATGACATTTATGACATTTATGACATTTATGACATTTATGACATTTATGACATTTATGACATTCATGACATTTATGACAGTTTTGACATTTATGACATTTATGACATTTATGACATTTATGCCATTTATGACATTTATTACATTTATGACATTTATGACATTTATGACATTTATGACATTTTAGACATTTATGACATTTTGGACATTTATGACATTTATGACATTCAGAACATTTATGACATTTATGACATTTTTGCCATTTATGACATTTATGACATTTATGACATTTATGACAATTATGACACTTATGACATTTATGACATTTATGACATTTATGACATTGTTGACGTTGTTGACATTATTGACATTTATAACATTTTTGACATTTATGACATTTATGACATTTATGACATTTATGACATATATGGCATTCATGACATTTATGACATTTATGACATTTATGACATTTATGACATTTATGACATTTATGACATTTATGACGTTTAGAACATTTATGACATTTATGACATGTATGACATTTATGACATTTATGACATTTATGACATTTATGACATTTATGACATTTATGACATTTATGACATTTATGACATTTATGACATTTATGACATTTATGTCATTTATGACATTTATGACATTTATGACATTTATGACATTCATGACATTTATGACATTTATGACATTTATGACATTTATGACATTTATGACATTTATGACATTTATGTCATTTATGACATTTATGACATTTATGACATTTATGACATTTATGACATTTATGACATTTTAGACATTTTAGACATTTGGGACATTTATGACATTTATGACATTCAGAACATTTATGACATTTATGACATTTATGACATTTTTGACATTTATGGCATTTATGACATTTATGACATTTATGACATTTATGACATTTATGACATTTATGACATTTATGACATTTATGACATTTATGACATTTATGACATTTATGACATATATGACATTTATGACATTTATGACATTTATGACATATATGACATTTATTACATTTATGACATTTATGACATTTATGACATTCAGGACATTTATGACATTTATGACATTTATGACATTTATGACATTTATGACATTTATGACATTTATGACATTTATGACATTTATGACATTTATGACATTCATGACATTTATGACATTTTTGACATTTATGACAGTTATGACATTTATGACATTTATGCCATTTATGACATTTATTACATTTATGACATTTATGACATTTATGACAATCAGGACATTTATGACATTTATGACATTTATGACATTTATGACATTTATGACATTTATGACATTTATGACAATTGTGACATTTATGACATTTATGACATTTATGACATTTATGACATTTATGACATTTATGACATTTATGACATTTATGACATTTATGACATTTATGACATTTATGACATTTATGACATTTATGACATTCATGACATTTATGACATTTTTGACATTTATGACATTTATGACATTTATGACATTTATGCCATTTATGACATTTATTACATTTATGACATTTATGACATTTATGACATTTATGACATTCAGGACATTTATGACATTTATGACATTTATGACATTTATGACATTTATGACATTTATGACATTTATGACATTTATGACATTTATGACATTTATGACATTTATGACATTTATGACATTTATGACATTTATGACATTTATGACATTTATGACATTTACGACATTTATGTTATGGTTTGGTTCAGCATTGCATTCAATTATTTAACTCACAGAGCCCATTGAACATCACAAAAAAGTTATTTTTTCTCATAATTTTTAGATAAAACCCTTCAAAACACATATAAAATATTTTTTTGATCAAGAACTGAAATTATTACTGCAAATTGGAATTTAAGACGAAAATTTACATGAAAAAAGATCCTTGATATCTTATCGGGGGGCTGAGATATTGGCGTTTTCTACATGTGATGGAAAACTATGCATTCTGTCAAAAACGCCACTAAAGCTCAATATCTCCTTTGCACAGTGTTTAATTTTGCTGTTTGTGTGTATAATTTCCTAAATAGTGATTCAAATGTTGATTATAACCATAAGGTATGTTTGAAGAAGTTTCAGGATATTCAAAAATGCATCTTTTAATGGAGAAAGATGGGTGATCAATCCACCAATGAGTGAGATAAAAAATTCACCTTTCAATCAGAATGAGATAGATGCGAGGTGTCTTCGACAAAGTTTTAGGTTATCTAAAAACAAGAAACTTTACCGAAGACATCATGTTTCTATTTCTTACATATTACGAGCAACATTGAGGTTTTTATTAGAAGGCACTAAAAATCACAATTTTCGTTCTAACTTTTTTCGCAGATTTTTCCAAATTTTTAAACCTTCTTCTAAGTTATCAACAATCTAAAAATGCATTTGTTTTCTGAACATTGTTATTTTTTATCTCCCAGAATAAAACAGTTATTTACCATATTTGTTCAAATGCATAGTTCTCCATCACATAGAAAAATACTAGGGTTTGCAATCCCGGGAACGATTTCCCGGGAATTGCCTTTTCCCGGGAATAGGATATTGATTCCCGGGATCCCGGGACTCCCGAGCTCCTCGGAAAATTTTACATACAATATTGCAATAAAACTTAATATCGTATCAAAACACGAAACTTACGTCGTAGAGGTGTAGAGCAGCTTCATAGTGTGCATTATACGAAGCAAATATTTGCGTTTATTGACAAAAAATTTTGAAACCTGTAAATTGATAAAAAAAAAACTGAAACCCGTAAATCAATGACCAGAAATAAAGAAATTAATAAAACTCAGTCAGTGTAACTTGGGTCGTGGCCGCGATTTCACATTAATTACGAAGGCATTCAAATGCACTAAAATCTGGCTGCCAAACCCTCAGCTTTATCTTCAACAAACTAAAACGGCCTAACGAAAAATTGTCAGCGGAACTGAGGCGATTGAGAAACGATTGTTCATGAATTTCTGGAGTGAACTTGAATAAATTTTGTTCTTCAATTGATAATTAAATTGTAAACGGTTGTTTGAAACTTTTTATTAATAAACTTTATTTGAAATCTCATTTTTGCTAAGGATTTTTTCCTTTCCCGGTTCCCGGGAATTCCCGGGAAATGAGATTTTTCATTCCCGTTTCCCGGGAAATCTATTCTCGGGAATATTGCAAACCCTAAAAAATACCAATATCTCAGCTCCCCGATGAGATATCAAGTATCTTTTTTCATGTAAGTTTTTGTCGTAAATCCCGCTTTGCAATGAAAATTTCAGTTCTTGATTAAAAGTTTTATTTTATGTGTTTCGAAGGGTTTCATCTAAAAATTATTAGAAAAATTAATGTTTAATGTGATGTTTAATGGGCTCTGGGAGTCAAAAAACTGAATGCAATGCTGAACCAAGGGGCCATCCACATACCACGTGGACAGCTTTGGGGGGGGGGGGGTTGGCTAATGTCCACGGTCCATACATTTTTTTTAGAATTTATATGGACAGTTTTCCACGGAGGGGGAGGGGGGGGGGGTTTCAAAATCGTTAAAAATCTGTCGGTATGTGGATGGCCCCCAAGCCATGAAAAATATTCAAAAACAACCCCACAAAAATAAAAAAATATATGGAAAAATTTAGAAATCGAACAGAATTGAAAAAAGTGCAAAAGAAGGGGTTTGTAGCTTAAAAATATCATTTTTCATAAATGACGTTTGGGCAACCTGAAAACAATTTTTTAGAAAGTCGAAATGTACTACAAAAATGCTATAAATAACATTATCTTTCAATTTAGGGCTGAGCACCTTGACTTTTTCAACACCGATTTTTTTTTGGGACAGCCTACTCTACATTTATTTTTTACTAAATACGATCGTATTTTTACAATCGAGCTAGTTTTGATAATGTTTGAAATTTGTTTGTTGTTGTTGTGTGTAATACAAATTTCAAGTATGTATAATAAAAATAAAACGCTAGATTAATGCAACTACATAACTCGAAAAAATCGTGTAATAAATAAATTAAAAGAACGCCATGAGCGTGTTACAATATGAAAACAATGTAAACACAGTATAAAGATAGAGACTAGGAAATGGGGGAGGAATTGAACCATTTTCAATCGTTGCTTTTGCCGTCTGCGGTCAAAAAATGCCCACTGAGAAGAAAAGCGTGATTTCAAAGTTTTTATCACTATTAGTAAGATTCTAGCGAGTAGCAGAAAAATAATAACCTGGTATTTTATTTGAATAATTTTGATGCGCTGAAAACAAAGCGCCATCTGCTGCGGAATGCTGAAATCAAATGAGCGTGTGTTGCAGTAAAAACCATATAACCCTAAAATTGTCGCTACTTGTGCTGCGGCAAGTCTGCAATGAAGATTAAATTGTTGCATGCTAACTTTATATGTGACTAATGACAGTTATACTTTCTGTGGGCGTTTCGTTATGCATTCGAGCGAATTAAGCAACAACAACAACAAATCGTTTACAAAGTCAAATCGTTTGTATACTTTAATGTTGGCTGGGCTGTGGAAGTGCTTGGATTGCATCATTGCGGGCACGCCATTGGTTAAACTATAGTCAAATTGGCTATGAATTTTAAATCCTTTATTATAAAAAATATGTTTTCAAAAATTGATTTTAAAAACAGGAAAAATTTGTTCTCTATCAAACGAGATATCAATGATTAAAATCTGTTCAGTAGTAACAATTTCAGAATAGTACCCTCAAAGTAAGACGAATTCTACGTCAAATAAGTTAGGTACTCGATTCTTTTTTTGCACGGTCGTATTTTACACGGAATTTTTTTAACACGCTTTTTTGCACGGTTTTTAGAAGTAACACGTTTTTTGCACAGTTTTTTGACGAGGTTTCACAAATTACATGTTTTTTTTTGCACAGTTTTTGATGAAGAACTACGTCTCTCAGGAAGTTGTCCAATTTGAAATGGTAATAAGTCTGTTAGTGTTCAATTAATATTCTTCGTTCATTCAGCAATCAATTGGAAAATCATCTATGCATCCGCCCAATTACAGAATATTTTATTTTTATTCCAAATTGTTGTTCTATTGAAAATTGTCAAGCCCTGTAGAAACGCGAATTTTGACTTCTGATTAGTCACTTACTGCTTGCTTTTTCTAGCACGGTCGACAGTATTACAGTATTACTGAACCGGCCATGTCCTCTGTGGGCTATATGATATCCTAACTCTGCTCAAACCAATCATTTTGTTAGATGATGGCGACTAGGATGGTACTAAATAAGTAGCAGCGGGTGGCAGAAATAGTAACATCGGGTATCAACAGTGGTAGTGGTAACAGCGCCGGCGGTACCTGCAACGGTACTGCTTCTTTCTTTAGTAAAAAGTTACCTTTATGCGGCAGCGGCAGATCAATGACAATAACTTTTATCCAACAACTAATAAAACAACTCTGGAAATACTGTAGTGATACTGAAAAGATTCAAAATTTGCTTCTGAGGTCGTTTCACGGCCTTATTAATATTCAAGATGTTGACTTCTTTTGCTGAAAAATAGCTATAGATGGCCAAATACGGCTAAATATTGGTGGATGCCCAGAAGCCAGAGACCGACTTTAGATGCCATTTTGGAATTTTAATTCGCGTTCTTTATATTTTCCCATGTTTCTCGTTATCATATCATATTTCTTTGTTTAATGACATTTTTATAATGAATTCAACAAACAAAAATTGTGGCTATTTCTTGACTCTTCTCTAGCGTTGTTTATTTTTTCGATTTTGTTTGAGAATTGTGTATAAATTACAAATAACAAATTTCGGTATTTCTTGATTTTCACTTTATAGGTCAAGACTAAATTGATTAAATATTCCATGATTCTCATTTTTATACAGATTCTTAGATTTTCTTATTATGTTACATTACATTATTCAATATAACTTCGTGGTGTGAATGATTCTAGATAGGAACGGTCACGTCTAGCTAACACCGCAGTGTTGTTTTTCATGAGCATCGAGTAAATTGGATGATTTCAGAGCGACAATTGACTTTAGTAAACGACTCATGTACTTTTGTGATAAGTTTAAATTTTATTTAAATTCAAATTTAAAAGTTCAAATTCTTAGTCAGGGATGTTTATATTGGAAGGGATAATTTGACTAACCATGGAAAGCCTAAAAGCGTCTCTGCTTATGGATCTACCCAGCCTTGAACTGGTGGTCGCTAAATATTTGATACTATGCGTCTTGTAATTTGCTACTTCTCGGTACTTCAAAAAAAAATTAATAAAAACTCGTAAAAATTCGATGAAGGCCTAAATGTTTTCCAGACTCTTTCGACCACTCAACCATTCATCTAATCTATTAGCATATATTTATAATTAAATCAAGTCGTCATAAACATCAACCAGTCATTTAATGTGAATAGAAAACCCACTTTCTCTCCTTTATCTCAAATAATATTTGCCATTTATTTCCCTGCTGCAACCTTCAAAATTCAACATTTATCATTAGCCTTCCACCGCAAACCTGTCTCGGTGGCATTTCAGTCTTTGGTTCCAACATTCTGCCATGGCTTTCCTGCTACCCGAACGTTACCTGGCGTCAACCTGTCCGCAACACTGATGGATTATTTCAACAAACATCCATCGCGGGTTGACCCAGATGTTTTGCTTTGCACATTTTCCGCCTCTTTCAGCTGATCGCAAAGACGAGTTCGTACGATGCGATGTTTCATACATCGGGGATATTTCTTCACAAACTTGATCGGTAATATTTCTTCACAAACTTGACGAGCCAAAATTTTGTAGAAAACAATCATTATAATGTAGCCAAAAAAGGTTATAACTCCCGAGTATTTTAATTTCATTTCAACATTTAAATGAATTTTGTTATAAAAGCTTAGAAACCCCTATAGAGCGGCTTGTTTTCGTTTTCTGTTTCCCATTTTTCCTACCGGCAATGATTAAGCACTACACGATTAAGATGTATAGCTTCTGGTGTTTCATCTTCTAGTGTCACGCTATACTCGGTTGCTTCTTTCGCCTCAGTCGTTCGAAACCTCGAATAAAACAAAATACACCGCCGATAGGTACCCTAACGAACAAATATGCTTAATATTCCCAGTAACCTTAAATCATCGCTTGGATTATGTTCAGCCCGACAATGTTCAAGCAGAAGGCAATTCTTGGCCATAAAAAGTTGATGCTGTACGGGCCAAAGTACGCGACCAGAAAGCTCCCCGACGCTAAGGGCGTTTGCGCTCGACGGGTTGAGCTGAAAGCCACCCAGAAGACCCAGCAGGGGATCCTCGAATGCGATCCGAAATTTAAAAACGTAAAAACGGTTGCATCAGTTTTTGGCACAATAGCTCCAGTGACTCGTCGCGACAGCGAGGACAGAGAGTAATTACTGACGCATAAATAACCTTGGTAAACGCATGTACCGTAAACGAGAGTAAACTGATGTGAGGAAATGTGTAATGAAGCAGCGAAAGAATCGATGTATTCCAGTTATGAATACGCTTTGAACATTTCGTTCTCTCGTCTTCACGCCATTATTTTTATTCTTAGTTTTGTCTTCTCTTTTCGCGTCTTGGCGTCTTGACTACTGCAAAATTTGATTTCAATCTCGGTTTTTTTTTCATATTTTAAACCTCTACTATTTTCGCAAATTATTGATTTTCATGATTGATAAGCTTTACCTTTTAGCTTCTTAAATGAACTTTATTCTTATTTATTTTTTTCGCTTTTTGTTGATCAATATACTTATTATTTTTTCTCTTTCGCATTTATACTTTCTTTTGTTCTTTTATTCTCTATAATTCTTCTTCAGTTCTTCATACAATTTCTACACATTTTATGATGATTCTTGGCCGTTTTTTATATCTTTTTTTTCTGTCATTTATTTATACATTTTTTAAATATTTACATATACTATTATATTATTTTCCGGTGGTGTTCGACACATCTTTGACCATTCTAAATATTTAACCATTTCTTTTTTTCCTGTATTTTTACTCTTCTTTGCTTTACATTCTCTCTTGTTCAATCAAGTCTCCTTTCACAACATTTTTTTTTCTTCATCATTGTTATATTGTTTATTCATTACTATTCTTTTGGTTTCTATACATTTTGATTTGCCCACACTTCTCTTTTCCATTGAATCCTACCATTATACTCATATATTTTTCTATCACTCTTCTCTTTTTTTTTGTTTTTTTTTTTTTTTTTATATTCTCGTTTTAACACTGATATCACACTTCTTAAATATTTGTACTTTTTGATCAATGCCAATCACTATATTTCTACTTTTTCATGATAATTTTTCATTTGTTTTTACTTCAATTTTTTCCCATGACTTTTTTGATTGCTTTTCCAGCCTTTCCGATGCTTTACTCATAATAAAACTTTCATTTTATTTTTTGAATTACTTTTTTATTTTTTCTATTCTAATTTTTCACTCTTTATTCTCTTGTTTCTTCATGTTCTAATTGTCTCTCTTGTTTTTAATTCTTCCTCCTTATGTTTTTTATTTTCCCTTTCTCAAAATGGTCGTTTAATTTGTTTTCAGTACTCTTTTATCCACCTCATGTTTTTCATTTTTCTTTCAGTCTCATTTTGGGTTTTTTGTTGTTCTTGTATTTGTATTTCTCGGATTTTGGATTTTCTTCTAATCTTAGTTACCTTTATTCTTATGTTGCCGCTCATAGTGATCTTTCACTTTTCTTTTTACTATTCTGCATTCAATTTTTTTATTTCTTTCCCTATCATTCCATTTTGTATTAACCTTTTTTTCTATTTTTCTGTTCGTTTATATAACCTTTTTTTACTCTTTCATTTATTTTACTTTTATAGTCTTCTCTAGTCGTTTTATCCGGCTTGATATACGTGGACCTATTTCCACCACAATTGGGTCAATCACCCATGCTTCGAACGTGACAGTAGCCTATTTATTTCATCATACTTTAGTTGCTCCTAAGTGATTATTTTATTTTATTATGCTTCAGTTCTCAACCGGCTTTCAAACAAGTCATTCAACTTATATTATTTTTCAGTTTTGCAATCAGTCATCTCATTGGGATTTTGAATTTTTTAGCTCTCCAACAACAAACTTAACTATTCATCCAAAGCCACTACCGTTTACTAGCACGCCTCATATTTTGGAAGAAAGAAAACAGCAACCCCGCAGGCTTTCATTCAATCGAGAAATAGGCGCTGGTTAATTGATTTATTTGCTATATTTTGTGGTACGGAAAATTATACACTTTCCTCCGACGGCTCCAGCAGCTGCAGCAGCCCCCTCAGGAGTAATCGACGATCGGTTTGGCACTTAAATTTTATGGCGCTTTATGGAGAGCTGAAAATTATTGGCTATGAAGACATTAGCTTGACCAAAGGGGCACCTAGCCATTTCGCTTTATGGATAAAAAGTAATGGAATTTTATCACCCCTATCAGGCATGATATCGGGGCCACACACGCACTCAACGACGTACTCCACGCAATGTCAACCGATCTACCGAGCATTTTCTTCAAGGATCCACAAAACGCTGCGAAAGAACTATCGTACAATTGACTGAATTTTTTTTCGAAATGTTGAGGGTGGAAGAGGGCAAATGTACTACAGTATAGATAATTATTCGACATTTCAAAGATGAAAACAAATGCTAGAATTTTTTCCGGTGTCAAATCTGGCAAAGCAAGAAACAAGCGTTTAACATGCGGCAGTGTCAAAGATCGGCCAATCCGAGCGAGCAATAACGACCTCAATGGACAGGCGAACACCATCATTCAAATCGATAAAAAAACAAGGAAATACAGACCACCAAAGAAGCACGAGCTTGGTTCGGCAGTGTAGTTTGACTGGCATTCCGAACCGCAATGCTCTTCGTTGTCTGTCAAAAGTCCCGTACACGGTCAACCTCGTGAGTGAGCCACGAGCTTCAACCAGCAACTGGTGCCGTCATAGGGTCACGTGCCAATCCATATCCAGTGACGTGTTTTTTGATTTGTTAGGCTTACTTTTATTGGTTTATGGAAACAAATAAAAAACCACAATTTTCCCACGACTGTCAGATTTAATATAGGTATATTAAAAGCTCTATGTGTGAAAAAATCACACAATTACTATCGGAAGTAGTACGGTGGTTTTATTTATCTCATGTGAAGAGCTCTTGTATTGCAAATATATTAAGATGGGATCAAATGGCTAGAAAACATCAAACCAAAAGTAGTCTCCATCTGTGCCTTTCATACTGTCGATTGTAGGGTCATAACAGTGCCCATAAAATCCGAATATGGGGGTCAATTCGTGAGGTCAGTCTTGACCTCTGGGTGATCTTGAAAAAAAATTACCGACTAGATCTCGGAAAATCTCTAGGTAATGAATTTCTAAACAATCCATATACTATTCGCGTAATATCACCAAAACACGTTCAAAAACTTATCTTAGTCATTCTCAAAAATAATGTAGCTATTGGCGTTGTTACAATTATGGCTCAACTCTCCAAATTAACTTAAGTATGTATGTTATTTGTATAGCTTGGTGGCTTTAGTTTAGTTTAAAAGTTGCTTTCTGCGGAATGAAAGGTGAAGAATGATTTTCAACCCATTGTCATTGTCATTGTGCCATTCAAATGGCGAGCTGGTCGAGATAGAACTGACTTTGAAAGACCGAAATCTTTCAATCGCTATCAAAAGAACTGGCTCATCGCGAGCGAATTACCTGCGAGCTGATCAAAAGAGCCAGCTCATCGGAAGAACCAGTTCTGAGAGCAAACAAAAAGATTTCGCTCTTTCAAAGAACTGACTTTTCTGATCAGCTCGCCAGCGGATTGTTTGCATTTATACAGATTCAGAAGCTCAGTGTACCAGTTCTTTCATTTTTTTCATTCCACTTTCACTATCGATTTGTGTGCGTACTTGGCGTTACCCAGCCCCTGTGCCTGTGGGTGATCTGTGGCAATTTTTTAGTGGGAGGGGATGTTTCGTGATGGACTAATTGTTTACTAATATTTATTCAGAGTTTATTTTGTGTGTTCTGCCACACAAACGGTGACATATCTACACTATGGCCCTCAGGGCCCGAGGAATACAGCCCTATGTGCCAGTTCGTGATATCCTCGCTCAGCGAAACTTGCCATACATGCTACTTGTTTATAGCTATTTGAAGAGCATCAAGGTGCCCATTTAACAGCGAAACGAATCTCGGATAAAAAAAACCATGTTAGTTTTAGTAATAGTTTTAGTTTCAGCTCGAAGTCGGCAGCCAGGATAAAAAATTTGCCTTTAGATTGTAAGATATTTTAGACCATAAGGCATTAGATTTAATTGGCTCCGTAAAACATTAATTTGTATTGTGCCGTGTCAAATAAATGTTGTGTGATATCTACACTATTACATATATTTTAAATTTTATTTCATTCATAGATTGAACTTGCTTTCGCAGTTAAGTAAATATAATTATAGGAAAATTGTAAACCTACTTGTCAAGAAAAATCTATGGCAAGTTAATTTTTGCTTGCTCTCGCGACTGGTGGATGGATTATGTATAGCAGAGCAGACAGCCAGTGGCAGCTAGTTGCTGGGAGTTCTATTGCAGTTTTGCATGCGGCTTTGCGCTCCGTAAGAAGGGTGTAAAAGTTTCACATGGCTCTCGCTTGCGATGTCCCATAATAAACTATATTGATCGAAAAAAATTATGTAAAACGAAAAGAGTGAGTGAGCGATTGAAAAAAAATAGTTCACCTTAGCGAGCACACTGTAGCACACTGTAGTGAACCATTTTTTCCCACCTCTAGTAATTATCAATTGATGTTACTCCATACAAGACGCAACTGTTGAAAAGAAATATAAATTAGGAAAAGGAGGACTCGGTTGAATTCCCATATTGTATATTCCTTTCCAACGACCGAAACCACATAATTGTGTAAGTAGAAGGTGACTAAAACAAAACCTTCTATATCTCTTTTTGAAAGCCAAATTCATTGTTTCATCGTTCACAACGCTAGTGTCAGCATCGCAGCAGCTACGGAAAGTAAAAAACCGGAGCAAACAACTGTGTTTATAGAAATCACTTCGATTCAATTTTCATTTCACGTCACTTTTTACCAACGTAATTGTGTGGGTTTCGCCGCAAAAGGAAAATTTTTTTTTTATTTTTACAATCACTCTTTTTACTCTGATCTCACTCTGATACATAGCGCACAAAGCTTAAACGCGTGTGTGTAAAAATATGTATATGGGTGTGTACATTTGTTCGTGTATGTGGGTGCGTGTATGTGTGTGGGTTTGTAATACAACACAACGAATTGAAATTTATTTTAGGTAATTTTGAATTCATATTTTTTTCACAGAAAGCAACATTAAAACTACACTAAGCCAAACAATTAATATATAATGTCATGATTGTAACAACGCCACATTCTGGTCGAGAATGATTTCGACAAATTTTTGGATGATTTCGGTAGTACAGGTCGGACTCGATTATCCGGGATTCAATTATCCGGAATTTCAGACACGATTACCCTGAATATTTTTTTTCTGTTTGTTTTTAATATTTATTGTAAAATTTATCCTTTACTATCCCTTCCAGCACATTTGTTACCATTTCTGTCCTTTCTGGCATGTTTGGGACATGTTAGAGTTAGGAGACACCAATCAGCGTCAAATCATTTTTTTTTTTTGCTTTTCGAGAATTTACCCCTTTTTCCCACAGAAAATATTTCTAATTTCTAATTCAAGCAACGAAAGAAAATAATTATTTCACGTTCTTTAAAAACAAATTTGTAAGAAAAAATTGGTGATCCGATTATCAGCAAAATTCGATTATCCGAAGCGAAAAAATTTTCGACACTCCGAAAAATTGAGTCTGACCCGTGTTGCGTTAATCGAATTAGAATTATTTCAAAATTTATCAACAAAAACCCTAAAATCAAGATTTCTCGAGACATAGTCGCTGGATTTTTTGTTTAAATTCACGTAGAGGTGTAGAGTGTAGACTGACCTCGAGAGTTGACCCCTAAATTCGGATTTAATGGACATTTTTTTTATAATAACTACCCAGCGGTCCCGGTTCAGTCATGGTTTTTGCGGTTGTCGTTCCTCCATCTGTTGTCGCTCCTCCATCTGTTGTCGCTCCTCCATCTGTTGTCGCTCCTCCATCTGTTGTCGCTCCTTCATCTGTTGTCGCTCCTCCATTTGTTGTCGCTCCTCCATCGGTTGTCGCTCCTCCATCGGTTGTCGCTCCTCCATCTGTTGTCGCTCCTCCAGCTGTTGTCGCTCCTCCATCTGTTGTCGCTCCTCCATCTGTTGTCGCTCCTCCATCTGTTGTCGCTCCTCCATCTGTTGTTGCTCCTCCATCTGTTGTCGCTCCTCCATCTGTTGTCGCTCCTCCATCTGTTGTCGCTCCTCCATCTGTTGTCACTCCTCCATCTGTTGTCGCTCCTCCATCTGTTGTCGCTCCTCCATCGGTTGTCGCTCCTCCATCGGTTGTCGCTCCTCCATCTGTTGCCGCTCCTCCATCTGTTGTCGCTCCTCCATCTGTTGTCGCTCCCCCATCGGTTGTCGCTCCTCCATCAGTTGTCGCTTCTCCGTCAGTTGTCGCTCCTCCATCGGTTGTCGCTCCTCCATCGGTTGTCGCTCCTCCATCTGTTGTCGCTCCTGCTTCGGTTGTTGCTCCTCCATCGGTTGTCGCTCCTCCATCGGTTGTCATTCCTGCCTCGGTTGTCGTTCCTGCCTCGGTTGTCGTTCCTGCCTCGGTTGTAGTGTCAGTTTTATCCGTTGGAGTCTCTGATGTTTCTGTTACGCCTGTTGTTGTTTCAACAGTAGTTGTAATTATTGTTACTTCTGTTGATGTTGTTGCGTTTTCTTCGGTTGTGGTTGTAATTGCCTCCTCTGTCGTTGTTGTTGATGCTTCATTAGTTGAAGTTTCGGGCATTTCTGTGGTTGTTAATCCCTCTGTCGTTTTTCCTTCAGTTGCTGTTTCACTTGTCATATCCGTTGGCATTTCATCCGTTACAGTAGGTTCGGTTGAATTCGGAGTGACAGAGCATGATTCTGTTGCCTTAATTGTCGTTGTTATTGCGCATACTGAAACAGTTGGTACTTTTGTAGTTACACTCACATCGGCGGTTTCGGTTCTAGTGGGAGTAATTATTTCGATTTCAGTGCTCGTTTTAGTTGAGGTTTTTTTAACAACCGAAATATCCACCGTTGTTTCAGTCAAAGTATAAATTGATTTTACTGTGGTAGTAAATAAAGAATCTATTACGGCAGCCCCAGAACCTGTCGATCTATTTACGCAACGTTTTAATTTATCGTTGAATATTCGATCCGCGTTACAACTCTCCATCTTTAGATGTAGCCGTCCACCCGATAGATAGCACTGATAGTATACCCGAGGATTGGCTGTGTTGGCATAATAACCCTGTCTGACACATTTAAATTCACACTTTTGCGTAGATGGATTGAAGGAAGAACCTGACCCGCAGGAAAACATAAGGACGCGTTGAAATAGAGGTGGGTTCACTGTGTAATCGTACTGACAGAATGCATAGTACGTACTGTCCGGTGGATAGACTGTAAAGACATTAGATCTACTATACGCACAGTTCACATTAACGCATCGAGCTCCCGAACGTTGACAAGATTTACCCTGACTATTGTAATGATACCCAGGTGGACAGTCATAGCTATCCGGAATGGTACCTTCTCCATCACAGTAGTGATAAACTTGACACGAGCTTGGATCTGGGTAATATCCAGCACCTGTGCAGTAGAATTCTTCAGCAATACCATTACTGTCCGCGCAATCGGCAATGCTATTATCCGGTGAAGACTGACAACTAGCTCCGGAATCACCGTTTCCGTGCCTCGAACAGTAGGGTGTTGTATCCGAACATGGATATGCAGGGTTTTGATCCTCTAAATCCTTGTAAAGGCACACTTTGATAGTTCTACAATCCACGCACACTGTTAAGTTATGGCCATCACAACTATGCTCTGGGTAATCATTCAACCTTTGAGGCCTTAAAACTCCTGGCACATAGTTTCGCGTTCCGGCATTGGAATCTACAATCTGATTAAAGTATCAGTATTGGTTTACTAGATATATAAGAACTTTTATCTCCTCTCACCAGCGTTAACAGGCAGCCTAATAAACCACCACCAAGTTGTCGTAATCGTTTCATGACTTTCTAATAACTGTTGTCAGAATCTAATCAACCTAGCTTTATAACCTGCCAAATATTGTGTGCCGACATGATATAGCAAGTTTAATAAATATCAGTTAATTCGGGATGTTGAAAAAATCGTAAAATTGAAACATATTTTGAATTGAATACTTTATGATTAAAAACATCATGTCGAAAACAAAGGTAAGAGCAATAAGCATCAAATTTTGTTTCAGATTCATTCCAATTAGAAGTGAGTTCAACCGAAACATCCCTAAACCCGTATTATTCATCCGGACATTCTACTCGTAACGTTGGAACTTTTTCTTTTTCCTTCTTATGGTAAGGTAATAGAAACAATGCGAAATTTCGCACATCGTTATGTAGTCAAAACTCTGCAACTATTTTTGCGTAATAAAGTACAGTTAATTAGATTCAAGTTTTGGGTTCGATGACATTTATAAATAGACTCAAAATATGGTTAAACCATTGAAGACTAGTGAAAATAATTTATCTCAGACTAACCTTAAAAATAGATGATATTACGAAAACAAATCAAGCAACCGACATATTACCTAAAACAAAAATCAAATGAAGTCTTGATACTCAAACTGTAGAAAATATAAAAATTAGACTGTAAACAGTTAATGTTAAAGTTTTATTATGTGAGTCATTTTGATATTTTTAACATTTTCAATAGATTCAGCATTTTTAACATTTTAAACATTTTTAACATTTTTAACATTTTTAACATTTTTAACATTTTTACAATTTTTAACATTTTTAACATTTTTAACATTTTTAATATTTTTAACATTTTTAACATTTTCAACATTTTTAACATTTTTAACATTTTTAACATTTTTAGCATTTTTAACATTTTTAACATTTATAACATTTTTAACATTTTTCCATTTTTAACATTTTTAACATTTTTAACATTTTTAACATTTTTAACATTTTTAACATTTTTAACATTTTTAACAATTTTAACATTTTTAACATTTTTAACATTTTTACAATTTTTAACATTTTTAATATTTTTAACATTATTAACCTTTTTAACATTTTTAACATTTTTAACATTTTTAACATTTTTAACTTTTTTAACTTTTTTAACATTTTTAACATTTTTAACATTTTTAACACCTCCCCTGTTCATTCTCCAGTCCCCCCTCGCCCCAGGCTTTACCCGGACGGATCTCAACAGGGCAGCTATACTGTTTATTTTCGTCCAAAGGCAGGAGTGAATTCAAAGCGATTAAACATACTGCAAATTTCTAAAGACCTGACGAAGGGGTACAAGGCCGTGACCGAAATTTCCAAGGTCCGACCTAACAAGCTCCGTGTCGTGGTCAGTGATCTGGCACAGGCCAATGCTATCGCTTGCTCTGAGCTCTTCACACGCGAGTATCGCGTTTACATACCCGCACGAGACGCGGAGATCGACGGTGTCATAACCGATTCGAGTCTGTCTGTCGAGTGTATCCTAAAAAGCGCAACCGGTTGCTTCAAAAATACCGAACCACAGGCGAAGATTTTGGATTGTAAGCAATTGCGGTCCATGTCTCTCGTCTGCGGTAAAAAAGTTTACACTCCGTCAGACTCGTTTCGTGTTACGTTTGCCGGATCTGCACTCCCTAGCCACGTCTCGATTGACCGGGTTCGTCTGCCTGTACGATTGTATGTACCCCGTGTTATGAATTGCACCAATTGCAAGCAGTTAGGCCACACAGCCGCCTACTGCTGCAATAAGGCACGATGTAGCAAGTGTGGGGAGACTCATGCGGAAGATTCTTGCAGTGTTAATGCTGAAAAATGTATTCACTGTGGGGAGAGTCAGCATGAGCTCTCCACATGCCCGGTGTACATGCAGCGCAGAGATAAAATCAAGCGGTCACTTAAGGAGCGTTCAAAGCGTTCTTACGCTGAGATGCTGAAGAAGACCGTGACCACTTCTACCATAACATCGAACCCCTTTGATCTGTTGCCCTCTGATGAAACCGATTCTGACGATTCATCAGCGGGAACATCTTATGCCAATCCTGGGGAGTCTAGGAAGAGGAAAAATGTTTCTTCTCCTAAACTTCCCCGTAAAGGTCCTAAGATTTCCCAAAGTGTAATGAAAAGTACGAACAAACCAAACATTGCTGCGGAAAAACCGAAGCAAACTCCTCCTGGGCTTGCAAATTTAAAGTCCCAGAAGGAGTTCCCAGCACTGCCAGGAACATCCAAAACCCCAGTTGTTCCTTTTGCACATCCAGTTGATGAAACAAACTCTGGATTAGTGAAATTTTCTGACATTGTGGACTGGATTTTTGAAAATTTCAATGTACCCGATCCAATTAAAATTTTTCTTACAGCATTCCTCCCAACAGTTAGATCATTTTTGAAGCAGTTGACTGCCCAATGGCCCCTCCTTGCAGCGATTGTATCCTTCGATGCCTAATTCAACTGCGTATATGAAGGATTCTATCTCTGTCTTACAGTGGAATTGTAGAAGTATTTTACCAAAAATTGATTCGTTCAAAGTTTTGATAAATAAAAACAAATGCGATGCATTTTCCCTTTGTGAAACTTGGCTTACTTCAAATATTGATCTCAACTTCCATGATTTTAATATTATTCGCCTTGATCGAGCCACCCCATATGGAGGAGTACTTTTAGGGTAAAAAGTGCTATTCTTTCTATCGTATTAACCTCCCCTCGATTCCAGGCATCGAAGTTGTCGCATGTCAAATGACAATACAAGGTAAAGAGCTTTGTATTGCCTCAATATATATTCCTCCCAGAGCACAGGTTGGGCAACGGCTGCTCTTTGATTTAATAGAACTTCTTCCCTCGCCACGTTTGATTTTGGGAGACTTCAACTCTCATGGTGTGGCTTGGGGCTCCCCTTACAATGATAACCGCTCCTCTTTAATCTATAACCTTTGCGATGACTTCGACATGACTATTTTAAACAACGGTGAAATGACACGTATCCCGAAACCTCCAGCGCGCCCAAGCGCTTTGGATCTATCCTTATGTTCGACGTCGCTACGGTTGGATTGCACATGGAAGGTAATCCTCGATCCTCACGGTAGCGACCATTTGCCTATTCTTATTTCAATTAATAACGGGTCAACTCGCATGCGACCAATTGACATTCCGTATGACCTCACACGGAATGTCGATTGGAAGTTATACGAGGAAATGATTTCAAAAGCGGTCGAGTCGATTCAACATCATCCACCACTTGAAGAATACAACCTCCTCACGGGCTCGATTCTTGACGCCGCGTTGCAAGCCCAAACGAAGAAATATCCCGGCGTAACGATCAAAGAACGGTGGGAAAAAGAGTGCTCCGATGTCTACACGCAAAGATCCGACGCGTTTCTGGCCTTCCAGAAGGGAGGTATACCCGACGACTATATACGGTATTCGGAGCTTAATACCAAGCTTGAAAGCCTGGCTAAAGCAAAGAAACGCGGATATTGGCGTCGGTTCGTGAACGAGACGTCGAGGGAGACATCGATGAGCACTCTTTGGAACACAGCCCGAAGAATGCGGAATCGCGTAACGGTCAACGAAAGCGAGGAGTCTTTAAGTCGGTGGATATTTGATTTTGCCAGGAAAGTATGTCCGGACTCTGTTCCTGAGCAAAACATTGTTCGCGATGCGTCTCCGGGCCACGACGCGACAGAATCACCTTTTACGATGGCAGAATTTTCAGTTGCCCTCCTGTCCTGTAACAATAACGCGCCTGGGTTAGATAGAATCAAATTCAACTTGTTGAAGAATCTACCCGGCAATGCCAAGAGGCGCTTGTTGAACTTGTTCAATAAGTTCCTGGAGCAAAACATTGTACCGCAGGATTGGATCACAACTCTTATAGGCCGATTGCAATGCTATCCTGTATCCGGAAATTGATGGAAAAAATGATACTCCGTCGTTTAGACCATTGGGTCGAATCAAATGGTCTACTATCAGATACTCAATTTGGCTTCCGCCGTGCCAAAGGGACGAATGATTGTCTTGCGTTGCTTTTAACAGATATTCAGCTGGCGTATGCTCGCAAAGAACAAATGGCGTCTGCGTTCTTGGACATTAAGGGGGCTTTTGATTCCGTTTCTATTGACATTCTTTCGGGTAAACTTCACCGACAAGGATTTTCTCCAATTTTGAACAATTTTTTGCACAATTTGTTGTCCGAAAAGCACATGCATTTTACGCACGGCGATTTGGCAACTTTTCGCATTAGATACATGGGTCTTCCCCAGGGCTCATGTTTAAGCCCCCTTCTTTACAACTTTTATGTAAATGACATCGACGAATGTCTGGCAAATTCATGCACGATAAGACAACTTGCAGACGACAGTGTAATCTCTGTTACAGGAGCCAAAGCTGCCGATTTGCAAGGACCATTGCAAGATACCTTGGACAATTTATCTGCTTGGGCTTTACAGCTAGGTATCGAATTCTCTCCGGAGAAGACTGAGATAGTAGTTTTTTCTAGGAAGCATGAACCTGCTCAGCTTCAAACACAATTAATGGGTAAAACGATTTCTCAGGTTTTGGTACACAAATATCTTGGTGTCTGGTTCGACTCTAAAGGCACCTGGGGTTGTCACGTGAGGTATCTGATGAAAAAATGTCAACAAAGAGTGAATTTTCTTCGTACAATAACCGGACAATGGTGGGGAGCCCATCCAGGAGACCTTATAAGGCTTTACCAAACAACGATATTGTCTGTTATTGAATACGGGTGTTTCTGCTTCCGCTCCGCAGCAAACACACTTCTGATCAAACTGGAGCGAATACAATATCGTTGTTTGCGTATCGCCTTGGGTTGCATGCAATCGACCCATACGATGAGTTTGGAGATCTTAGCTGGAGTACTACTATTGAAAAACCGCTTCTGGAGCCTGTCTCCTCGTATTCTAATCAAATGTGAGATCTTGAACCGTCCCGTGATTGAAAATTTTGAAAGGTTAATCGAACTTAATTCTCAAACCCGTTTTATGACATTGTATTTCAATCACATGTCCCAAAATATTAACCCTTCTTCGAATATTCCAAATCGTGTCGACTTATCAAATACTTCTGATTCTACTGTGTTTTTCGATACATCCATGATAGAAGAAACTCGTGGAATCCCGGATCATTTACGCGTGCAGCAGATCCCTAAAATTTTTTCCAATAAATATCGAAACATCAACTGCGACAATATGTACTACACTGACGGATCACTTCTTGATGGGTCCACTGGCTTCGGTATCTTCAATAACAATTTAACCGTCTCCCATAAGCTCGATAATCCTGCTTCTGTTTACGTCGCAGAATTAGCTGCAATTCAGTACACCCTAGGGATTATCGAAAAAATGCCCACGGACCATTATTTCATCTTTACGGACAGTCTCAGTTCCATTGAGGCTCTCCGATCGATGAAAGATGTTAAGCACTCTCCGTATTTCCTGGGGAAAATACGGGAACATCTGAGTGCTTTATCCGAAAAATCGTTTCAGATTACCTTAGCGTGGGTCCCTTCTCACTGCTCGATACCGGGTAATGAGAAAGCGGACTCTTCGGCTAAGGTGGGCGCAACAAACGGTGATATTTATGAAAGACCAATTGCCTTTAATGAATTTTTCGCATTTGTACGTCAGAATACGATCATCAGTTGGCAAAATTCTTGGACCAAGGGGGAACTGGGAAGGTGGTTACATTCCATAATCCCCAAGGTATCGACGAACCCGTGGTTCAAGGGGTTGGATGTAGGTCGGGATTTCATTTGCGTGATGTCCCGGCTTATGTCCAATCACTATAGATTTGACGCGCATCTCCGTCGTGTTGGGCTCGGGGAGAGTGGTATCTGTGCCTGTGGTGAAGGTTATCACGACATAGAGCACGTTGTTTGGTCATGCCCTGTACACCGTGACGCCAGGTCTAGATTAATAGCTTCCCTGCAGGCCGAAGGTAGGCAGCCGGCTGTTCCTGTTCGTGATGTCTTGGCGAGCCGTGACCTATCCTACATGTCCCTTATATACGTTTTCCTGAAATCCATCCACGCCCCAGTTTAGTCCTATCCCCTTCCGCCTACATCCAACCAAACGACAAGAACACTTTAAGACCCCGGATCCGGAAACAGCAATCAGACCCGCACGATACTCTCAAGGCCCGATGGAAACAACCCAATATGCCAGTCCGTAATATCTTGGCCCAGCAGCGGAACAAATTTAATATGCTGCTTACCCATGGCAATGAAAACCATCAAACAGCAAACCTGTGCTTTTAATGCAAAATATTCTAGCTTTAAGTTAGATTTAGTTTCAGCTCGTAGTCGGCAGCGAGGATAAAAAATTTGCTTTTAGTTATTAAGATACTTTAGAAAGTAAGCTACCAGATATAATTGGCGCCGTTCAACATTGAATTGTATTTGTGCCGTGTCAAATAAACTATAGATGAAGAAAAAAAAAACATTTTTAACATTTTTAACAATTTTAACATATTTAACATTTCTAACATTTTTAACAATTTCAACATTTTTGACATTTCTAACATTTCACAGTGCAACCATTTTTTTGCCTTGGCTTTTATGTATGATTTTTTGATGAAGTTTGATGCGAAAATAATTTTCCCCGTTTGAACATATTTCAATTTAAGGGGCAACAATGGCGCCATTTTTAATTTTCGAGAAATCGTAAATTTTCGATGTTTTTTCGACGCCATTTCATTTTGAGACCAAATATCGAAATTCTTAGAGTTTTTCCACATATTAGCATCTTCTTACCCATCTTAAAAGAACAGATCTTAAATCGGAAAACCTGAGCTCAAAACGGTGATTCTACAAAACTGGTTTAGGCATGGTTTTAGTATATGTATTTCACAAAGCAAAATAATATCGAGTACACTAAAGTCGCTTTTTACTCGGGGGATACGTGCTGCGTAAAAAATACCGCGTAAAAAAACGCGTAAATTCCGGAATCCGCGTAAAAATTCGCGTAAATTCCGGAATCCGCGTAAATTCCAGAATCCGCGTAAAAAAAACGCGTAAAAATAAAAAACCAGCGTTAATTCTGCATTCCGAGTGAAGGGAAACCGAAATCCGCGCATAAAAAAATACCGCGTAAATTCCGAAATCCGCGTAAAAAAAACCGCGTAAATTCCGGAATCCGCATAAAAAAACCGCGTGACAAGCGACCTTAGTGTATGTCTGAGCATTAATGGAAATGCGCTAATATCTAAAAGTGGTAGGTGTCTGATCCACGTAAAATGTAAACAACATATCAATTTTGCCCCAATTCCCCTACAATACTAAAATAGGTTCTTCTCGACGTTAGATTAACTTATTTGAAATCTGTTAAATGTTATATCAATAGTGTAAAATGTACTCAAAGATGCAATAGTAATTTGATCTCACATAATCATCTCTTTTTTTGCGGGGAGGGGGTCGCATTTAACTTTATCGAAGACGAGATGATTCTGTCTCATAGCTAAAGCGAGATTTTTGTGTTTTGACCGGTCCTGGCCAAAAAGGGCCTTATAATAACGGCATATTTCAAAATTGGACGTACGAGTGCGCAGTCCAATGATTTCCAACAATATGGATCAGAAAAGTCCTTTGCAACCTTGGATACAAAGCCTAATTGCTTTCGATATGGTTCCAGAGCGGTGTGAATCGAAGGTCATTTTAAAGTCCAATAAAATTCCCAAATCTGTCATTTCACTAACTCTTGCAAGTAAATTCCCGTCGATATGGTAATTGAACAAAATCGGTTGTAATATAGGATGAAACGTGATAACCTGGCATTTTTCCACACTAATGATCAATTTATTTCGATGGCACCAGTCAACAAACAAACTCAGACAGGTTTGTTAACGCAAACGCTCCTCCTCTTCGTTTGTACAACAGTATACAACTTAAAGTCGTCGGCATACACCAGACAACGGTTATCTAGTATTAAATCGGCGTCATTAAAAAACAAAATAAATAGCAGCGGTCCGCGATTACTGCCTTGTGGAACACCACACTTATTTGAGAAAGACCGTGATACACACCCATCAATCTAAGTTCACGATCTGTTAGATAGGATTCCAGTCAGATCAACAGTTGAGTAGAAATGCTAAGCAGAGACAATTTGAGTAACAATATTTTATGATCGATTTTATCAATTTAAACGAAACTTTGGGACACGACTTTCGGATACCCGATTACAAACATTAAGTTAATATTTAAGATCTTTGCCAAGGACTTGTCATACATAAATTCCTGTACCTGTGGTGGAAAATACGACCGCCCAGAATGCAGTCTGTTGCTAGATTGATTGAATAGAACTAATTCTACTCAAACCTAACCTACTGAAACCCCGGAGAGAGACCATACTCTTATTAATTCTTGGTTTTGTCCCTGTCACCTATAGTTACCAAGACAGGAAAACTTTGTCGCTACTTTTTTTTGCTGCCTACTTATTTCGCTGCCATTAGGCTGTCATTGTTTCTCCCACAGGAAACAAAGTGTCTAGTATCAGCACTTTATTACGGTGAAAAAATGTCGGAGAAAAATACTATTTAAAACTGTGCAACGAAAAGTTGCATCCAATGTCCGCCTGTCTGCGGAAATAAATTTTTGTAGCTTAACTTGACTCTGGAAAAGAGGCTGCTGCACTATGGAGCTGAAATTTTTTATGAGAACTTTTCTCGAGAACACGAGTTCTACCGCTAAACGAAATTCTAAAAGTCGACTTACGTTGACGCAAAAGACAAATCAAATGTCGTTTTCTAATTGACCATTGACTGATCAACACAACAGTTCAATCAAGCAGCACGTGCGTTGCAATATTTATAATGACAACAGGAAAACATTCCATCTTTTACGTTGTGCCCTTCTATTTTCTCTCTTCGATATACTCCTGCTCCCTTATCCCTATTACAACGCACCGCTATTGAGAATACACTCACTCACGTGAGTACATTTAAAAAAATCTAAAAATATGTCCAATTCCAAATGCTCGGTTAGTTTTCAATGGATTTTTCTTGTTCTTGCAGCAATCAATTGGAGAATCATCAATGCATCCGTCCAAATGCAAAAAATTGTAATTTGATTATTCGAGCTATTGTACTATTGTAAATTATAAAGGCTTGTTAAAACACAGACCCCTGATTGGTCGTTTAATGCTAGGAAAGCACGGCCGACAGAATTATACACTTTTTAAACCGGGTATGCACTCTTTGGGCTATATAAGAGCCTGTCTCTGCCCAAACCAATCATTTTACTAGTAGGTGGCAACTAGGATGGCTAGGTATCAGCGGGTAACAGCAGAAGTAGTGGCAGCAGCGTCAGCACAGATGCAGCGGCGTTTTCTCTAGTGAAAAGCTGGTGTATCGGCAGGCACTTCCTCCAAAGAAAAGCTGTCGTATTTTGACAACACACAAACGTTTTTTTGAAGCAGGCAATCAAAATCTGTGGGTTGTCAAATTTTTAGTGTAGCTTTCCACTGTGTAATTACACTGTCGCGGATAGTACCAAGATGCGATCAGCATCATCTTTTGAGGACAAATTAAATACTTAATTGAAGAGTTGATATTTTCTTATTCATGTACATATTACACTTTGTTCAAAATGTTGGAACGTCTTCACGGAGTCAGTTGTTCAGCAAGAACTGAATTTTTTTTTCTTCAGCACTTTGCAACACCACCCAACAGCAGCATAATTAAATACTGCGTAAGGCGTCGTACGATAAGTAACGTTCGATATAACCCCCCCCCCCCTAAAATTACGTAACACAAAACAACCTCCCCCCTCCAATTTTACAATTTTGAGCAAACATCACAGTTACGTAACTGTCTGAACTATCACCCCTTTGTAACAATAAATAACGCAGATTCAACCCCCCTCCCCCCTCCTTCATGCCGTAAGTAATTTGTATACGACGCCTAGCTTACTGCGACATCTTCTGTTACCTGCTTCCATACGAAACTAAAGCGCATAATCAAACCTTTAAAATTGTTCAAATCAAAAGAAGCAGGGTTTTAACACGCATTTGAGGGTTTCGCATGAAATGCCCCAAAAAGACCCTCCACGCCCTACTTTATTGAGACCCAAAAATTCAGATGACGAATAAATCAACATAAATATAAATACAAAAATTCTCAAGCCTTGACTATGCAAACACTGTACTATTGAAAGTGGTCAAGCCTTGTTGAAACGCCGATTTCGATTGATTTGATTGACCGTTTAATGCTCACTTTATCTAACACAGAATTATATACCAACCGAAAAATGCATATATCAAAATGGCCTGACAAAGTAATTTTTTTTAATTCTTTTATCACCAATATTTAGTGGTTAATTTGTGAGTTCGAAATCCAATTTGTGGTAATTTGTGGTTAAATGGTTTCCGAGAAATTTTCAAAAAACTGAGTCAAGCCATCTTGAAACATGATTTTGCTTCCAAATGAATCGGACAACGATGATATATACATCAATCGAAAGCTCTTAATTTGTGGTTAAGTCATAATTACTAGTGTTTGTCGGAAATTTGTGTTTTATTGTTCACGTAGTTCTACGTTTTGTTTATTTGTTGATGACGCTGCTAGCTGCTAATGACGTTGGCTGTTTACGGTGTTTGTCACTGCTATACTGAGCGTGCGTGTGGGGAATATGGTAAATATCGAGATTCGGGGAACTTAGGCGTCGTTCACAATTTACGTAACGCTAAAGATCTAAATTTTAGACCCCCTCTCCCCCTATATAACGATAGGTAACGTTCGATATGACTCCCCCCAAAAAATAACGTAACGCTGAACAGCTTGACCCCGCTCCGAAATTTTCTATTTAGAGCAAACATCACAGTTACGTAAACGTCTTAAATACTCCCCCTCCCCCCTACGTAACAATAAGTAACGCAAACTCAACCCCCTCCCCCCTTCATGCGTTACGTAATTTGTGTACAACACCTTAGCCAACACACTTGCTATTACAGTTAGCCCAACAGGCGCAGAATGGATATGTGTAAATTTGTTGTCAAAAAGGATACCGGTAACGAAAATGTACTTTCAAAGGAAAGCAATCCAAATTCGACGGTTTATTTTTCAGAACCAGTAGGTATTGTAAACAATAATTATCACTTTTTCATCATATCATTTAGAAAACTTCTTAAGAGTAGCTATATTTTTTTAATATCGGAATTTCAGTCAACCGGTTTATTAGCATTGAACATAAAGAACTCATTTGGTGCAAAATATTGATCAATTGTCATTTTTTTGACGCCTGGCACAACTTGTTACTATAAATGGTTCGATTCTCAGAAAATGCTCGAGCAGCAGCAGAGTGGGCGTTCGTACAACGTAGAATGACGAACATGTTAGGAGGGTGGTATAGGCCATCTTTCGACGATCTACTGCGACCAACTCTGGGAAATATAGCAGTGACTAGAAGAAACGGAATATTAAAAATGTTAATTAATTACATCAATTTCATTATTTCAAATGGTAACTACGTAATCGATGTAGACGAATTAGAATTCATTTTGGATCTGAGTAGCTAATTATATAATATCATCTGATACATTATCTATAAACAAAGCTAGAAACAAACTAAATTTTACAAAAAAAAATAAAAAAAATGTTTACAGCACTCCCAGCATATGATAATACCGTTCTTCGTTAATCGAGTGATGGTACTTTGTGAAGCATTTATTCAAGCTGCAGAAAAAAATATAGCGGCACCAGAAGGCGACAAAAAACTTTTTTCTTATTTTGGTCAGCTTTTTGTTCTAGGTACTCCTCTGAGCGACGGTGCCACTAGTAACAGACCCGCGGACAGCAGACATCTTCTTTATTACTTTGCTCATAAGATAGCACATATGCATGGAAAAATAACAGAAGAGCAACATTACGTTGGACCCCGGCAGCTTAATTGAACATTTGTTTAAATATTACCGAAACATTTCTCAGAATCTAGGTGATGAAAAAGTGGTAATTATTGTTTGCAATACCTACTGGTTCTGAAAAATAATCCGTCGAATTTAGATTGCTTTCCTTTGAAAGTAAATTTTCGTTACCGGTACCTTTTTTGACAAAAAATTTACACATATCCATTCTGCGCCTGTTGGGCTAACTGTAATAGCAAGTGTGTTGGCTAAGTTCCCCGAATCTCGATATTTACCATATTCCCCACACGCACGCTCAGTATAGCAGTGACAAACACCGCAAACAGCCAACGTCGCTAGCGGCTAGCAGCGTCATCAACAAACAAACAAAACGTAGAAGTACGTGAATAATAAAACACAAATTTCCGACAAACACTAGTAATTATGACTTTAAAAATTACATTTTCGTGAACCACAAATTAAGAGCTTTCGATTGATGTATATATCATCGTTGTCCGATTCATTTGAAGCAAAATCATGTTTCAAGATGGCTTGACTCAGTTTTTTGAAAATTTCTCGGAAACCACTTAACCACAAATTACTACAAATTGGATTTCGAACTCACAAATTAACCACTAAATAAAAAGCCTTGGCGCTACATTCCGATTCGGAACTCGACCTTCTGTTTATTATACACAGACTTCGCAGCCAACTGTTGAGTGTGAAGGACAATTATGGGGCTAGCGCTACGATCCTACTGACACTAACAGTCTCTCCCGAGCCGAGACTCGAACCTAAGACGACTGGCTTGTTAGGCCAGCATCGTATCTCGAGACCAGCTGGGAGAGCGTTGAATGGTGAACCACTAAATATTGGTGATAAAAGAATTTAAAAAAATTACTTTGTCAAGCCATCTTGATATATGCCCGGGAAATGCACTTTTTGGGCTATATAAGTACCAACAGCGCTAGCATCAAGTGCAGTGAAGCTTCCTCAAGTAAAAGCTGTCTTTGTGCTGAAACCGCCGTTTTTAGGACAACCAAACAAATTAATTGAAGATTTAATGTTTTCTCGTTTTGCGCTAAATTAAAAGTAAAATGATATGTTGACCTGCATGCGATCTGACTGTTGAAACTTGTTTGCTTTGCATAGTTCAGTATGGCTAGCGCCGTTTTCTTTATTGAATACTAACCAATAATCGAAACCATGAGCATAGCAGTTAGTATTAAAATGGATACGGTTGGTCATCTAATAGAAAATCGAATGTTTTAGTTCCCTCGAGTCAGTATTTGTATTTAGCCACAGAAAAACAATTTCTGAATGAAAAACTGAAGAGTCGAGGTATTGTTTTTGGAGGTGTCATTTTCTTCCACATTTGCAGTTATTTTAGCTAATGACGGCAGAGCCTCTTTCAAATTCTCCGCTTCCAAGTGGTTGGTTGCAGCATCATGCCACTTTAAGGTTAATGATGCTGTTGGCTCAACCAAGCAGGATTCAGTTTGGGTAATCACCGTTGTACTTATACATTCCGAGGAAGAAGGCACGTACGTAGTTTCAGTCAAAGTGGCAGTTTCTGTTCTGGTGGGCGTAATTGTTTCTACTTCGGTAATCGTTCCAGTGGCCGTTGATGTTACCAATTTCAACTCCGTTTCCGTTTCGGTGACTGTGTATGGTGACGACACGGTCTTAGTCACCCAAATTGAAATAACTGAAACTGGTCCTTCTACACAGCGTTTTAGGGTTCCATCAAAAATGCGATCCGCGTTACAACTCTGCTCTTTCAGTTTTAGCCGTCCACCTGATAGATAGCACTGGTAGTATACCCGAGGATTGACTGTGTTGGCAAAATAACCCTGCCGGACACATTTAAATTCACACTTTTGCGTAGATGGGTTGAAGGTAGAGCCCGTTCCACAGGAAAACATAAGGACGCGTTGGAAAAGAGGCGGTTTTACTGTGTAATCGTACTGACAGAAAGCATAGTACATACTGTGCGGTGGATAGACTGTAAAAACACTAGTTCTATTGACCGCACAATTCACATTGATGCATCGAGCTCCGGAACGTTGACAGGAACTAACCTTGCTGTTGTAATTGTATCCAGGAGGGCAGTCATAGTTATCCGGAATGGCACCTTCTCCGTCACAGTAGTGATAAACTTGACACGAACTTGGATCAGGGTAATATCCAGCACCTGTGCAGTAGAATCCTTCAGCAATACCAAAACTGCTCGCGCAATCAGCAACACTATTATCCGGTGACAACTGACAACTGGCTCCAGAATCACCGTTGCCGTGCACCGCACAATAAGGTGTTCCTTCTGGACATGGACGAACCGGATTCAAATCCTCTAGAT
Source organism: Wyeomyia smithii (assembly GCF_029784165.1). Lineage (NCBI taxonomy): Eukaryota > Metazoa > Arthropoda > Insecta > Diptera > Culicidae > Wyeomyia > Wyeomyia smithii. The sequence continues at coordinate 210,975,033 of NC_073696.1, forward strand.
CCTTGTAGAGACACAATTTGATAGTTTTGCAACCAGAACACACTGTCAGCTTCCGATCATCACATGTTTGTTCAGGATACTCATCCAGATAGTGGCGCGGTCGTATAATTCCTGGTGCAAAATCATCCGTTCGAGCGTTGGCATCTGCAATCTTGACATTAATTGAGCGTTATTTTTTCTTCTGTTTTTAAATATTTATGCTTCTCACCAGTATCAATAAGTGGACTAGTGAAATCCTGCAAAATGGACTTATCCGTTTCATGACTGTCTGAATAATAGGCTCAGCGTTTTTTGCTTGGATGCTTTATATATCGCAGCGAAATTTCGCCGTTGTCATACCCGGTTTATTTACAGTGAATCTCGGGCACCAGATGCTATAAAGTTGGGCATATAAAAAAAGCATTTGTTGACGCTTTATGGACCGATAGGTCTTAGTTATAAACAAAGAGAAAAAAAAACATTTGTTGACCACATAAGAATCATACTGGTATTATGGGTGATCAAATCAACATTAACATTGAAATATATGTTGTACAAAATAGTAGGTATAAATAATTATTATTAGGCGGATATCAAGAACTGTGTGTTCTTGAACTCTAAATTCATAATAAGTTTACAAAAACTTGGAGCATCCCCATTTCAGTTATGTAGTTATAAGAAGAATTGTCAACTATAAATTTTATTTACTCCGTAGAATTTCACACGTTTCATTGGAGATCGAATTATTCCTAATTATGCATTGTTACCTAGCACATGTATCACATGTATGGTACATAACACCAGCACCGGTAATACTTCTATCATTCTTCAAACGAGATTTCTGGCTTCCAAAAGTTACTGTGCGAGTGCTTAGAGTATTAATCACTTCAACTGCCTAAAAATTTCGCAGAAGTTTTACATCAGCAAAGTGTTATGTGCTTGATATTTTCTAATGCATTAGAAAGGTCGACGAACGTACAAAGCAAATCGAAATTATTCCATCTAGCGGTGTGATTTGGCCGTTCTCGTATGGACTTTATGATTCCTTTTATTATATTACAAAATTTATTAAAAAACTTAGATTCTTTTTCGAAGCCTAATGATCTCTGCGATATTGAGTTTTCGCTCTATAAATTCTTAGTTATAAACTTTGTTGCTGTGTAACTGCCATGGGCGTAGCCAGAATTTCAAATAGGGGGGGCAAGCTCTTCAAAATTTTTGAAGTAAAAAAATGGTACACTAAGGTCGCTTTTTACGCGGCTTTTTTTACGTGGATTCCGGAATTTACGCGGTTTTTCACGCGGAATTCGAAAGTTACGCGTTTTTTTACGCGGATTCCGGAATTTACGCGGTTTTTTCGCCGCACGTATCCTCCGCGTAAAAAGCGACTTTAGTGTGTTTTGAAAAATAGAAATAAATACTAGTCTTTAGTGATTGTTACATCAAGTCAACCAGTGAAAAGTTGTCCTTGACATCAGAGTGGAAAATTTTGTTATCCTTTGTCCAACCTCGAATATAAATAGATGTTCTCTACTAAAAAGTCTTCAGTTCATTTAAACCTTTGGTCATATTATTTTGGCGACGAGGATCTTAAGAATCCACGAACATGGCAGAAGATAGAGTTGATCAGCAGCCGCAACCGGGAGTTCAAGATATGATTCACAAGATGGCTCAAATTCTACAGCGGATAACGGTCCAGCAGCAGCAGCGTCAGTATCAAACCCCGGAGCAGATTTTGGAGTCCCTCTCTTCGAACATCATCGAGTTTGTCTTCGACGAAGAAAACGGAGTTACGTTCGGACGTTGTTGTTTAACCGCTACCAGGACCTCTTCGAGAACGATGCAGGCCAGCTGAATGATACGGCGAAGGTACGTTTACTTCTCCGAAAGCTGGACACCCATTCGCACAGCCGCTATCTCAACTACATCCTGTCAAAGCTTCTCAAGGACGTGAAGATTGAAGACACAGTCAAGATTCTCAATAAAATTTTCGGGCATCAAACATTAAACGTTCCGGGAGCGGTTCATGTGTCTTTTCACGATTGCTGTTGACCATCTGCCGATGAACATTCAGCAAGCAGAGAGCACTCAACCGCTGTTCAAATATTGTTGACCTCAGCCAGGTTTTCACCCGACGTAATGTGCTGAACGAGCGTTCAATCGTGCATGTTTCCATGGTAGAGCAAGTGCAATTTCAACTGCCTTCTCAGTCGCAGGGAAGAAAGAACGGGCTTTAGCTAGCAGGTCTATAAGATCCAGCTCTTCCAAGTTCTTACGATCTGCTCTCATACTGCTGCAATGTTAATACAAAACTTCCACCTCTCCAACAAAATGGTCAACTTCATAAAAAATTACAAAATTTTCGGTTTTGCGCTTGAACTCTTCCAACGACATGCGTATTACGTTAGCGGGATGCAGCAAGGACAACGCGTAGACAGGTGCACTATCTTCATCGAACCGTGTTTCCAGTGGGGTTACAAGAGAATCAAGGTAAGGAATTGTCACAGCTCGGTTCCAATACTCCAAGCTAGTTGATTCAGGCGGATTTGCCCGGTACTTTTGCCGCTGCAATATCCTTGGTGGATCAATTGAAAAACCTGTGCAATTCCACGCAACAAAGCGCAAGCATTTCAATTATTTTTGATCTGGCTGTTACTTTACACAGATGTTTCTATGGGCTAAAGATGCCGTTTTGTGCTATTAGAATTATTGAAAACAAAATTCTGCACCAATGTCAATGCCCCCCTCTGGCTACGCCTATGGTAACTGCGACCACTATGAGAACACACTGTACGCGCTTTTACGCGCTTTCCAATGCTTTTATACATAAACTAAGTCGCCTATTAGATTATTATCGATTAATCCGATATACTATCTTTCCTAGATATTGGTTTTAACTGTTATTAAGTACAAGAATACGCGTGCCTCTCTTTTCATTCGTGTTGAACTGAAAACTTCAATCGGACTTTCGCTTACATTCACTTCGAATCCACGTTAACAAATACTTCAATATAATCCAACCAGACAGTCCTCGCCCAAGGCAATTTGGTGTGAATTGCACTGTGCCGAAATGTAATAATGCTTCACAGATCATACTATTATGAAATTTGCCAGTCACATTGATTTTATTGATCGCTAGCGGCTACAATCAGAGGACAAATTTACACTTTTGCGTATTCACGCCTAACAATCATTCCGTGTTCATTACAGTGATCAACACACACGCCAAGGAAATCCTTCTGGCAATGACCTCAACCATTCCCGCTAAATATGTTGATCAGTTGTTAATGAGTACTCTTGGCACTCACGATCGTAATACCAGTAATTTAGGCAAGACCTTCAAATAAACCAGATGCATAGTTTCATGCTACAATTCCCAAACAATGGCACTGGCAATGATTGTCGATTTGTAAGTGGTATCTAGCCTAATTTTACCACTTTTCACTACGCCTTCAATGGTGAGCTGCTACAAAATACCACCGTACCCATACGGGACAATGGGCGAAAAAAAATCGAATCAAAGGCACCACCATCAATCAATCATCGAGCAGTTCTAAACAACATAATTCCAAATGTGCTTCCATGCAGCCAACCGACCACACCCCGCGGCTCAGTGACACCTGGCCACTCGTGAGCCGGTCTTGGCCGTCCTACCACGATTGCGTGACGTTCGCACTCGCGGTACCGCACCACACCAATAATGGTGCCTAAAACTAAGCTGAGTACTAAGTCCACGCGTGGCGTCTGTTAATCTCTGTGCCGTCAACTTCCTAAAGCGATAAAAAAGTCGATTGTTGTGGGGACAAGTTGTCTCGGCTGGACCCATTCAGTTGTAATAGCATCTGACCGGTGCGGTTCGGAGTTTGAAGAAATTCGCTAGGGGATCACGTTGAAATTAGATCTGTGCGCCGATCATATTTTCGGTGGCAGCGGTAAATATTCTGCCAAAAAACATAAAAGAAAATGGCCTGCGGAAGTAAATTTTAAAAAATCATCAGAACGCCAACAATGGAAGTATAATGTCAGGGTGCAGAGAAAATACGAAATTTGGTAAATCTAAGATTGACAGAGTGCTAACATTTACTTCGTCAAATCATTTTTAACGACCGCAGAGTTCAATTGAGCGAGCTAGTTAAGACCAGCTAACACAAAGGAACGCATTGGTCATATATATTGTAAATAAAGCAATTGCATCACTAAAATCGTGAATTTTTTCGTCAGTTGATAACCCATCAGTCAGTTGATGAGCCATCAGACACCAAAACAAAATTCCGAAAGCCGTAATTTCACGCACCACACTCAGTTGGGTTAATTTTTAGAGTTTTAAAGGCCAAAATTCAGTCGCTTTGCGCCACCCCATTTTAGGTCCGATTTTCATTTCGATCATTTTGGTTGGCACCCTAGTGAGAATCGTTCGAATGGCCCAAAACGCAATACATGTAATAAGGCGGTAAAATGTTCGCTAGTATATAAAGGGAGTTAGGGTCAAAAATTGGTCAACTTAAATTTGTCGTATTATTTTATCGTTGATTCAAAAATACTAAAAATACATGCCTTAAGTTTGATGTTGACATTTGAAGAGAAGCGACGCATCAAAATTTTGTTAGCGCATTGCGAAAACCCAAACTACTCGCATGCAAAGTTGACAAAATTTTTGAATGTGGCCAAATCAACCGTCACGAACGTAATAAAAGTGTTTGGAGAACAATTTTCAGCTACCAGAAAGACAGGATCGGTAAGAAACTGAAATCCGAAGGCCACCAAAACTGCTAAAAGATTTACCAGCAGTTTCAAGCGTAATCCCAACCTTTTTTGTAGTTGTATGGCGCGAACAACGTCCAGGTGGTGACAAAGGACATGAATCTATCCAACATACCAGAGCTCCACCCTATAGCAAAAAATACCGGGCTACCGTCAAGCGGAACCTCAAAAAGACCCAGTTGTCAACGAGGTGCAGTGCAAGGCTAACAATACTTGATAGAAGGAGTCAGAGAAAGGTCGAGCAATTCGCATTCGTTAAAAAGGAAACTTGAGTCACCATTTTTCCTTTATTCTGTACGAATTCGTTTGGCCAATTTTTGACCGTAAGGCCATTTAGGATTCACAAGACATAACATTCATCGACTACTTTAAACATGATAAAACAAGCAATAAAAAATTTTATTGTACATTATTGGACCGATTGGACGTTGAAATCAATACGAAAGGGTCGAATACGACGAAAAAAAAATATTGGTCTTCCATCAAGACAACGCTCTCGCACATTTTGCACGCGGTACAACCGATAAATTCGAGGAATTGCACTATGAACTAGTTTCCCAACCCCATATTTAGTAGATTTTACCACGATCGACTATTTCGTGTCTCCACAGTTGAAAAAGTGGCGCTCTGGTAAGCGATTCCTCTGGAATGAAGTGGTAGAGTTAGAAGCGACCGACTTTTTTACAGCATTTGACGCGCAGCACTATAAAACTGGTATCGAAATGTTCGAGAAGCGTTCAATATTCAAGTAGAAAACATGTCGAAGTATAAAGTATAATAAAAAATATTATATTACTTTTCATTCTATGTAGTAGTATAGAAAATGTGAAGAAGAGCAGCTACAGAGTCAAAGTCTTTTTCAATACGACGGATTTTTTTGCAAGAACTTAGTTTAAGTTACAACTTTCTTTTTACCAAAGATATTGAGTGACATGAACACCCAGTGACGCCGATGCGTTAATTGATAAGTCGTTTTTCATCGGGTCTGAGTTGGAATTTACAAAAAAAAGAAACACAAATGAAAAAGGAGAAGGACACACAACCGCCATATTGGCGAACGGAAATGTTGGCATCGTTCATGTCTCGTTATGTCACAAATTGAATTTAAATTCTGTAGAGTAGAGGACAGAAAGTGCGTCAATACTCGAGCAATTACCACCATATATTAGAGCACTTTTCTTCGAGCTTGCCAGCATTTCTGTATTTTTGCTATAACGGCATATATTGTAAAAATGAGAAAATCAACTCTTTAACTTTTCAATTGTAGGTTTGTTAGTCATTAGAAGGACAGCGTTTCTATTGGAGCAATAGCCCCCAATCGTTAAGGGGCCAACAATATTCCACGTGGACAGTTTTGGGGGGGGGGTCTGTGTAATGTCCACGGTCCATACAAAATTTTTAGAATTTATATGAGCAGTTGTCCACGGGGGGGGGGGGTCAAAATCATTAAAAATCTGTCCACGTGGTATGTGGATGGCCCCTAAACAAAAACAGAATTTCGTTTCGGTTAGTAGTTAATGAGTACTTTTTCTTCATCTTTCACAGCAGTCTCCATCCACTTTGTCTATTCTACAATCGGAAACTGTCTTCTGCCGTGTCGCGACCGACTGCAGAAGATGGTTGCTCCTTCGCGAATTAATGTTCGTTGAAGACAGAAAATACACTTGATGGAGAGCCAGTGTTGCCACATGTATAGATTTATCTGTATTTATACAGATTTTTTGTGTATTTTTTATACAGATATCTGCGTATTCATATTACAGAGTTTCTAGAAATGATACAGATTTTTTTGGTCGCAAATTAAACTTCTTGATATAGTAGAAAAACTCAAATGCTGATGATGCATATGAAGCACATACAACTGTACAACTTTTGCAAGTTCCGTCATTCTCGCTTCTACGTTTATGAAGCTAATCGTTTTCATTGGCTTATAGAAAAAACTACCAGCTTCGTAAACGTAGAATCGGGAATGACAGAACTTGCAAAAGTTGTATAGTTGTATGTGCTTCGTATGCATCATCTCTCGGAAGATATTTGAAAACTGCTACTGATGCTTCTGTTTCAGAAGCCAGATTGGAAATGAACGCGAGCCACATGCGACTGAGACCATCTCTTCCACGGGAATAGTTGGATGATTGATGATACGACCAATCACGTGGTAGTGATGAAGACGGCAATATTTGGTACCTTTTGGCGATATCTGGGAAGCAGGCACGTGGTTGGTTGAATGATATTCATCTCGAATGAAATTTGGACTTGTTAAGACCCTATTGAATTTTATTGTAATCGGATTTTTAGTTTCGAGGTTATGTATCAAAATGTGAAAATCACAAAACTTCATTATCTCAGAAACTACACAACCGATTTGAACAAAATTGATATCAAAAGAACGGGCTTGTTTTTTGAACCATTTGTGAAATAATTTTATAATGATTGGACATGTAGTTCAAAAGTTATGCATAGAAACGTGTTTCAAACACTGTTTAAACTCACTCACTTTTCTCAGAGATGGCTCGACCGATTTTCACAAAACTAGTGTCATATGGAAGGTCTTGTTGCCCCATAAGACCCTATTGAATGTTATGGTTATTGGACTTTAACTTTGTCCGTTATGTATAATAATGTGAAATCAGGCTATGACAAGAAACATGTTTCTAAGACTGTTTGAACTAAGCCACTTTTCTCAGAGATGGATGGACCGATTTTCACAAAATAAGTTGCAATAGAAAGGTCTAGTTGCCTGATAAAACCCTATTGAATTTTATTATAATCGGACTGTAACTTTGTCTCCTATGGATCAAAATGTAAAAGTTATGAAACTCCATTATCTCAGAAACTACACAACCGATTTGAACAAAATAGGTACCAAGTGAACGGGCTGTCGTTAAAACCCCTAAATAACGAATTTTATGATGATTGGATATGTAGTTCGAAGGTTATGAAAAGAAACGTGTTCAGAAAACTTTATCAAATTCACTCGTTTTGCCAATGATGGCATCACTGATTTCAACAATCTTAGTTTTAAATTGGAGGTTTAGTTGCTTTATTGGTACCCATTAATTTGATTATAACACTGGTTGACAAAATCGAAAAAAATGCTGCTCTAAAGCTCACAACACTGTGCTACAAATGGAAAAAAAATGCAAGAACTTCTGAAGTCACCTACTGTGGGTTGTAGGTCTTGTTGAGTGTAACATTCGCTCATACTAGAAATTTTCCAAACACCCTCAAAATCTGAAGTTATGGTCAAAATACGGTTTTTTGGACCTCAGTGCAAACAATTTTTTTTAACTCAGTCATTTCTTTTTTAACGATTTTCAATATTTAGGCAGTTTTGGAAAGAAAATGAATAGAGCTTTCAAAAGATTTACTGGTTTGTACTAATATCGCTAATACATGTTGAGTTATTTGAGTTTAAATATTAATTTTTAGATTTTTTCACGCAATTTTTCAATTTAATTTGAAATTTGCCACCTGTTTTTGTGAGAAAGATACTACAAATACACTAAACTTTTGAAATTATATTCAATGACGAAACAAACAAAAGTGGTTTTGTGAATTTCGGTGAATATTTGGCTGAGTTATATATTTTTTAAGAAAACCAGAATTTTTGGCTTCTATCCCACAATTATTTCGCGGTGCTACAAATGGTGAAAAAACACAAGAACTTTTGAAATGACCTACTGTAGGTTGTAGATCTTGTTGAGTGTAACATTCGCTCATACTAGAAATTTTACAAACACCCCCAAAATCTGAAGTTATGGTCCAAATACGGTTTTTTGGACCTCAGGTTAAACATTTTTTTTAACTCAGGCATTCCTCAACCGATTTTCAATATTGAGGCAGTTTTGTAAAGAAGATAAACAGGGCTTTCAAAACATTCACTGGTTTGTACTGATATCACTGAAACATGTTGAGTAATTTGAGTTTAAATATAATTATTTAGATTTTTTCACACAATTTTTTTGATGTGGGGTCTAAGAACTAAGTTTTGATCATTACAAAAAAACTGGTTTTCTTAAAAAACCTATAACTCAGCCAAATATTCACCGATTTTCACAAAACCACTTTTGTTTGATTCGTCATTGAATATTATTTCAAAATTTTATTGCATTTGTAGTATCTTTCTCACAAAAATAGGTGACAAATTTCAAGTTATGTTGAAAAATAGCATGTAAAAATCTAAAAAATTATATTTAAACTCAAATAACTCAACATGTTTAGTGATATTAGTAAAAACCTGTAAATGTTTTGAAAGCCCTGTTTATCTCCTTTACAAAACTGCCTAAATATTGAAAATCGGTTGAAGAATGACTGAGTTAAAAGAAATGTATGCCCTGAGGTCCAAAAAACCGTATTTTGACCATAACTTCAGATTTTGGAGGTATTTGGAAAATTTCTAGTATGAGCGAATGTTACACTCAACAAGACCTACAACCTACGGTAGGTCACTTCAAAAGTTCTTGTGTTTTTTCACCATTTGTAGCACCGCGAAATAATTGTGGGATAGAAGCCAAAAATTCTGGTTTGCTTAAAAAATATATAACTCAGCCAAATATTCACCGATTTTCACAAAACCACTTTTGTTTGATTCGTCATTGAATATAATTTCAAAAGTTTAGTGTATTTGTAGTATCTTTCTCACAAAAACAGGTGGCAAATTTCAAATTAAATTGAAAAATTGCGTGAAAAAAACTGAAAAATTATATTTAAACTGAAATAACTCAACATGTTTTAGTGATATTAGTACAAACTAGAAAATGTTTTGAAGGCTCTGTTTATCTTCTTTCCAAAACTGCCTCAATATTGAAAATCGGTCGAGAAATGACTGAGTTAAAAAAAAATTTATGCACTGAGGTCCAAAAACCGTATTTTGACCATGACTTCAGATTTTGGGGGTGTTTGGAAAATTTCTAGTATGAGCGAATGTTACACTCAACAAGACCTACAACCTACACTAGGTCACTTCAGAAGTTCTAAATCGCTGTAGCACAGTGTAATAGTTGCCCTAGAAAGAAAAAAATTCACAGGAAAAGCAATAATGTTTCATTTTTTCGTAGTTTGGCCTTCGGGGCAACACTTGTGATGACCAGTGTAATCGGACTTTTATTTTATCCATTATGTGTTATATTGTAAAAATATTGAAAATCTCTTCTTTCAAAGATTACACGACTTATTTAAAGAAAACAGGTGTCACAAATTCGGATTTCGGATTTCAAAATGAAGTATGAAGTTGATTCCTGGTCTCTGAGCATCATCCCGGGTACTGAAAAACTCACATTGGGTAATGTCTGCCCCTTTTAGAATGGTAGAAACCGGAAGCTACTGTCTAGAAATTTAAAATGGCGTCTGAAGATGATTTCTGGCCTCAGGGTATCATACCGCTTCCCCAAATCGTATTGGATGATATTTGTCACTTTAGGCTGTTGATCGGAAACTGTCGCCATCTTCGCCATAGAAATACCCAGATCAGGCAGTTCAGCAATTCTATGATGGATTTTATGATTTTATGATTATCATGCAAACAGAAATGGTCATCTGGATTGAAAATTGGGTTTTAGGTCGGATTCTGGCCACTGGGTATAATCCAGGTTTCAAGAACCCATATTGATTGGTATTTGGCCATTAATTGGATGCCTCTCAGAAACGATCAGTAATATCAACTGCGTTAAAGAATTTCAATTTCACTGATAAGATCATTCAAATTAATGTATAAGGAACAACATTTAATTCTACCTACATTATTTGAAATCTACTGACTAACGTTGACTTAAAGAATCTGAATATTTATAGGCAGTATACTGCCGTTCCAATCATACTGCCGTGGGCTGGGATTTTGACGTAAGCGCCAAATTTTCAAATTTCGTTTTTTCACGTATTACTATAGTATAGGTAGCCCACTTCGAGATGCTTGATACCGTTTTTAAAAATATTGAAAAATAGCTGAGAAATATCAAAAATAATAAGTGACGTTAGCGCCATTTCACATAGAAATGACGATGAGGTAGGAGTGCTGCGATGCTTCTGGAGCGATTTTGTGTTTCTGGCGCTTACGTCAAAACGCCAGCCCACGGCAGCATAGTAGTCCCATGTTTTACACAAATCTTATGCTTGGAACGGCAGTATATGAGTACAAATCGATTATACCACAATCAAAAACAAATTCGCATCATATAGTTGAAGGAATTTAATGTTATTTGCATGTATATGTATGTGTTAATTTATATTCATATCGTCGGTTTCGTGCAACACTGGCACAACTCAAAAAACATAGTTTCGAGAAAAACGCGTTTGAAAATTTGCGTCAAAAATCTATTTTTGGATTTTCAAGAAAACTTTGAAGTTTAAGATTACCAATCCTTATTTAACACCTTTTGGGCCTATTATGCACAGATTACGTGCTCACGTTGTCCAAGTTAAAACCTTATTTTTACTAACTTTATGGAGAAACTTTGATTTGTGCAGCAAAGGCACTTCTACTCATAACTCTGGAATTTTTGTGATTTTCGAAATGGGATTTCGTGTAATGAAACTTAACAGTATTTGGCATCGTTTGCCATCAAAAACTCAAAAATGCAAAGTTTTGAGTTGTGCCAGTGTTGCACGAAGCCAATGATATGTTAAATTTTAATTGTTCGGTATAGTTGTGCTGTTGGCTACCAAAAATTGTTTTGAATGAATAACAAATCCAGAAATTGTCGAACAACATATCCAAGACTTCAACCTTAGATTTTGCTTTTTCAACGACGGCCTTAGAGTCGGGGTAAGTAATGGGTGGACGTCTCCGCCTTCTTCCTCGTAATGCATCAAAGAAGCTGTCTGCGAACATAAATATGTGCCCAAGAATACTATAGAAAATTATCACTACTTCTAGGCAAAGTGGTTGCGAGTGAGACTGTTCTGCACTTATTTTGCTACTGGATGGCCTAAATAATCGCATATCGGTCTCTACTTTTTTTTTGCAATTTTCACAAAACATTGATTTTAGAACCGTAACGTCTTCAGCAAAGTTGTTTCATTAATTATTCTCCATGTTATAGAAGTTGCAATTCCATGATTAATCCACTCAACAGTGAGAATCGAGTTTTATTTTTCTCATTTTGGAATAAAAAAATCCACTTTGTTCAGCAAAGTTGTAGCAAATTTGAAAAGAAACAACTTTGTTGAAGACATCATACTTCTATCTATTTATTTGAATGGACTTTTATTGAGTTTTCTATATATAATTATTCTCCATTTTGTAGAAGTTAGAATTTTGTGATTATTCTACCTAATAGTGAGAAATGAGTTTTATTTTTCTCGTTTTTGCATATAAAAATCCACTTTGCTGAGTAAAGCTCTAGCACATTTTGTAAAAAACAACTTTGTCGAAGACACTATACTTGTATCTGGTCATTTAAATGAACTATTGTGAAGTTTTCTCTAGAATGCCCCTAAAACCATTTTTTTTAATATAACTTATTATAGTGATTTTCTAAAAGTTTTCAATGTTCTACAACAACTACAATAAAACACACAAGTTCACCGAAGAAAGATTATTTTTATCTCTCAAGTTTATTTAGTTATTAAAGATTTTTATTAAAATAATGCACTTATTTATTTACAAATATCTGCACAGGAGAGTGCGAGAGACAAATACCTATATATGGACTAAATGACGTTTTTCTTATACTTAAATATAGAAAATGTTTAATCTGCAGATATTTGCAGATTTTAAAGATATCTGTTAGTAAACTAGTGCATTGTTTCAATAAAAATCGTCAATAACCGATGAAATATGAGAGATAAAACTAAACTTTCTTGGATGAAATTGTGTGTTTTGTGATAATAAACAATAATGTAGAACATCGGAAAATTGTAGAAAATCACCACTAAATGTTATATTAAAAAATGATATTTAGTGGCCATCTGTAGAAACCTCCACAAAAGTCCATTAAAAAAGGCAGATAGAAGTATGAAAGCTTTGAAAAAGTTGTTCCTTATAAAATGTGCAACAACTTTGCCGAACAAAAAGAATTTTTATATGCAAAAATGAAACAAATAAAATTCGCTTCTCACTGTTAAGTGGATTAATCACAAAATTGCAACTTCTATAAAATGGAGAACAGTTAAAGGATCAACTTTCCTGGAGGCACAATGGCTCTAAAATCTAGTTTTTTGGGTCAAAATAATTTCGATCACGTTTTTGCAGCTTGGAAACAGTGTGCGACGGCTCTCAGGTCTAGTTGAAATAGATGGAAAAATGCGGGTGGCAATCTCTTTAAGATAAAACAAACTTTGGGTGGTCTCTTTTAAGGTCAAATTCTAATGCAATTCCCTTCTCGCTAAAATTTTTGCCACCGGGGACAACGGAGAGCAAAAAGATAAGCTTGGACTGGAAATATAAATTATGCAGAGGATAAGATAAAAGTGTTCCCAATGAGCATTATTTGCACAATAAATGTTGCTTCTGAAAAAACACGCCATTCGAGAGTGAAGCTCTGCTACCACAGGTTGGTAATGTTAGTTGGTAGGATTCGATTCGTTCTGAGCACATAATGGTAATTTTGATAAATATGCTATAAAAATGTTTTAAGCACATTTCCACTAAAAACTCAATTCTAGCTAATGTTTCATATGAGACAAAATTGCTATGCGAGGTAGTTTCTATGTAAAATAAACATTCTTACTCTTTTACCTCGTCGTTTTCGGTAATATTTAGCATACATATTGTAAGATATTAGAGGCTTTATTTTTCACATTTTATACGGTATTATAAATGGCTCTTCTTGCTGAGAAAAAAATATTAATTTATAAAATCGCGACTTTTGAATGGTTAACTTCAAGTGCACGTAAAACCGGTAAAGAACGGCTTCTTCGAAGCAGTTACGTTTGCCTTTATGATCTGAATCACCTCCTGTACGTCAGCAGTAATGAGCGAAACACATTCCTGATTCCTTTCATTGGCAGGCTGCGCGAAAACGTTCGGAACTCCACTCAGATTACTGATATTGTTTATGATGTTGCTTAATATTCTTGGTAAATCTGCAAAAAACTGTTACAGAACAAAGATTAATGTCATTGCGCAATCACACGACAACCGTTGATCCACGTACTTTCGTTATGCAGTCCCTTGAATTCGGAGAACAAAGATTCACCAGGGCAAGACTCCCATCTACGGCAGTTTTTGAATAGGCCATCAGCAGTTGAGTTGTTTCGGTTAACCCTCGGAAAAAAGGAATATTCGTCAAAAGGCACGCCCTCAAACGCCCAACCGAAATCCTAGGTTGTACTAAGTTGCCAGCATATTTTTCAGCACAATCTTGACTATACAGATCGTTCATAGCGTCCAGAATACTCCGTACAACGCCCTGCGCAGGCATCATTACGTTGTTGGTTGACGCTTGACGGAACTGATTGGTGACAGATCCAACGTATTCCGTGTACCATTCCGTGCTAGGCAGCTGATCCGTTGACAAATTGGCAGCTTCCGGATATATGCGTTGCAGGGCGATCAATGAGTGATTAATGTGCACTAACAATCCACTAATAGCATCCTGGGAAATTAGTTGATTCTCGACCATTGAAGTATTCATCGCTCTGGCGGCATCATTCAACTGTGCCAAACCGGACTGAATTGCAGCATAGTTTTGCTCCGTTAGTGTATACCAATCGAACGCCACGGTGAGCGAAACCGAAAGCAACAGAAGCCCAGTACTACGCCTAAACATTGTGAAAAATACAAGCTAATTTAAATGAATTATAGCGCATTTATGGAGCGTTCATATTTATACTACGAGAATCTTATTATTCCGGTTTGCACAGCTCTGTTTACTGGACGTCAACAAGCAAACGAGCCGTGCAAATGCGACCGAGACTATAGCTGTTTCAAGTTGATGTACTTTTGTGGATTAAAACTAACTTTTTCCAAACAATAACTAAGCTAGTCATTTTGCTGTATACTCTAAATGTTCGAGTATTGGCTGAAACTATGAGAAAAATCTTGAACAAAAATTTTAAAACCAAAATGGCGTTACTTTCACAAAATTCAGAGGAAAGGAATAAAAAAATATTAATACAGTCAGGTTTTTTTACGCAGTGTTTTTATACGCGGATTTTTTCACGAGGTATTTTTACTTAACCCGGTTTTTTTACGCGGATTTTTGAATTAACGCGGTTGTTTTCACGCGGATTTTTGAATTAACGCGGTTTTTTTACGCGATACCGCGCTAATTCAAAAAAATGTTCGCGAATTTCCAAATTACCGTGGGTTTGGAACCAGAAACGTTAAGTGTTTATCTAGTAAAAGACATAGTCCAAAAAATCATGCACTTATCTGTTTCAACTACAAAGTGGTAAGCTGGAATGAACATGATCATTTCGTGCACAATTTAGCATCCTCATGAAATATGTATAGCAAGAGGAAGCTGTTGAAAAACTTCATGGGGAAAAATTTCGAGTTTTCCCCTTCGTAGTCAATTTTGCATTTAATCTATAATTTCAAAAAAGGTTCTGTCTTTGATTGGTTTTGCAAGTTTCAATATTTTTTTATCTGGCTGTGTCTTTTACATTCAATATAAATTTATTGAATGAATGTTAGGGTCTTGTAAAATACAAACTCTGCTAACATTTATCTAGTTTCTTCCAATTGTCTCGAATATCTTTTGATTTTTTGATTTTCTAGATGTTTTTGGTTTTCCAAGATTTTCTTCAAAATCATCATTAAACGAACCAAATGATTTTCTTAATTTTCTTGATTTCCAGAATTTTCCTAATTTTCTTGATTTCCATGATTTTTTCGATTTTCTTGACTTTCTTGATTTTTTTGATATTCTTGATTTTCTAAATTTTCTTGATTTTTTTTAATTTTCTTGATTTTCTTGATTTCCTTGATTTAACTGATCTTCTTAGTTCTTGGATTTTCTAGAAATGCTAGATTTTCTGTTTTTTTTTTATTTTAATTGATTTTCCAGATGCTTATTCTAGATTTTCTAGATTTACTTGCTTTTCTTGAATGTCCAAATTTTTGAGATTGTCTGTGATAGATAGATTTTTTTATCTTCCCTTTTTGCTTGGTTGGTTTTCTTGATTTTATTATTTTTCTTGGTTATCTTGGTGTTGTTTTGATTGCCTTGATTTTCGCTAAATTTTCTCAATTCGCTAAATCTACTTTATTTTATTTTTTTATTTTCTTGATTTTTTTATTTATTTTTTTTGTTTTCTTGCTATGGTTGATTTTTTACTTTTCTTGATTTCCTGTTTTCATAAATTTTTCCTCTTTATTTTTTCGATATTCTTGATTTACTTGAATATCTTGATTTTCCTGATTTATTTCATTTTCCTGATTTTTAGATTGTGATTTGATTGATATTGAAAATTGTCTAAACATCCTTGATTTTCTTAATTTATTTGATTTGCTTGATTTTCTAGATTGTTCAGATCTTCTAGATATTCGGTGATATTTTTGGTTTTATGGGTTGTCTGGATTTTCTAGATTGTCTGTTGATTTTCTTGATCTTATGGATTTTCTAGATTTTTTTAATTTCCAGTTTTTCTTGTTTAGGTGATTATCTTTGTTTTCTTGATTTTCTCTAGATTTTCTTAACTATTTTGATTTTCTTGATTTTTTTGCTTTTATAGAATTTTATTGATATATTTTTTCGATTTTCTTGATTTGATTGATTCATTTGATTTTCTTGGTTTTCCTGATTTTCTTGATATACTTGATTTTCTTGATTTATTTTTTTCCATTTGCTCGATTACTTGATTTCTTTTTATCTTCTTTGTTTTTTTTTCTTGATTTTCTAGGTTGTCTAGATCTTCTAGAATCTAGATTGTGTGTAATTTTCTTGATTTTGGATTGTCTAGATATCCTAAATTGTCTGCGATTTTCTTGATGTAATGGATCCTCTAAATTTTTTTGATTTATTTGATTTTCTCGATTTTCTTGAATTGAATAATTTGGTGGTTCTCTCAATTTATGATTCTATTAATTTTCTTGATTATCTTGTTTGTTATTTTTTTTAATCACATGATTGTCTTGATTTCTCTATTATTTTAATTCCTTCAATTTTCTTTATTTTTCTTGGTTTTCCTGTGTTTTGATATTCTCTTGATTTCTTAATTTTTTTATTTTCTCGACTTTTTAATTTTTTTATTTGCTTGATTTTCTTGATTCACTAAATTTTCTTTATTTTGTTGGTTTTTATGATATTTAAGATTTTCTATAGTCTCTAGATGTTCGCGATTTTATCAATTCTCTTTATTTTCTAGATTTTTTCGGTTTTTGTTAGCTGTCCTGACTTCCTTGGTTTTCTTGTTTTCTGGATTTTAATAGTTTTTTTCATCATCCTGTTTTGTTGCGATTTTCTTAGGTTTCTGGATTTTCACGATTTCTTTGATTTTATTGATTTCCTTAGTTTTTTTGGGTTCGCCACAGAAGGCAGAATCACGAAAGGCAGAAGCACGAAAGGCAGAATCATGAAAGGCAGAACTCTATGACCGTACACACAAGGCAGAATATTTCAAAAGGCAAAATTTCAAAGGGCACGAAAGGCAGAATCACTGGTAGCAGAACCTGATTCACGATAGCCAAGTGCGTAATGGCAAATTGGTGCGAATCCTGGTCACGGTGTCAAAGCTGCTACTCTACATTTATTATTAAATATTATTATGATGGGAGGTGCAAATCAAGCCTAATTATTAGATCCGAAACGCGCAAACTGGTTTGGCTCAGGTCCTTAAGTCTCTCACGGCATCGCGGAGAGTAATTTTTCGATGTTAGGTATAACTTACACTAGTCTCAACGGCTTGTTGGTTATAATTATCATAAAACAATTCATGCGGCGAAGACGCATAATCGAGGGCAAGGATCCGAGGCGGCACAAAGCCGCCGTGGTTTCAGCGGTCCGAGTCGGCCGCCGACCCGCCGTCGAAAGCGGCGGCCTCTCGCATACAAACAACTGATCTACTGGTTTTCTAGGATTATTCAAACAGGTTTTCTTTCCCTTAGTTAAGTCCGAACGAGCGGTAGCGAGTAAGGACAGCATACACTTGGACAATATAGTCGGCCAAAAGCCGCGAGTGTGTGTTGTTAAAAAGAAAATAGACCGTTTTTTGATTCTGTCATTCGTTATTCTGCCTTATGAAATATTCTGCCTTTCGTAATTCTGCTTTTCGTGATTCTGCCTTTCGTGATTCTGCCTTATGATTTTCTGCCTTTCGTAGGAGACCCGTTTTTTTGATTTTCTTCATTTTTCTTGATTTCCTAAAAAAAATATGTTCTTTATTTCCTTGATTCTTTTGATTTACTTGATTTTCATGACATTCTTGATTTTCTAGATTGTCTAGATCTTGTAGAATATCCTGATTTTCTAGATTTTCTTGATTTTTTAGATCATCTAGATTATATTGTCTAGACTTTCTTGATTCTTTTGAATTTATTAGTTCAATTGATTTTCATTGTTTTTTTCTTGGTAAAAAAAACCAACCATCAAGAAAGATTGTCCAGAATTCTGTTATTTTTCTTGATTTTCTTGATTTTCTTGATTTTCTCGATTTTATTGATATTTTTTATTCCCTTTTTTATTTAATTAGCTAGCTCGGGATAAGCTCGATTTTTCAATCTTTTTCAGATTTTCTAGACCTTTCAAGTTTTTTAAATTATGCAAATCTAAATAATTTTTGCTTTGAAAACAATCGTGATGCTTCTTCTTAAAAAGTGAAAAATATGCTTACGTAATTATTGTACGGCCCCCTTTAAAAAATAGTTGAAATTTAAAAAGCAAATAAGGTACAAGATTTTATATTATTAAGCATCAGGGATGTTACGGATGTGATTTTTCAGGCATCTGCAGATGCATATTACGGATGCAGATGTTGATGCGGATGTTAATTTTCTTGCGGATGTTCCGCATTCGCGGATGCGGATGCGGATATCCGTAGCATCCCTAGTGTTTTATTTTGCTTATTTCACATAACCATGCCCATCCCCAGTGCAAAAGTTATTTGGGCGAGCAGTAAATATACCAAGGAAAATTTTTTGCAATATTTTATTAAGCGATATTTTTTTCAATATCCGCATGGTATGATGCGGATGCGGATGCGAATGCGGATGTAATTTTCATGCGGATGTTCCGCATTTGCGGATGCGGATGCGGATATCCGTTACATCCCTTTTAAGCATTTTAAGCAAAGTCACAAATTTCAAGAGAATGTAAACATTCTAAAAAATGGTAAAATAATAAATCCTATCCAGATTGATATTTAATCGTAATTTTAAAACATGTCAAACTTAATATTTGTCATTTAATCTGAATAACAGACTTTCAATACCAAATTGATCGTAGTGACAAAATCGACTCAATGTCAGACGAATGATTGCTTACTTTTCCTGTGAAATGTTTTATCAGTTGTTCCAAGAACTACAGTAACGACCAGTCGGAACATTTAAGGAAGAATCACATGAACCAATCTTCCCTAACAGAATAAACAAATGGATTGCATGTTTTCGAACAGCTTCAATTATAGAACGAATCTGTGAATCGTAACGCAAGCGTAATGTGAAAATTCACTGAATACTTGGAGGAAATCCCTTGGTAAACGTCACGCAGAAGTGATCTATACAGAACTTTTTTCGCGATTTCTTGTTGGTGAACAGTTTACGTGCATATATTTTACTTGAAGTCACACACGGGTAAAAATAAAATCTCGAAAACGGGCAAAATGACTCATGATTTCATGATTTGGATGTATTTTCATGGTATGAATATACACCATGAGTAAAGACTCATGGAACCATGAGCCAATTGTTCGTAACGAACCGCGTGCGTTACTGTTTTGCTGACATCATGAGCAATTTGGATTGAAACCATGATTTACGGGTCATGAAATTTGACTCATTTGCCTCATGAAATCGGGCGTTCAATTTATGAAATCTCCCTTTGACTCATGGAACCATGATTGTGATTTATGAAATCATGAAATGTGAGTTATGAAATATAGCATTTGACTCATGGAATCAGGTGTTTGATTTATGCATTCTTGCTTTGGCTTATTCTAACCCATGAAATCATGAGCTGAACTCGTGAAATCATGAGTCACGAGTAATGCAATTTAGCATATCACTCATGAAATCGGGCGTTCGATTTAAGAATTCTTGCTGTGGCTACTGGAACCATGATTTCGATTTATGAAATCACGAGTTGCGAGTCAGGACATTTAGCATTTGACTCCGGGAATCGGGTGTTCGATTTATGAATTCTTGCTGTGGCTACTGGAACCATGATTTTGATTTATGAAATCACGAGTTGCGAGTCAGGACATATAGCATTTGACTCATGAAATCGGGTGTTCGATTTATAAAACCTTGCTTTGATTTAGGAAACCATGAATTGAACGCATGATTGATTGGGCTAGTTTCATGAAATCATGATTTGTGCGATCCGATTCACGAAATTGCCCAATCCGCACGAGAGTCACAAATAAAATGAGACTTTTTTCTTACAATTGTCCCCCGAATGTTTTAAAAATAATATGGAAATAGTTTTTGTACGCGAGTAACCATTACTTTTTATAGAAAAACATGTGTGAACTTTTTGCTATGATTATAAAACAAATTTTTCTTTTATTTTGTCTCTGTGATAATTGAACTAAAATTTATTTATTCTTCTCTGAAGGGTCATCTCTGAAGACGAAATTATTCCACTTGTGAAACGAAATTATTTTTTCCATTAAGTAGTCACGGTGATAATTTGAAGTACAAATGGTATGTTGTCTTAGAATAGTCACTAAGTCATTAAGAGGTACATTTAAATTTTTCTGATAACTTCATGGTGACCTTCATAGGAATAGTTTCCCCTGTTAGTCACTGTGACTTTTGTGAGAGAATATTTGTCAAAAGTTTTGTTCAATAGAATTTGTAACCTCTTGAAAAAAAACTTATAAGTTATTAACGTTGTCGCAGTGATTTTGGTTATCATCTCTTCTAAGTTCTAGTTTATATAAATATCAGAAAAAGTGAACATCGGGCTTCAATCAACAAATGTTACTTTTTAGTCACCGTGACTTTTGTAAAGAATATGTCAAATGTTGTTATGAATATGTGATCTTTTCAAAAATTTCGCGGAATTTTAGTAACTATCCGTTTTAATCAAGTAATTTCGAAAAGATTAGTTCAATTTAATAAAGTCACATATTTCTGAAACTAACGTTCGATTAGTCTCAAAAGAGTCCCTGTATGTTTATTGATGTCCCTGTATGTATGTCCCTGATGTTTATTGAAAAATAAAGAAATGATCTATAACCGTTATTAAGAGGAATGTATCTTTTTTACGAAAGTCACCAAGAGTTGGTGACGAACACCTAAAGTTTGTTGGCTCACTAAACTGGGGGCAATGCTTGACGAAAGTAGTACATATATTATAAAATTAAACCATAATATGATTTAGAAGTTTTCCTTGATAGTTTTCATATATTTTGTAACAAAATTACAACAAAAGTTATCCATTAACAGACAGACGCTTAAAAAAATCAATAAATTTAATTTTTCGCGTTTCTAAAATATTTATAATTTTACTATCTAAAACCTAATTTTGGGGAAGGCGCTTGAAAATTTTAAGGGGTAGGCGAAATACTTTCTCCATAAAAATGGGATTGCATTTGAAAATAGCTTTTGGCATTCATCGCAATTTCAACTTGTTCTATGTTATTACTAATATGTACACATTCAATCATTTCTAAATTTTATCGGCGAAATAAAAAAATTAAATAGCAAAGTTCGGGAGTTGGTCACGAACAGTATATTTTATTTTAGAACTTTGTCACGAAAAATATTCATGAATGTGTTGATAAAAATACGACTCGCGGTGACAATTTAAAACAAAACTAGAAACGTGTCTGGTTTCTCCTATAAATATCGCCCAGTTGAAAATATGTAAAGGTGCCGCCACACGGGCTCTAATTCCCTTTGTTTCTAAGTCATAGTTGATTGTAAAAAGCATTTTTTTTTTTCATCATAACGCGGGATTGTACTGTCAAAAGCTATAACATAGAGATGATGAAAAAATGCTTTTTACAATCAACTAAGACTTAGAAACTAAGGGAATTAGCGTCCGTGTGGCGGCATTTGACGAACCAACCCGATATTTTGTAAATAGAGTTAGAAATGTGATTAGCTAGTTTATTTATTCATTAAGACTATTTATTGTTAGATGGATTATTCAAATATAAATACAAATACAAATGTAGAAAATTTCTAACAAACCACTTTGGGACAGTTGCTAAGAGTTTGTAAAAGGCTCTAAGCCCCGCCTTTTCAACGCTTTTTTAGCATTTCTGACCATTTACAGAGCATATTCCTAATACGAATAAGAATCTTCTCTAAAACATCTCATTTGTGCGGACTGGGTGTACATTTAACTTATGAAACTTCGCTTTGGTTCATTAAATCTTAATGTCATGATTTATCGATCACGAAACTGGAGATATAATTCATGTGATCTAGCGTTCCACGAATGAAATTTGACATTATATTTGAATTCGTGTTTATAAAGTCAGTAATTTATTTCATGAAACTACAATAAAAACTCAATAAATTTAGGATAAAGTTCATAAACTTTGAATTGGATTCATCACTCTGATAAGTTGGAATTTGATTCATGATTATGAATTATCGAAATTATAATTTTTCAACTTAAAACCATTGATAAAAGTCGTAAAAGATCAGATTTTGTACACGGTCTTAGATGCCAAACCGTTACGGGATTGAAGATTTGCGTTTGTAGTAACAAGTTCGACAGTCAGTATTATTTATGATTTGCACGACAGAACAAAGTAAAACATAAATTAAAAAGTTTTCTTTGGCAGCTTTTCTGCTGCAGTATTATGCAAAAACCTGCCAAAGACGTTCGATACCCTAACCAATTTTTAATAACATTTCAACCATTTTTGATCGTTTTTCCAAACGGTTTCTATTTTTTCTTAAAAAGTACTGTAAATCTTTATCGATAACATAAGAGAACACAAAATGTTTCTCATCTCATTTTTTTTAAATGTCATTTTTGACTTTGCGTAGATGTTCTTATGGGCTTAAGATGTCATTTTATGCTATTATTATGTTTTGTTTTTGGTCACGAATAATTTGTGAAAAGGTTTTTATGTAAAAATGGTAAGGTCAGCGTTACGTAACAAAAAATCCACGGGGAGACTTTCCAAGTATGAGTAATTTTATTTGGCAAATTCTTTTACAGTGTTACGTAATTTTTATGGGGGGTAGGTTTTGGCGTTACTTTTTGTTACATATGGGAGGGTGGGGGTTTTTTGCGTTACGTAATTTATGGATGTTGCTAAGGCAATCGACAAGACAGGTGCGGTCAGCTGATTTCAGTTTGTTTTCAACTTTTGACAGCCTCAGGTTTGTTCGAACGGTCGCAACTTGGATGCAACCACGAAAAACAAGCGATCGGTTGCTCCAGTATGGTTAGTGACAATCCTTTACCCAATAATAAAATATCACTTTAGATTTTTTTTCCGGCATCAAAAGATTTCGTGTTTGGTTGTGTTTTGGTTTTGCTACTTGAAAAATAATTATAAACGTACAAGCAGTGAAACGTCACCCGTGGATTGCCTATATTGTTAAAAAATATTTTTAGAGCCAGAACGGTTTGTTTAATCGGTGTGACTTCTTCAGAAAAATTGCAGATAACAGTTTTATCTTACCGATAAAAGTAAACACAAAAAAAACATTTACTATGCAACACAAAACAAGGAAAACAACTTGTTTTAAAGTTTTTTTTAACTACAAATGGTTTATGGTTGTATGCTCCAGTGTTGCTAAACTCGCTCTTAACAAGCATGCGATACCCCAAGTAGTGTTCCCACCGCTACCGAAATCACACACACAATGGAGTACCTCCACCATTCGAACTGTCTCTCGCTCTTTCACACTTTCTTCATTTCACACCACCGAGTGTTGACGCTTGCGAGTTTTCTTCGCTCCCGAAATCATGGACACACACTCCTATTTACGGTCTTATTCGCGTGCACTCCCCTACTCGCAAGCACGATCAGCCAAAAATAATTGTTTCAAGACGCATCGGAATGGCGTGGCGCGATGCAGCGGATCGATTATAGTTAGGTAAACTGTGTAAATGTAGTAAAAGCTGTTCTTATCAGCTTAAATGCTTAAATATATATGCTATGCTTAAATGTTTATAAGTGTCGTCAAAATGTCGCCTCAAATTCTTTCAGAAAACAATATGTTGAA
This sequence comes from Wyeomyia smithii, assembly GCF_029784165.1. NCBI lineage: Eukaryota > Metazoa > Arthropoda > Insecta > Diptera > Culicidae > Wyeomyia > Wyeomyia smithii. The sequence continues at coordinate 210,999,016 of NC_073696.1, forward strand.
TATCATTGACATCCTGAATAGTGAAACTAATGTTTGACGTTGATGGTTGCTCTCAACTCGGCTCCTTCGCATTATTGTGGAAAACGTCAACAGGGTCTACTTATAAAAATTTGGTCACTCAGTTATTTGTTCCTTGGTGCACATTAAAATTTCTAACTCGTGCTGAGACATGAAGATCATATCGAATTTACAATTGTCTATGTCAAGGCGCACGAACATTTTGAATAAGGTGTAATGTATGAACGAAAAAATTTTAACTCTTCAATTGACTATTTAGTTAATCCTTAAAAGGACAATTAGTTTTTAATTCAATTTAGGATATGATGCTATGATCTCTGTGACTTTCCCGACATTAAAAGCTGTTTTCGGACTAAAAATTTGACGGCAGACAGATTTTGATTGCCAACACCCCCGTTTGTGTGTTGCCAAAATACGGCAGTTTTTCACTGGAGAAATTGCCTCTACCGCATAAAAGCAGGTTTTTACTAGAAGAGGTAATACCGTTACACTTACCGCTGACGCTGCTACTCCTACCGCTACTGGTACCCGCTATCGCTGTTGGCCGCTGCTACATACACTGGAAATATTCTTTCGTTATTCCCTGCGCGCACATTTCGTAAACATGGAATTCGTAGATTGTACAGCACTTTACAGCATGTATAGAACATTCGTACTGCAAGTTATCGAATAGAATTGCAACTTTACGCATAATTTGTACAATTCACGAATGTACTTTCATACGAACTGTGGGAGACAAGAACACAGGAGTAATAAAAAAAATAATAAATAAACTAAATGAATGAAAATAAATCAGGATATTACACGTAAGCATTTACTCCCCTAAAAAGAAATCCTCTTTCCGTTCTCTTTGCAAGTTGAAGTGGAATATTATATTCTAATAGGACTGTCATTCGTTTGAGGGGAATTCTTGTTGAGGGGAAAATATTCGTTCATGTGATGAAGCAAGCGGGGAATGCTATATAAGCGTGTGTTAGCCTTACTGGGGCTCATTCTTGTGACGAATTTCAACGGCACCACACCATGGAGAAGAACCAAGGACGATCTTTGGCGATGGGAAGCGGCGAGAAAGCAAAGAAGCCGAAATCTGCTTCTTTGCCAGCGAGGAAACCCGACAACCAGGATGCAGCGAAAAAAAACGAAAAGCGTGGGACGCTACTGATGTCTATCCAGCAGCAGCAGCAATGGAGCGAAGCTTTGAACAGGAAAGGCCTACGACACGAAAGTTCAAAGTCACAATCGGTTCACGACAATGGCGCAGATCACGTTCCCACACGGTAAGTTTGAAATTGTGTTTTTTTTTCGAGAAAAACGATAAGGTGTGCATTTTGTGCAACAGCTTCAACCGACGGAAGGGCGGTGAAGCGTAAGCATATTTTGTATTTTTTCTCTCTCGACGGAAGGGCGATGAGTAGAAGTTAGAATAATTATTGTTTGGACTGATGGAAAGACGGTCTAGTGTGCATTTGTGCAACAGCTTCAACCGACGGAAGGGCGGTGAAGCGTAAGCATATTTTGTATTTTTTCTCTCTCGACGGAAGGGCGTAGAGTAGAAGTTAAAATAATTATTGTTTAGACCTATGGAAAGACGGTATAGTTTTTTTCTTCTCGACGGAAGGGCGATGAAGAGTGATAGTTCTGGTATAAACCGATGGTATGGCGGTTTTACACAAACATATGTAAGGAAAAAAGTAATCTTCTCGACGGAAGGACGATGAAGAGAAAAGTTGTAAGCGCTGATGCAATTTAGAGAATACATATTGTGTCATTTTCGGTATTTTATCGACGGAAGAGCGATTAGCATGATGATTGTTGCATGAACCGATGAAAAACCGGTTTTGGACGCATGTTCTTCACAAAAGCTTGTTGATGGAAGAACGATGGAGAGAAAATTGCATGGACTAATAGAAAGGTGCCATACATATTTTGATTTTGATTTTTTCGACGGAAGGGCGATGAAGAATGATTTTGTTTTTGCTTGTACCGATAAAGAAGCGGTCAAGTGTATTGACGATAGATAAAGTTGGATGAATAAAGAGGTTCTCATCAAAGACATTTTTTTTTGTTGAAGTGATGAAGAAGATAAATTTCTCATCAACCAATAATAAAATCAGCTGATTTAATTTTTTTTTGTAATGGGCATTAACATTCTGTTGAAACTGTTTTATCTTTCAGAAACAAACCTCCAAAAGAAAAAATGACGAAGAAAGAAGCGTCAAAGAAATCTAAAGATGTGGAAAATTTATTAAAAGAACTGGAGGATACAAAAACTCGTATGCTAGCATTGGAACAGGCTCTGAAGCAAGAGCGTGCACAAAACGAAGCATTGAAAGCGAGCATGGAAAAGGCGAACAACACTAACGATGAGGGAAGTGTCGACTTTAGTGGCCAAACACCGAGGTCATCGAGTACCCAACGCACCGAAATTTTACTCAATCCCGAAGAATCCCGATTTGTAACATCGGTGAATCAACTTTCCGTGTCTTCATTAAATGTTCCAGAATGCGTTCCGTTGACAAACGACGGTGAAATTACTAGACAGTCGTTTGATACATGGAAAGACCTCTTGATAGATTCGATGAAGCTGGCAGGAATCGAAGATGAAGCGACTCAGTTTATACTATTTCGGGTTAAAGCTGGCTCCCGGTTGCTCGGAATTTTTAAAAACACAAAGTCTACAGAAGATTCCCCCAGCGAGGAAAATAAACCTTTTTCCAACGCGATGCACCGTTTAAAAGTATATTTTGGGTCGAGTTCGGATATTATGCTGCAGCGGCGAAAACTCACTTTGATCACACAAAAACCAGACGAATCAGATTTGCAATTTGTCAACAAAGTTACAAATTTAGCCAGGCTTTGTGAATTTAACGAATGTAAGGAGACCGAAGAAATAATAGGTACAATCGCGGGGCAGGCACAAAATCGTGAGGTTCGTACTGCAGCACTGAAAATACTAAACAGAGGAGGGTCTGTTACTGATTTAGTGGATAACGTACGTGAAATAGAGACGATCCGCTTGAACGAAGAATATTTTAGAAAAAAACACTTGCAGTCAGAGCCGACCGTTATCGCTCCTGTCAGAGCAGACTATCCTCGGAATCAATCGTCTCGCAATCGATTTCATCCGTATCAGCAGAAGAGAAATGCTCAGCAGACGTCAACTGGATTTCGATCTTCCAACAACTCGCGGTATATGGATCTAGCTGGGTGGCGTAATAATCAGCGCCAGGGATCGGGACAACGTGGAACGAGCTCCAATTTTCGAGAAGGGAAATGTTGGAGATGTGGTAATGTATACCACTTTTCATCGGATTGCCCAGCTATAGACAAAATGTGCAGAATTTGTGGTAAAGTGGGCCACTTCCAAAAGGTTTGCCGTGTCTCGACACAAAGACAGATCACAGGAAATCGGATATTAGAGGAAACAGAGAAGAGTTCTCAAATTGTAGCTGCTGTAGAGAAAATGGAGTTAGAAACGAATATTTCCGAGAATGTAAGTAAAGAACCAGAAGTTTAATATTAAAGGCTAGATAACATGGTTGCCTCCTAATGTTTTTTTTTTTTTTCAACAAGTTATAATTTGACTATCGCAAATAAATATATGGATGTTAGCTTATAGAACGATTTTTATATCTTAGACAGAAAGAAAGCTAAACGAGTTCAACCATTTCATCTGGATTGTAAAATATATATAGTTCTAGAGTCAATTACTAAAATGTTCACATATTACCGATCGAACAAAAACTGTCTGTTAACGTGTTATCCACTATGAAGCCTAACGACGAAGGGATAATAATGGCGAAAGTTGCAGAACTGCAATGTGTGTTTTTGATTGACTCCGGTGCTCAAGTCAATACCTTTACTGAGGAGCTATTCCAAATACTGCTCAGTGATGCAAAGTATGCTGAGAGGGTGTTCAATTTACAGAAAAAAGCAGATAGATCTCTCAGAGCTTATGCTTCAACCGGGGAGATTGCAGTAAAAGCTACATTTGAAGCATACCTCTACGTTTCGGAGGATAGACCAGTTTTAATGGAAAAATTTTATGTGGTTGACGAGAAACGAGCTCTTATAGGTAGACCAACAGCCACAAGATATAGTATACTTATGCTCGGATTGAATGTTCCAGTTTCAACAGATAGAGTTCTTATGGGTTCGAGTTCTCGATCAGCGGAAATCTCATTTGTCAATGGAAGTATACCGTTTCCAAAATTTAATATTCCGGCAGTGAAAATAAGTTATAATAGAGATATCGCCCCGTGTAGAAACATTTTTACCAACATTCCTCCCGCTATGAAACCTTTAGTCCAGAAAAGGCTCGATCAATTAGTTTCAGCAGAAATCATCGAACCTGTATGCGGTAACATGGAAAATTCCTTCTGCTCATCGGTTCTCATCGTACCGAAGGGTAAGGATGACTTCCGGCTTGTTATTGACTTGAGAGGACCTAACGAGTACATATTCAGGACTCCATTTGTGATGCCGACTCTTGACACAATTCTAGCGGAATTGAATGGTGCGTGTTGGTTTTCAACGATTGATCTTTCAAACGCATTCTATCACATTGAGCTCGATGCTGAATCGCGTCCCCTCACTAATTTTTACACTGAATTTGGTGTATTCCGTTGCGTAAGACTTCCGTTTGGGTTATCCAATGCCCCGGATATTTTTCAAGAATCGTTGGAAAAAATTATCTTGGATGGTTGTAAAGGGACTAAAAATTATTTGGACGACATATTGGTCTATGGAAAGACCAAAGAAGAACACGACTCCAACCTCGCAGCAGTGCTCTCGCGTCTCCGTAGCCATAACGTCCAACTCAATGAAGCGAAATGCGTTTTCGGCAGCCAGTCTGTTAAATTTTTGGGGTTTATACTTACACCTGAAGGATGGATGGTCGAAACAGATAAAAGAGATGCTATTAGGAGCTTCAGAAGACCTACTAACTGTTCAGAGGTTAAGAGCTTCTTAGGTCTTATTACATTTACTGATAAATTTATAATGAATCGGGCGGATAAAACAGAACGACTCAGAACTCTGGCTAAATCTAACCAATTCTACTGGTCAACTGAAGAGGAAGCGGAATTTGAATTCTTGCGTAACAATGCGCTAGACGTTATCAAACGGTTAGGCTACTATAGTATTGAAGACACACTTGAGCTATTCGTGGACGCTTCACCAGCTGCTTTGGGCGCAGTGATTATACAATACAACAAAACAGCAGAACCTCGAATTATTGCTTGCGCTTCAAAAACACTTACAATCACTGAACAACGCTATCCACAAACCCAGAAAGAGGCCTTAGCGGTAGTATGGGCGGTTGAGCGCTTTTCGTACTACCTTTTGGGACGATCATTCATCATACGAACCGACTCTGAAGCGAACGAATTCATATTCAGTACTAACCACCGCCTCAGTAAAAGGGCCGTTTCTCGAGCTGAATCTTGGGCACTTAGGCTCCAGCCCTATAATTTTACTATCAAACGAATACCAGGAGATCAAAATGTAGCTGACGCGCTCTCAAGATTAGTTTGTGTGACACAAGAAGCAGTTCCGTTTGAAGACGATGATTCCAATAACTTTCTTTACATGCTAGATTCTGGTTGCATGGAGATTTCATTGGACGAAATTGAGAAGGCAACTGAAAATGATAGTGAACTACTAGAAGTGAAGGAAGCGGTTGAATCTAATAAATGGCCGGAGTCTTTACGCAAATTCGAAGCACAAAAGAAAGAACTTTATATTTTGGGGCATCTTATATTCAAAAGCGATAGAACAGTACTGCCCAGAGCGCTTAGGAAAAAGGCAATGACATCGGCCCACGGAGGACACGTCGGAGAGACGGCAATGAAACGAATCATGCGTGGCTTTTTTTGGTGGCCCGGAATGTCGACTGACGTGATTCATTTTGTTAAAAACTGTGAAACGTGCGCTATGTTGGCCCGCAAAAACCCTCCTTTACCGTTATCTAGTAGAGTGTTACCAGAATCTCCTTGGGAAATCATTCAAATAGATTTTCTAACTATTCCGGGAGCTGGTACATTTTTGGTGGTAGTCGATACTTATTCACGATATCTATCGCTTGTTGAAATGAGCCAAACGGATGCTTTTTCTACTAACAAAGCTTTGAGTCAAATATTTCAAACATGGGGGTGCCCAGCCATTCTTCAAAGCGACAATGGACCTCCATTCCAAAGTGCAGCGTTTATCGAATTTTGGGAAAACAAAGGTATAAGAGTCCGGAAATCAATTCCGCTTTGTCCTCAGACAAACGGAATTGTGGAACGACAGAACCAAAGCATAATTAAAGCAGTTGCTGCATCAAAAATCGAAGGGGAAGACTGGAAACTTGCACTGTACCGATACGTTCATCATCATAATACTGTTATACCTCATTCACGTCTCAATATAACACCTTTTGAGTTGTTAGTTGGTTGGAAGTACCGTGGTACTTTCCCTAGCCTTTGGAGTAATTCGGAAAGTAAACAATTAGATAGAATGGACATACAAGAACGAGATAGTTTAGCAAAGCTAACTAGCAAACGCTACGCAGATAAAGTTAGAGGAGCAAAGGAATCTGATATCGTCGTCGGCGATGTAGTGTTTATGGCTCAACAGAAAAAATCTAAGGTTGATCCAACATTCTCTAACGACCGTTTCACTGTGGTAGCAAGAGAGGGTGCAAGAGTTGTTATTGTTAATAGTGGAGGAGTACAATATTCCAGAAATGTCCAGGACGTTAGAAAAGTTCCGCTATCAACAGACAGTTCAGATGATGGATATAATGAGCTTTTGGAGAACCCTTACGGAATAGAAGAAAAGGAGGACACTTCAAGAACAGAGTTCAAACTGCCTGGTAATACCGATTTTTTTCCGGTTCCATCAACGAAGCAAAACTCAAATTCAAGAGTTTTACGGAAACGAGAAAATTTAAAAAAACCAACACGCTTTAATGACGAATTTTTGTACACAGTTTTTTGTTGAGAGTAGAGTTAGCGGGGAATGTGGGAGACAAGAACACAGGAGTAATAAAAAAAATAATAAATAAACTAAATGAATGAAAATAAATCAGGATATTACACGTAAGCATTTACTCCCCTAAAAAGAAATCCTCTTTCCGTTCTCTTTGCAAGTTGAAGTGGAATATTATATTCTAATAGGACTGTCATTCGTTTGAGGGGAATTCTTGTTGAGGGGAAAATATTCGTTCATGTGATGAAGCAAGCGGGGAATGCTATATAAGCGTGTGTTAGCCTTACTGGGGCTCATTCTTGTGACGAATTTCAACGGCACCACACCATGGAGAAGAACCAAGGACGATCTTTGGCGATGGGAAGCGGCGAGAAAGCAAAGAAGCCGAAATCTGCTTCTTTGCCAGCGAGGAAACCCGACAACCAGGATGCAGCGAAAAAAAACGAAAAGCGTGGGACGCTACTGATGTCTATCCAGCAGCAGCAGCAATGGAGCGAAGCTTTGAACAGGAAAGGCCTACGACACGAAAGTTCAAAGTCACAATCGGTTCACGACACGAACGTGGATAACAACGAACAAAAAAAACGGAAGCACGAGTATTTACTTGAACGAAATTTTTGTGTTTTTTGATTTGTGATTTTTGATTTCGTATAATGTGTATATATTTCCGTGTCAAATAAACAATTTATTAAAAAAAAATAATGTATATATTACTGCGTAAGGTTACTAATTTTAGTACCGTAAACTGGGGTGACTTTGATCACTTTTTTGATTGTATCTCAAACATTATGAATATACTAAAAAAAATATTACTCGATATTTTTAAAATAATTACTGGCATGCATTGAAAAAGTTTCAGTCACTACTTCATAAGTTTAGCAACATTTTTGCTTTTTTCAAATATGCTCTAAAAATTTTTCCGGGATGACTTTGATCACTTCATTGTTTTGATGAATTTGGTGTAACATTTTGCTACTTTCACTAAATTGAACAGCCTTAAACGGCTTAAGCGAGTTTATAAATATAGAAAGCAATTTGGGGGCCATTCACATTCTACGTGAACAGTTTATAATGGCGAATGTAAAAGATTCATACAAAATTTTTAGAATATATATGAATTGTTATCCACTGAGAGAGAAGGTGGTCTAAAATCATCAAAAACTAGTCCACCAGGAATATGACTTATGAAATTGGCCAAATTTGCATGTTACTTCACGTCTTGGGTTTTTGTTAAGAAGAAATATGCTATACGCTGTGGAGAATATTGGGACTCAACATTGCCTTTGAGGAAAAACTTGCAAAAATAACAATAAAATGTATTGTTATAATATTTGTTTATCGTAAGAACTAATCTGGGAACAAAATTAAAAAAACTTTACGAATTGCAACTTGTTGTTTTGAATCTGCTTGAACCGATTGTTTATATGCAACAAAAATCGCCAAAAAAACACTTTATTTTCAATTAATATTCAAGCATGAAAAACACTCTTTAAGTAGCAGGAAATGCATGAGTAGTAGCAATGCGAACATATATCCACGCATTCAGTGAAGATTACGACAAGCACTACGACAAGCACTACGAGCGCTTTTTTACCACATTTTCAAAAAAGAGGTACAGTGATCAAAGTCACCCCGGTGATCAAAGTCACCCCAGTTTACGGTACGATTTACATTATGCAGCCTTTGTTTGTACGATTAATTGCGTTCATTTCTTGAACCTTTCTTTACGTACACGAATAGAAATCTGCAACCATTTTGACAGTTCTGACCTTCAAATTAAATACTTATTAAAAATATACCAGTTAGCACCATCATTCTCTAGTAAACTGATTGCTTTTTTAAAGACTTTTTAATAAACTTTGTTAGTTTAACACTTTTCAATAACAATTTTCAATAGTAGGGTAGCGAAAGGCTTCGGCAGGTTTTCTGTAGCAATCTTAACCACTGCTGAAGCCGCTCGCTACCTACAATAGTTCAAATAATCAAATTACAATTGTCTGCATTTGGGCTGATGCGTGGATAATTTTCAATTGATTGCTGCAAAAACGACGGAAATGCGTTGGAAACTAAGCGGCTAATAAGCATTAAAAAACACAAATATCGTCCCCTTTTCCGTTTTTATATTTTCATTCTTACCCCAATGTAGCCGATCTTCCTGAGAAATGTAGTTCTACGTAAAAAAACAAGTCTTTATTATGCTCAACTTCAGTGATGTGTCAAGATAGTTTACAGTTCCCAATTTCCGCTAGCAAAATTCGACATGAAACCTGGTTGGAGAACACACAGGTATTTCATCCATCTGCAGTTTACAGTTCATGCGAAGCGAATACAACCACCACCTAACTGATCGGGGAACGGGGGTGATAGATGCAACCGAAAGATCATTGAAATCGATCGAGTTAGTGCCGCGGCTAGCAGAATTACGTACCGCACCACCATTACCACCCCACCGGCGTTGATTTCATAGGCTCGGCCACACAGGAACAGCAGGGCTGTGATCGTTACGGCTCTGCAACAGCATCAAACAATCCACTTTATCACTCAGTGATCCAACAGTATCACACAGCTGTTTAAATTGAACAGCATTTGTTGGCACAGCCGGCACATTATTAAGTTTTTAGGCAAAATAGGCCCGAATTCTTCTACAGACCAATTTATCTTTACAGGCGGGACAAATAAACATTGCCTTCCCTTGTGCGAACAAATGCTTGTGGGCACAACCGTTAATTTCACAACATTGCTAGCCGATGTGACGAAAGGCATCGCAGAAACCGCGGGGCACTGGTTTCAAATCATTAATAGGCAGATGACACCCGCCGCACAGCTTCTTATCCATCAATTCTAGCAGCAACAACAACAACGAGTTCACATTTCGAGCGAAGGAACTCTAAACTGGGCTTGATAGAAAATACAAACTTTACGGCTATTTGTATACGAGCAATACGTCGATAACCATATTATATTATAGACCTGGTATCAGTAGTTGTTTATTTTTTTGTATCCTTTTCGATCTCCAATCCGAATTTTTTCCGATCTTATTTTGTCTGCCACAGTTGTTTCAACCGCACTTGATAATACTGTGTTAAGTAAATTTATGCAACCGGACACTCGTCATATGTTTTATCAACACGTTCACTCGCGAAACCTTGTTTTGCACATGAAATACGCGAGTCCACCTACGATAATAATCACTGTTTCTAAACTTGCAATCATAAATATACCGGCGCGCAGTTTGACAGATATGTGTTACGTTTTTAGCAGTCATGAGTCGAATTTATAAAAACGCTCTGAGTAGCTCACGATATTTAGAGTCCAACTCATGGTATCATGAGTCTTAACTCATGATTCTATGAGTCCATGCGACAGCGATGTGTTACGCTTATAATAGCCATGAGTCACATTCTTGAAAACGCTTTTCATAGCTCATGATATTCGGTGTTGACATCATGATATCATGAGTCATAGGTCATGATTCTGTCGGAAAACAACATTCATGATTTCATGACCTAAAAGGTCATGAAAACGGGAAAATATTTTTACCCGTGCAGATATGATATAATAAGATATAGATTGATATCGCTTTAAAGATCAATATTTTAGCAACTTTTACAGTTTCGCTATGAAATTTCTAAAGTAAAAAAAAATCCTTCTTCGTTTATATAAATAGTTTATTTAGTATTTGTACTATATTTCTTTCTGCACTTCTCGTAATGATAAACTTGCAAGACAAATTTCTGATCCATTTTAGTGCTAGTTGCCGGAACGCTACTAGCTTTCTTCAACCTGTTTCATTTGATTAATTCATTCTCCGAAGGGACGAACCTTTATAACAAAGACTGTCACTGGATAAAATATATACACAACGCACACTTCAAGACATGCTAATTCCCAGAACAAGAAGTAACATTGGCTTTCATATCCTGGATGGCTTCCTGTATGTCGAGCGTAATAAGCGAAACGCATTCCTGATTTCTTTCACTTGCTGGCTGCCCAAAAGCGTTAGGAAATCCGTAAAGACTGCCCATGTTGCTTATGATGTTGCCTAAAATTCTCGGTAAATCTTCGAAAAACTGGAAGAAGACAAATTTAAAAAATACTCTTAACATCAGAAGTTAAACTTACTTCCGCAATACAACTCCTCGAATCCGGCGTACAAAGCTGCACCTGAGCAATGTTAGCGTCTGCAGCTTTCTCTGTGTAGCGCAGCAGCAGTTCAGTTGTTTCAGTCAATCCCCGAAAGAACGGAATATTCGTAGTCAGACAATCTTTTAGACGACCAACTGAAATCCTCGGCTGAATCAACTGGGTAGCATACCGTTCAGCACAACTACGAGACGGATTAGAATACAAATCGTTCATGGCGTCCAAAATGGTTCGTACAACTCGTTGCGCAGGCATCATTACGTTATTGGTTGACGCTTGACGGAACTGGTCGGCAACAGATTCCACATACCAAGTGTAGAACATCGTGCTTGGCAGCTGATCCGTTGACAAATTAGCAGCTTCCGGATACACGCGTTGCAGTGCGATCAACGATCGATTTATATGCACAATCAACCCGTTTATGGCATCTTGACAAATCTTCTGATTCTCGACCATTGAAGTATTCATCCCTTTGGCGGCATCATTCAACTGGGCTAGACCGGACTGAATTGCAGCGTAGTTTTGCTCCGTTAGTGAGTACCAGTCGAACGCCACGGCAATCGAAACCGAAACTAACAAGATCGCAAGACCACGCGTAATCATTGTCGAATAAGGTCTATCTAACTATTCGAAGTAAGCTGCATTCATCGTTTCACCTCATTTATACCAACAGAAATTAATTATTCCGATTTGCACAATTGCGCGGGAAAGCGGCGTAGGTGTGTTTACTAGATGCTAATAATCAAATAACGCGGTGTCACCGAACAAGAACCTAATATAATTTATTGGTTGATAAGAACAGTATACATGATTGTGTTTGAGCTTCACAAGCTTTAAGTTTATTTAAAAAACAGTCGCGTGCAGAAATTTTCTCTGGGTTCCATTCAATTGAATTTTATTTTTGGCTCGCATAATCAAAAGCCAGACGAAATCCATTACAGGTCGGACTCGATTTTACATAGTCACCGTTGTTTTTTTTTTTCACTATATATATGTTCGAATCCTACAGTACTGGAAAAAAAGAAGTACGCACCCACTATCCTAATGTTGAACTCCCTGTATCTTTTTTAATATAAGGTATATGAACTCGATGAATTCGGATAAGTTGTAGTATTTCTAATATACTAACGATTGGTATAATAATTTTGTCAAAGAATTGCATATTAAATTCACACTTCAGCATAATTGTAATTAAGCTCTATTTTCGCTTGGTCAAAATAAAGTACGCATTCTTTACATCATCATCAGTTTACTATTTCTCAGCTCAGATAATTTATTTTTTTTTGTGTCCTACTCCTCGTAAGTCCAATAAGATTCCTATTGCTGCAGAGAAACGTCGAAACAATGTGTTTGATTATTTGTTTATCATTATTAGTGCGCGGTACAATCGGATAAGATGGGGAAAAAGCAAATTTCCGTAGATATTCGTAAACTTATAGTTAACAACCGTCAGGAAGGTCTTTCTTATAGAGAAATTGCTCGAAAATACGATTTAAGTGAAGCAAAAGCACGAAAAATATGCAAAAAGCATGGAGAAGTGGGAAGCGTAGCCGATTGGACCGGTAGAGGAAGGAAGCGGAAAACAACAACTAGCGATGATCGCCGAATTTCTCGAGAAGTGGCAAAAAATCCTTTCGCTGCCAGCCGAGTGATTCGTGAAAATGCTGATTTAAATATCTCTGAACGAACTGTGCGCAGAAGACTACAGGAAATGGGTTATAAGAGTGGATTTGCCCAACGACGACCTTTGATTCGAAAGGTTAACAGGTTTGTTTACTTCGTATTCAGCATAGATTTTTGGCTGAGGTTTATTTCTGCAGGATCAAACGCCTCAAATTCGCTCAAAAACACATCGACAAGCCGATAGAGTTCTGGAAACAGGTTAACTGGAGCGATGAAAGTAAATTTGATTTCTTTGGCCACAAACAACGAGCACGAGTTTGGACGAAACCTGGTGAGAAGCTTGCGATAAAAATATTCAGAAGACGGTCAAGCACGGAGGTGGCAGTATCATGGTGTGGGAGTGCTTTGCTTGGTCGGGTGTTGGTAATATTGAGAAAATTGATGGCATAATGACGACAGACTATTACATCAGCATTTTAAAGAGAAATCTTACAGAGTCGGTGCGAAAGGTTGGCTTAGAGGAGAAGTTCACTTTTCAACAAGACAATGATCCTAAGCATACCGCCCACAAAACCACTGCGTATTTCCGTGCTCCACGTATCAAGCTATTGGAATGGCCATCACAAAGCCCGGACTTAAATCCGATAGAAAATTTGTGGTCGATTTTGGATCAAAATGTCGACAAGGGAGATGTCACCAACCGCGACAAACTGTTTGAAGCTTTGGAAAAAGCTTAGACAAATATCGACTCCCAACATATTAAAAACCTCGTTGAAAGTATGCCTCGACGCATGCAATCCGTGATTGAAGCTAAAGGTGGCCAAACTAAATACTAAAATAAAGAAAAATCAGTTTGAACGTTGAATCACTATAATGCGTACTTTATATTGTCCACAAGAAAAATGAAAATTTCCAAATATAAGCTCTTTTTATGTTTATATGTCGTTCTCATGTCGCTTTATCTAACATTTTTCGAAAGTACACCTCCAGTACTGTCTTTTGTTAGAACACTTTGATTATCCATCTGCCTTAGATTCTACCTAAATCAAGAAAGTTTTAACATATCACAGGTGCGTACTTTTTTTTGTCCAGTACTGTATATATAATCGAATCAGAAAAACACTTTTTTGCATATATTTTACATATTTTTTTTTTGTTTTTGAATAAATAAGAATTATATTTTTGACTCTTCCCCCAAAAATCAGAAAACACATTTCTTACAAAAAAATATTTTTTATTATTTTTTATGTAATTGCAGTCAAACGTAAAGAAAAGTTTTATTCAGAGTATATTGATTTCTCAGATTGTATTTTAAAGTCGACTTACTTTTTTCAGGAATGATGTAAATCGAAATCTAAACGAAAAGAAATGTCTCTTTTTACATGGTTATAAATCGCTTAGTACTCAACGGATTTCCTTTGTTATACAGTAATCGATTGAAAAATTATTCACGCCTCCGCCCGAATACAGAAAATTGTAATTTTGTTATTAAAACTATTGTACTATTGAAAATTGTCAAGCCTTGTTGAAACGAAGATGTCGACCTTTGATTGCCAGCTTGCTGGCTTTCCCTAAGAAGGACGACAGAATGGTATACCTAGTTAGACGGGAATGCACTCTTTGGGCTATAAAACAGACTGCTTCTACTCAAACAAATCACTTTGCTCGCAGCAGGCAGCCAGCAGCAGTGGTGGCAGCGAGCAGCAGTGCCGGTGGCAATGGACAGCTGCACTTTCTTTTTTAGTTCGACTTCCCTTCGATCTGAGTTGTACTTCACCAGCGGTAATCCAGTTCAAATATCGTTAGATGCACTGCCACTTCAAATTGATATTTATTATGGATTTATTGAAAAATCATGAATCAGTTTATTTCCAGATCTTATGGTTTTGAAGCCAAAATTAACATTAAATTAAGGTTTCTAACGAACTTTTATCAAAAAAGGGAAGAGTCCCACTAGGTCAGGGATGGTCCTATCGGTACCAAAGATGAGATTTATAATGCTGAAGCTATATGAACAATTTGATTTCTAACAAGTAATACGGTTCTGTCAAAGGTCGTTCAATGGTCACGAAATTGTCGAATTTGATGATGAGATGAAGAGAGATGTAGTTGAAATATACTGACTTTAGTATGGCCTACGATAGAGTTGGCATCTCTCTCTCTTGTTTTTTAAATTATCCAAGTCAGGGTTTCATCCAAGACTTTTGAAATGGATTCAGTTATATTTACTTGATCACACAAAAAGTAAGGTTTAAAAGCAGCTTGTCATCAGTGGTGCATGTGTGTCACAAGATTTTCATCTAGGTCCGCTACTATTCATCCTATTTGTAAACAGCATGTTTAAAAGGTGCTGAACGTCGTGGTTTACGCTGACATGAAAGTTTTTCTTGAAATAAATAAAGATTCTAACCTCGAAGTACTTCAACGTTAAGTTGATGTTTTTCACACATGCTTAACATGAACTTAACATGAAAAAGATGTAATTCTATTTTGTTTACCACAACACACAACATAGCATAAGACAAAAAGCAATCTTTATAGATATGAAAACAATTAAAAGCAGCAAGCAAGTTTAAGATCTAAAAGTTAAGCTCGACCTCAAATTAATCTTTGTTGACCATTAAAATACCCAAGTAACACACGTTGTTATAGAGCAGTTGAGATAACTTCTCTAATACAACCTTCAGTTATAGATTTCAGTTGACATTACCTTTTCCATGACATCTCTATCGCCAGAAAAGCGCAAAAATTAAAGGCTACTAGAACAAGTACTGGTACTATATGAAGTATTATAAAACTTTATGAAAGCAAGCCAACTTGTTAGACTGAAGTTGTGAAATACATCTCGATTACCAATACGGTAGAAATACGTTTAAAATAGGATATTTTTAAGTTGTAATTGCTAACTAATCAAAACATCGTTGACGCAAGCATAAAATAATCAAATAAGAAACAATATTAAATCAACCATTTGATGCTTTTAATATAAAGTTTTACGTGCGCGTCAAATTTCATGGTGAAACATTACGTTTTACTTCTGAAAAAAATATGCGCCATTAATTGAATATTGTTTTCTATTTGTCAATCAGTGGAGAATAGATTATACATTACAGGATGTTCACTGATTCATTTAATTGCGAAGAGTCAATTTAACTTACCACCGCATGGGCGTAGTTCGTAAACAACTATCTGGTATCTCTTTCTTACTCGCGTATTAAATCGCAATATCGTTTCTTTTTTCCAGTGGAATAAAGAAAATCGCGTATTCGCGAGTCAGAACTTGCCAAACAAAGCGCATGCGCGAATGTGTTGCTATGACAACACTTACCCAGCGCATGCGCAAATCAGAGTCTATGTATATATAGAGTCGCGCGAAGAGAGAATCTATCGTTTCGGCAACACAGTTTTTGTGCCGTTTGTTGCCAAGAACTATACAGTTTTGTTTTTCACCATGCATAAGCGAATATCATTTTTTGAAATTCTTCACAAGGTACACAGTTTTGTAATATTACACCGGTGATGTTTTGTTAGATTTAAGTGAACCAGTGTACAGGTTTATTGTTGGATTAAAATGTGTAAGTAAAACTTCGGTAAAACACATATTCTTTATTACGCTCAATTACAACACTTTTCATCCACTCGTAACATTATCACCTTGTTTATTTACATTGCTCGATTGGTACCCTCGTTTGACTATGATTTGGTTCCTTTGGTTTCATCCTTGCGGGACTCTTATTATAAACATAGACTCTGGCGCAAATGTGTCGTTAAGCGCAGTGCAACCAGTTCGATGACCAGTTTGTTTGTCAGTGGCACTTTTAATCAATTATAAATTGATGATGAAAAGCAATGTTCAACCTTTCAGAATTAATTGTTACTGTCGCATGAATATTAAGATTTTTTTCGCATAATTTCAACGTCATCTAGACATAAAATAATTCAAAACTAGAAAACGTTGTTAGATGTACGGTAACAAAAAATGGAGTGATATTGGTTGCACTGTAAGCGTTTTGTTTACATTTTCATGGCGCATTTTGACCCACCTCGAATAGTTTTAATAAAATCGTTTAAATAATTTCATTAACAATTTGATCAAGTAATTTTACGTTGGTTTACGAATACCAATTACAGGAAAAGTACTTTACAGGTACGTAGTATTCTTATTAGGCGTATAATATTGAACGCGCGCGCCTGCTCTGGCTGGGCATTTCATACACAGTTTTTCTAATACATAGTGAAAACATCTGGAAGGCAACTTTAAGACAAGTGTCATTTGTGTCATAATTATTGTTTGTTCAACTCATGTTATTGAAAAACATCTCCAAAGCCGGGAAAAATGAGGTTGTGTTCGAATGTGGTTGAATTACTGATGAAAAACAACTTCTCACAAATTTTGTATTTTAAGTTGTTTTCTGTACTGTTTTAATAACATCATAAACACAAGTTACAGATAAGCAGCAACAAATACACTTATACTATGAAATAACATCTCGAGAACAAGAATATAACAACACAAGTTTTGAATTGCACTTATAGTATTCTTATATGACTACTGTCATTTTAAATTATTTTCTAACATGTTTTGTGTGTTACTTGGGTAATATCATATTTAAGACAAGCAATAAGCACGGATTTATTAAAAGATTTAGTCCATACACAATCCAAACATTGGAATATCCAGGCTCATATCATGATACATGGGTCGCCATATCATGATATATATGCGAACCGTAACACATCAGTAAGAAAGCAATTTTTATTGTATGCTTTACGCTGCTAGCTATCATTTAAATACTTTACGTTTTATTAACTGCAAAAAAGAATAATGCATGAAGGCTTAGTTCCAAAAAAAAACAAAACAAATCATATCGGCAATAGACATTAGACGAAATTTTTTATATTGGTTACCCTATTCGAGTTTTTCAATTTCTGTTTTTCAAGATTTAATCTATAGATACAACTCGTACGTGTCAAATCTATAACCTGCGATATCTCCAAAGGTCTTTGCTGAGCATAGGATCTAGCCACACCTCAATGGCAATAAACATGCAAACCATAGTATTCAGTCAACTGAACCGCATCCCAAGAGGCACAACCAGAGGTTCGACCAACAAACGTCGAAATACTAATTCAAATGTTTTATTTTATCGATCTATAAATTTATTTAGTATCAATTAAAAATCAATTTGAACTCGACGAAGCAACGTCGTTCGGCGCTGTCGTGCTGCGAAAGGGGCGGTAGCTGTTTGGTGCCTTCAATAAAAAAAGGGGTGGCTGCAACCGATCTAATCTCGAGGTAAAAGTAACGTTTTACGCCATTTAGGAAATGCTGGGGTACGAAAAAAACCGGTGCCGGCTAGTAAGCGGTACGCGTGGACTGTCGCAGATGAATAATTGATTGTTCCGCGTTGAACTGCGCGCTCCGGTTGGTTCGGCTGTTTGGAGCTGCCGGTATCGGGTCTCGCAGGCCTACCGAAACCGGACCCGGAGATCTGCATATCGTTCCACACGCGCCACACTCCCGTCGGTAACAGAGAGTACCGCCCTGGACGGACTTTGCTTTTTGTCATAGTGCGACATGGCAACTGCTACCATAATTTATTACGTTCGAAGATCGTCTAATTATAGTGGCCACCAAAGCCGATAAAACATGTTTCGGCCGGACAAAGCGCAGTCCGCTGGTTCTGGGCTGGGAATACGCGATTTGTGTTGTCATGTTTAACCAGGCGACTGCAGCAGGCGTTTATTCGTTGCGCAGGTTTAATTGGTGAAACTACAGTACAGTAAATTGTAAACCAATGGCAGTGTTGTAAGCTTAGAGAATAGACTTCCTATTCACTCGTATCAGATTACGAAGATATTGTACTAGGAATTTTGTATTGTATATTGAAACTGTTCGCATTTGAGTTTATGCAGATGCTAATGAAAAGCAAAAAAGTCGCCCTTTCAAATTTGAGCTTATCCATAATCCTATACAGATGGTTTCGTTTGGCAACCTATGCCTCCGTGTCAACCGGATTCCGTAATCGTTTGCATCGAATCAAAACTGTTGCTACTGCTGTTGTTTCACCAGAAGATCGCATCTCTAAACCGGGTTCGGAATCATACCCATTCCACCGATGAGTTGATCGTACAAAAGGTCGCTTACTCCTCGCCAAAGACCTTCGCAAATATTTCATGCCCAACGGCTTAAGAGGTGATTATTTATGGGGTTCCGTTAGCTGCCGTGCCACATTCCATGCGGGATCTTATTTGAAGCACAATTTGACATTCTGACGGGAGTCGTGATTTACGCGTGGTAGCCAGTCATCATCGGCCGTCATTTTGATATTGCCCTCTTTCATCAAACTTGACATGAATTACACCGTTCCGGAGCGGAGACAACGGGTGGCGGCTGCTGCTCCCGGAGTCTAAAAGTTGAAACAATTCACCCGACAACCTGCCTAAAATTTTGTGAACACAACAATGCCCGAGCCACTCTACTGCCCTGCAAGAGCAATCATCAGCCGTCGCACTTTTCACTGTGGAGTTAAACTGTATAAAACAAGAGTTAACCAGCATGCAATATATTTACGCTTAGCAGAAAAAAAAAATTCTCCCTTGTCATTACTGGTGATATAAGAATTAGCATGTTAAATAGTCTATTTTGTTATATTTTGTGCTCATCACTATTTTTATTCACAAAAATATAGATAACCTAGTAGCGGTTTCGAGGTATCCCACAGTGCGCCCGTGTCAGTCAGATACTTATGTCAAAACTAGATCATAATTATTTTATGATTTCTAACGTTTTCTTCGGTGAAGATTGATTGTGCGGGGAGCAAGCGCGTCAGCTTCATTTCAAATAACCCCAACGGAGGCCGTCGAAAGGCCACAAAAAACTTGACGAATGATAATGGACTTCGCCGACCGAAATTAATCGGTTGTAACGACGATCCACGATCGTTTGCAGCGGGAAAACAATATTCGTTTGCGGTACCAAAAAATTGGTGCTAGGAATACCGTTCGGTTCGCAATAGGTTTCGGTGCTATAATAACCCAAACAGACCTGGAGTCGCCCGTTGTGGCCGTTGGTAGTAACGGGCAACCGCTTTCATCGAAGCATCAGATTGGTATCGTGCTGATCGTAGGAAAGTGATATTTCAACCTTTGTTTTGTTCATTTGTTTCCTGTTTACTGCTGCTGAACTAGTTGAAGAGCAACGGGGTTGTAGATAGCAGATAAAATATGTCCAATTCGTTTACAAAGCATTAACTTTTGATTGATATTTGTGAATGATTTGATGGACAAGTTTATTGGACGGAGCTTTTACCGAATTTCTACGAAATCATTTTTAAATTATCAGCCGAACTCCGCACACTCATATTTGAAATAAAAAATGGACACGAAGGGTTTTGGACACAATTTAAATGAAAATTGCTTCAGAACGTTTGTGAATTGTGCAAGCTTTGAACCTAAATTGAATTCTTTCAGCGTTTTTGACAGAAAACTTTATCGATATGTGAGCAAACAATTTATGTTATCGAACCAAACCTAATGCGAACTAAACTATATTTTTGAAGAAACTAAACTATCTACAATCACAGAAACCTTCTCTGTATGTGCAACATCTTGCCAGTAATTCTGTGTCACTGTGTTTTGAATACTGATGAGTAAAGCATTCATAGGTCACACTAAAGCGGTCGATGGTTTCAGCGTTTTCGACCGATTATTACCTAACTGCTTAACAGATCTTTCGATTTCGTAGGAAGTACAATTGCTGCACTCAATAACAATACACGTCTCATTTCGCAATCGAACAACTTCGCCAGCAACACACTCTTCTCCATAAGAAAAGCAAACAACCCATTAAAACGTCGCGATTGAAGATCGCTATTTCGTGATATGAGCTCCGACAAGAGAGAGAAATTTTCGACCGCGAATTGAAACATCACAATAAACAAATTTGCCAATGTGTCTCTGTTGTGGGCCACAGAACGAAGCATACGGCGCAGAGTGAACCGGGGCCGAGGTCACGACGGACACAAAGCAGCCACGAGCGGGACATAGAGTGGACACAAGCGAGCAGGTCACTCGGGCCGGACGACGATCGTGTTACGGCGTACGATGCCATCGTGAAGTGTTTCCTTTGATGCGCCTAACTATCAGCGGGTTAATCGCGCGAAAATCCTCGTAGTGGTGGTACCTTACGGATTGATTCCAATATGGACACGAGTGATTTCTCAAGCGTTGACCTAATAAGGAAAGTTTACCTCCGTTGCCGGTCATACCACGAGTTGAGAAGCTGCCATAGTTGCAGTGCCAGTATTAGGTAAGGGATGCTGTCATAATGTTCGCTTCAAATATATTTGCCCTTGTCATCAAACCCGAACTACGCTACCGCTCGAGGCAGGTTGGGATGGCTTTGGAGCCTGCTGTGGGTCTCAGAGAACACGACGACAGGCGCCGAAGGTATCGGTTAGTTTCATCTGCAGCGAAGGCGAAAGTGAAGATGGTTGTTAGCTTTTCGACAGCTCTTATCTATACTAATTAATAGCGTGGCATTACGAAACCGCTGCCGCACATGGTCACCATAAGCAAAAGCCGTCCCTGTGCATCATCGGTTTTGCGATTATGTTTCGCGGGAGGAAGGTTTCGACATGTCGGCATTTTGAACAATGTGAAACTGGCCGTCAAACAAGCTCGCGGTATTTCCGTCGTTTGCTGTGCTAATTGGAGCGCTTGGGAAAAATTTCGACAGAAAAAAAATACACACACAAAAAACCAAGCTAATTAGTACTAAAGTAGGTGAATTTGGCGGTAAAATCGTAAGAAAAAATCAGTTTTGTGACTCGTAAACAGTGTTGTCTTAATGGTTTATGCACCACGTTTGGTTCAGATTTACACAAACAGTTTTATGAGCCTCATAAAAAGACAGGCGAAAGATTTTCTAGTTTATCTTTTACAACCTAAAAAAATCCGATTGTTTGCATTTAATAAATGATTTAGAACTATATATTTTAAACTTTTTTGGGTAAATTTTCGTTTTTCCTGCTATGCTATTTGTTGCAAATTTTTGCCCGAACGCTCTATCAAACCAAATACTATTTTTATCTGTTTCAGACAAATGGAAATTTTGATAAAGACATTCAGGTCAAGTTAAACTTCTATTACCGTAAACTGGGGTGACTTTGATCACCGGGGTGACTTTGATCACTATACCTCTTTTCTGAAAATGTGGTAAAATAGCGCTCGTAGTGCTTGGGATTTGTTGTAATCTTCACTAATTGTGTGGATATATGTTCGCATTGCTACTATTCATGCATTTCCTGCTATTTAAAGAGTGTTTTTCATGCTAAAATATTATTTGAAAATAAAGTGTATTTTTGGCGATTTTTGTTGCACACAAACAATCGGTTCAAGCAGATTCGAAACAACAAGTTGCAATACGTAAAGTTTTTTTTATTTTGTTCCCAGATTAGTTCTTAAAATGAACAAATATTATAACAATACATTTTATTGTTATTTTTGCAAGTTTTTCCTCGAAGGCAATGTTGAGTCCCAATTTTCTCCACAGCGTATTACATATTTCTTCTTAACAAAAACCCAAGACGTGAAGTAACATGCAAATTTGGACAATTTCATAAGTCATATTCCTCGTGGACTAGTTTTTGACGAATTTAGACCACCTTCTCTCTCAGTGAATAATGATTCATATATATTCTAAAAATTTTGTATGAATCTTGGACACTCGCCATTATAAACTGTTCACGTAGAATGTGAATGGCCCCCAAATTGCTTTCCATATTTATAAACTCGTTTAAGCCGTTTAAGGCTGTTCAATTTAGTGAAAGTAGCAAAGTGTTACTCCAAATTCATCAAAACAATAAAGTGATCAAAGTCACCCCGGAATGATTATTGGTGTAAAATTTTTAGAGCATATTTAAAATCAGCAAAATTGTTGCTAAACTTTTGAAGTAGTGACTGAATCTTTTTCAATGCATGCCAGTACTTATTTTAAAAATATCAAAGAATATTGTTTTCAGTATATTCTGAAAATATTTGAGATACAATCAAAAAAGTGATCAAAGTCACACCAGTTTACGGTACCAGATTTAATTGCTCCTGCTTAGTAATCCCCAACCCAGGAGTTGGAGTAGAGGAGAGGGTTTTAAACTAAGCGTGAAACCATGTCTATGCTCACAACCTCTGGTTTATGTATTGCTGAACTTGAGTTGAGCTCAAATTACAATAACATAAGTCACGTGAGCTTTCATTCAGCAGAATATATAGTTTTATCTTAGCAAAACCGAACGCAAATAGCCCGGGGTTAAGCAAACTCAAAAACCCATCTATCAACCATCTTTTTGAATATGCACAAACAATAGCAATTATCCTTCAAATTTTCGCCTCAATGCCAACGGTGAGCAAAGGTTCGTGCTAAAATTTTGACAAAAATCCACACGGTGGGTATTCCGCAGGCTTAACCTTACCGTATAGCGAAAGCCCGGCCATTGTTCGACAACAGTTGGAAGTTTCCATTGTTGTTGGCTCAATCGACGGGTGAATGATTTGTTTGGACGTAATTTACCGAAAAGAATCACCTTCCTAATGCCTGGTTACTCATTTCGTCTGATTATCATCTATTCATCCCTTCTGCTATAGAGCTGTAGGTGAACCATTCAACGGTTATTGATGAGGTTCGTTATGGGCTCATATAATGGTGAACGATGTGAATGGCAGAACTGGGTATTTGAATAGTAGTTGTTACATTCGCACAAAGAAATTCGCACTGGCTGTTAGACCAGTTCGATAGACACCATTTGAGGATTCCAGAGCAAGTGAACGCACTTACTGGCATGTCGTTACGCGATCAGTGATCAGTACTTAAGCATAATCGCGGCTGGATAGTGCAATTTAAACTTTTCAAAAGAAAAATACATTCCATTCTTGGTCAGCATTATTTTTACAAGAACTTTTCTAAACCTGCACTCGAAGTTTTTGGTAGATTTTACCAAAATCACAACGTTTCAGTTACCTAAAATTATTTGGGGGGTGGGGGTTTGAAAATCGGGCTTTTTACGTTACGTAATTTATGGATGTCGCCTTACTCCTCATCCAGACGGTATGAGGAATATTTTGTCTGAGTCTATGTCACAGCATTTGTTTTCGATTATTTTTCACACCCTCGTAAAACTACATACGACTATCATCACTTGTATAAAAATTTCTCGACTATTTTAAAATTTATTTTCACTGAATAAAAAAAGTGTAGTCTAATAATTTTAAAATAACTGCTGGCGTGTATAGATCAAAACCCACTCAATACCTCAAAAGTTCAAAAACATCTCTGCTCTTTATAAAATTGTTTTATTATGTATTAGAAAAATTTTTATTCTGGTGTAATTTTGTTCACTTTATTTTTTGGTGAGTTTGGAGTGAAACTTGTTGTTTTTACCAAAGTAAACATCTTGAATGGATTCAAAGAAAAACTTTGCTTCACTTTACTTTACTTTATTTGGCTTCTCTTCACTTCACTTCACTTCACTTCACTACACTTCACTTCACTTCACTTCACTTCGCTTCACTCCACTTCACTTCACTTCACTACACTTCACTTCACTTCACTTCACTTCACTTCACTTTACTTTACTTTACTTTACTTTACTTTACTTTACTTTACTTTACTTTACTTTACTTTACTTTACTTTACTTTACTTTACTTTACTTTACTTTACTTTACTTTACTTTACTTTACTTTACTTTACTTTACTTTACTTTACTTTACTTTACTTTACTTTACTTTACTTTACTTTACTTTACTTTACTTTACTTTACTTTACTTTACTTTACTTTACTTTACTTTACTTTACTTTACTTTACTTTACTTTACTTTACTTTACTTTACTTTACTTTACTTTACTTTACTTTACTTTACTTTACTTTACTTTACTTTACTTTACTTTACTTTACTTTACTTTACTTTACTTTACTTTACTTTACTTTACTTTACTTTACTTTACTTTACTTTACTTTACTTTACTTTACTTTACTTTACTTTACTTTACTTTACTTTACTTTACTTTACTTTACTTTACTTTACTTTACTTTACTTTACTTTACTTTACTTTACTTTACTTTACTTTACTTTACTTTACTTTACTTTACTTTACTTTACTTTACTTTACTTTACTTTACTTTACTTTACTTTACTTTACTTTACTTTACTTTACTTTACTTTACTTTACTTTACTTTACTTTACTTTACTTTACTTTACTTTACTTTACTTTACTTTACTTTACTTTACTTTACTTTACTTTACTTTACTTTACTTTACTTTACTTTACTTTACTTTACTTTACTTTACTTTACTTTACTTTACTTTACTTTACTTTACTTTACTTTACTTTACTTTACTTTACTTTACTTTACTTTACTTAACTTTACTTTACTTTACTTTACTTTACTTAACTTAACTTTACTTTACTTTACTTTACTTTACTTTACTTTACTTTACTTTACTTTACTTTACTTTACTTTACTTTACTTTACTTTACTTTACTTTACTTTACTTTACTTTACTTTACTTTACTTTACTTTACTTTACTTTACTTTACTTTACTTTACTTTACTTTACTTTACTTTACTTTACTTTACTTTACTTTACTTTACTTTACTTTACTTTACTTTACTTTACTTTACTTTACTTTACTTTACTTTACTTTACTTTACTTTACTTTACTTTACTTTACTTTACTTTACTTTACTTTACTTTACTTTACTTTACTTTACTTTACTTTACTTTACTTTACTTTACTTTACTTTACTTTACTTTACTTTACTTTACTTTACTTTACTTTACTTTACTTTACTTTACTTTACTTTACTTTACTTTACTTTACTTTACTTTACTTTACTTTACTTTACTTTACTTTACTTTACTTTACTTTACTTTACTTTACTTTACTTTACTTTACTTTACTTTACTTTACTTTACTTTACTTTACTTTACTTTACTTTACTTTACTTTACTTTACTTTACTTTACTTTACTTTACTTTACTTTACTTTACTTTACTTTACTTTACTTTACTTTACTTTACTTTACTTTACTTTACTTTACTTTACTTTACTTTACTTTACTTTACTTTACTTTACTTTACTTTACTTTACTTTACTTTACTTTACTTTACTTTACTTTACTTTACTTTACTTTACTTTACTTTACTTTACTTTACTTTACTTTACTTTACTTTACTTTACTTTACTTTACTTTACTTTACTTTACTTTACTTTACTTTACTTTACTTTACTTTACTTTACTTTACTTTACTTTACTTTACTTTACTTTACTTTACTTTACTTTACTTTACTTTACTTTACTTTACTTTACTTTACTTTACTTTACTTTACTTTACTTTACTTTACTTTACTTTACTTTACTTTACTTTACTTTACTTTACTTTACTTTACTTTACTTTACTTTACTTTACTTTACTTTACTTTACTTTACTTTACTTTACTTTACTTTACTTTACTTTACTTTACTTTACTTTACTTTACTTTACTTTACTTTACTTTACTTTACTTTACTTTACTTTACTTTACTTTACTTTACTTTACTTTACTTTACTTTACTTTACTTTACTTTACTTTACTTTACTTTACTTTACTTTACTTTACTTTACTTTACTTTACTTTACTTTACTTTACTTTACTTTACTTTACTTTACTTTCCTTTGCTTTACTTTACTTTACTTTACTTTACTTTACTTTACTTTACTTTACTTTACTTTACTTTACTTTACTTTACTTTACTTTACTTTACTTTACTTTACTTTACTTTACTTTACTTTACTTTACTTTACTTTACTTTACTTTACTTTACTTTACTTTACTTTACTTTACTTTACTTTACTTTACTTTACTTTACTTTACTTTACTTTACTTTACTTTACTTTACTTTACTTTACTTTACTTTACTTTACTTTACTTTACTTTACTTTACTTTACTTTACTTTACTTTACTTTACTTTACTTTACTTTACTTTACTTTACTTGACTTGACTTTACTTTACTTTACTTAACTTTACTTTACTTTACTTTACTTTACTTTACTTTACTTCACTTCACTTCACTTCACTTCACTTCACTTCACTTCACTTCACTTCACTTCACTTCACTTCACTTCACTTCACTTCACTTCACTTCACTTCACTTCACTTCACTTCACTTCACTTCACTTCACTTCACTTCACTTCACTTTACTTCACTTCACTTCACTTCACTTCACTTCACTTCACTTCACTTCACTTCACTTCACTTGAGCAAGATCGTGTGAAATGACCTATGGTCGAATATCGACCATTTTTGATTTGAATGAAACTTTGCACACGTATTTGGCTTAGCAAACTGAGCATTTTTCACAGATGGAGAGATTTTTTACACCCATGCGTTACATTCTAAAAGGGCGTATGCCTTTTGGCATGGGTTTTATTCGAAGCATTGTAGCCCAGAGACCGTTGGTTGTATAGAAAAACTGTCTGAGAATGAGTTGTAGGGATTTAAAAATGCACCATAAAAAATATACACTGTACAAAAAACCAAAAAAAAATAAAAATAAACATTAAATTTCAATTTAAAAAAAAGAGTTGATTTATTTTTTGTTTTAAAGAAACTTGACGTTAATACGCAACTTTTAAAAAAAAGTCCAGGATGGAGAAATGAAAAATAATTATTAAATGGTAGATTAATTTTTTTATGAAAACTCTTTTGTATTCTGATTTTTTTTTTTTATTCTCGCTTATTTTCCGTCGGTCTAGTTCCGCCACTGTTGTGGCCAATCACCGACGCCCAGGGAGGCGACTCCACACCCAGGACCCTAGCTCACGACCCGTTTATTAACGGACCGGCGCCAACGGCTTTACTTCCTCATGCGATGGAAGGCGTGATCCCAGAGATTTTTCGCCTCAGAAAATCTCCCGGTGTCGGCTAGGATTGAATCTAGACCAGTTGGGTTGGTTGTGAGTGGATCACGCCACCTCACAACCATCGACACCTATGTCGGCGGTGGGATTCGAACCCAGGCGTCGAGCGTGGTTGGCGGAGACGTTACCAACCACACTAGGCCCCCGCTTTTTTGTATTCTGATGATTTTAAAAGATGCAGAGAGTCATTTTGAATCAAACAGCTCTTGGTAGTAAACATTCTAAAGGCATCGGTTTTCGAGTTATTTTAAATTTAAGCTCAATAAATTATTAATATTTCGGAAAATACACGTTTTTTTAATTTGACCATGGTTCTCCAGAAAAAAAAACCATACGTTCATTGGAATGCTTGATCAAAAATATACAATTCATTCTTTGACAACAAAACGATTGGATAAATAACTCAAGCGCTAAACCTTAGCCTACCTACACGTTCCCCCTTGCCGAATGTTTTATAAAAAAATATGTTTGGCGTGCAACACTACCTACTTGTTTACTAATAATAACTGTTTGTAAAGTACGCAACCAATAACTACTGGGTTACCTATAATCAAGGATGGTTGAAATAGTATCAGAGAATTATCATGAGAGAATCCTATTGGATTCTGATCACGCATAATACGCGATGTTTTGTATCGTCTTTCGAGAAGAGAACTTGTGTGACAAATAAACTGCCGAAAGAATACTTCGTGAACTTTATAGCCTGTTAACTGTATGCGAGTTTATCGTCGCTTGTTCGTGCGCTTTCACGATTCTCTCATCGGGTTCAATAGGTAATTCATTATCGTCTCCCGATCCGATCGAGCCGTTGAACGAAAATTTTTGGTTTGAATCACCTTGTGAGTGAGAGTGTCCCGATAATCGTAAAATTGTTTCGCAAACCAAAAACTCAGAGAGGGAAAAAACTGCAAGCGTTAGACTAACTAAAAGACAGCACAAAGCAGGGATACCAGATTTACCGAATTGTCTGTGAAATGCAGATTTTCAGAGTCCGTTGCCGATTTTGTTTTTTCGTTTTTTCAAATGGCAAATATTTGTTGTTACTTTGTGCATAGCTTGCAAGCTTTTTTCGAATCTATTTTTATTTGCGGATTTTTTTCCAAAAATTGTGCAGGTTTTTTGCTTGTTTAAGAAAAACATTGATATCGGCCAACATACATCAGCGAACAAACCTTTGGTGCAAATAAAACCGACGAACAAAAGAACATTGAGTTGACAATGACAACAGCAGGCAATATTTTGTTAAACGATGAAAAACCTATTTCACTGTCAACACTTGCGACTCGGAAGGAAGGGGGATAATTGTTCAAGTGATCGCAATCGCTTCTCTTTTCCGATGATTATCGTCACGCGATTCTTCCCTTTTGTTTTGCACTTGGATTCTATCAGCGAAGAGTGAATCATCGGTTTGTAGAGCTATTGGAAATTCCATCTCTGAGAGAGAATGAATTATCTCAGCGAATCTCCGAATTGGTTCACTCGGACTGGAATATCGTACGATAAATGTTAGAACCGACTGAGAGACGAAGTTGACTCACACGCTGAAAAAGTTCGAATGTTTATCGCCGATTTTATCGCCGATCACCATCATTGCCTATAATATCTGTTTTCGTTTATAAATACGATTGCACTACTCCAGATGTGTTAGTAACAGTTTGCATTTTGTGAAGATGAATAAAGTGAAAATGGAATACACCAAGCCCAAATACTGTAAACCCTTTCCTGATCATCGGTGCTCATCAAGCTTACGCAAATTAAACGAAAACGTTATTGCAAAATTAAAAATATTGAACAGTCAAGCTCATTTTAATACGTCTTTATCAATTTATGATTCGTGTAGTTATTGGAATGATAGTCAAGTCACCATTCACCCCTTCGTTGTTTACTATTCAGAATCTGGAACACTTAAGAATATCAGCTTCATCGTAATATCGGAAGTACTCCATCATGATACTGTTGCAGTTCAGGTGTTCATTGCCAAATTAATGAGTTTTTTGAAAACAACAATAGAGTTGAAAAAAGCGATATTAATGTCTGATGGAGCTGCCTCACAATATAAAAATAGAATTTGCAAGTTCGAAACAAAATATAACGTCGATGCAGAGTGGCATTTTTTTGCGACTTCTCATGGTAATATATATATATATATATATATATATTTTTTTTTTTTTTTTTTTTTTTTTTTGTTTCAGGTGGAGGGGAAATTTGCATCCAAACCCCTGAGGTGACCAACCTCAGGGAGTGTGGGGTTGGTTTGAATCAGTGACCGGACCCACTAAAACCCCTCCAGTCTCCAGCCCATAATACTCCCCGGGACCACCGCTAGGTATTGCTTCGGGGAGCGGCTTTTGTGCTCTGTGCACCCTCTTGGTTCTATAGATCTCTTTGCTAACTTAGCTAACTAACCTGGAGACTGGCCGTTAGCTAACACTGGCGTGTCGGTGGTCAACCTGTCGCCTGTTTTGCAATTCTAAAACTATTTGAGAGGCGGCTGTACAAACCGCCCTCCAAATGTTTGGGTCTTTACACATCCTCCGAACTAGGTTGTCCGGAGTGGTGTCTGGCCCGCTCACTACCATCATGTCGCTCCGCGCATGCACAAAACGAGGGCACACGAAGAAGACATGCTCAGCAGTTTCTTCCGCATCTGCGCACTCGGGACACATGGGGGACCCCGCATGCCCGAATCTGTGTAGATACTGCCTGAAGCAACCATGACCTGACAGAATCTGTGTCAAGTGGAAGTTAACTTCTCCATGGCGCCTCCCGACCCATCCGGATACGTCCGGAATAAGTCGATGCGTCCATCTACCCTTTACGGAATTGGACCATTCCTGCTGCCATCTGATCATCGAGAATGACCTTCTGGTGCCTCGTATACCCCTTGTGTCACGTTGATCGAAGCATTCTACGTCCTCCTTAATGGCTATGCTGATAGGCATCATGCCGGACAGGACGCAGATTGCGTCGTATGACACTGTACGGTACGCGCTCACAACCCTCAGGCACATGAGCCTGTAGGTACTTTCCAGTTTTCGACGATGACTGTTGGTACCTAACGCTTTGGACCACGCTGGCCCACCATACCTAAGTATGGACGAAACCACGCTGGCAAGAAGTTTACGCTTGCTGCCATATACCGCTGAGCTATTGGACATCATTCGAGATAGTCCTGCAGCGGCCGTTGAAGCCCTCTTACAGGCATAGTCGACGTGACTCTTAAATGTGAGCTTATCGTCAACCATAACCCCCAAGAGCTTCAAGGAACGCCTTGAGGTAATGGTGCAGTCACCGACTCTGACCACCGCCTGTTGCTCTAATTTGCGGTTGTTCACAACCGTAACCTCCGTTTTATGGTGCGCTAACTCCAGTTTCCTAGAGTGCATCCAGTCTTCGACCTTGCGTATGCAGTGCGCGGCCGTCAACTCGACCTCTTCGATCGACTCGCCGTAGACCTCTAGCGTGATGTCGTCTGCGAAACCGACGATCACAACCCCTACAGGGAACTTTAGTTTCAACACCCCGTCATACATGACATTCCACAACACCGGGCCCAGGATGGAACCTTGCGGTACCCCTGCGGTGATTGGGACGCACTTCTGACCCTCCTCCGTGTTGTAAACTAGTACCCGATTCTGGAAATAATTTTCCAAAATCTTGTACAACGACACCGGTACGTGGATGCTCCTAAGCGCGAGCGCTATGGAGTCCCAACTGGCGCTATTGAATGCATTCTTCACGTCAAGCGTGACGATTGCGCAATAGCGAATGCCCCAACTCTTACGCTGGAGTGCTACCTCTGCCGTCTTGGTGACAGAGAGAATAGCATCCAGCGTGGATCTACCTTTCCGGAAGCCGAACTGGTTACTTGCCAGACCGTTTACACCCTCTGTGTACTTCACCAGTCTGTTGAGGATAATCCTCTCAAGCACCTTGCCCGTAGTGTCCAGCAGACAGATAGGTCTGTATGCCGATGGGTCCTCTGGCGGTTTCCCAGCCTTCGGCAACAGCACCAATCTCTGTCGCTTCCACCTGTCCGGAAAGAGGCAGTCATCCAGGCACTTCTGCATGACTGCTCGAAATAGATCAGGGGCCACTTTCATGGCCGTCCTGATGGCCAAGTTCGGGATTCCATCCGGTCCCGGTGCCTTGCTCACCTTTAGGGAGTTGGCGATCACGATGAGTTCCTCATTCGTAACCCTTACCTCCTCCACAACCTCTGCACGGCTGCCGTCTCTCACGGATTGGATGCCCGGCAGGTTGGCCGACCATCCCTGGTCTGTGTCTGAGATACTGGAACGTCGGACGTGAGACTCAGCAACCGGAGGCCAAGGATTTGGCTCGTGTCGTGGAAAGAGTCCCTCGATGATGCGCTCCAGCATCGCTGGTGATCGCTCTGCAGGCGCCAACACGCCTTTGGTCTTCGCCATTACGACTCTGTAGGCATTGCCCCACAGATTCGTATTGGCACTCGCGCATAGCCTATCGAAGCAGGCCCTTTTGCTCGCCTTTATCGCACTTTTAAGCGCCGATCTTGCAGATCCGAATACTACACGGCGCTCTACCCTCTGTGCATCGGTACGTGCACGTTGCAACATCCGTCTTGCACGGAGGCACGCGCTACGGAGGTCCGCTATCGCGTCGGTCCACCAGTATACCGGTGACTTACCATTCCTAGGTTGGCGGGTCCTAGGCATGGTGGCGTCGCACGCCCGCGATAATGTGGCAACTAATTGGTCAGCACTCGGGCGGAGCCAACTGCCCCCCTCGCGCTCTCTTCTCATTGCTTCTGCAAATACCTCGGCATCGAAATGCGATGTCTTTCACCCGCGGACGGTCGGAGTATTGGCTCTACCCGTCGCCTGCCGCCTCACGTTCTGGACTACGCTATAGCAGACCGACTGGTGGTCACTATAGGTGTAGCCATCGTCTACCCTCCAGTTCACGATCAGTCCTGGGCTGGAGAACGTCACGTCGATGATCGACTCCGCACCATTTCTGCTGAATGTACACTTGGTTCCAACGTTGGCCCGATCTAGGTTGAGCTTTGCCAAAGCTTCCAACAAGATCTGACCCCTCCGGTTCGTGCGGCGGCTTCCCCACTCAACAGCCCAAGCGTTGAAGTCGCCCGCCACTACTAAGGGTGTTAGTCCCGTCAGCTCCATAGATAACAAATCGACCATCTGGGTGAACCTTTCGATAGACCAACGCGGCGGAGCATAACAACTGCAGTAGAACACTCCGTCCACCTTGGCAACCGCGTATCCTTCATTTGAGGTTGACACAACCTCCTGAACCGGGAACTTGCTGGTCGTGCATATGGCCGCCGTACTGGACTTATCTGCAACCCAATTACCGTTTCCGGGAGGAATGCAGTAGGGGTCCGATACGATTGCGATGTCCGACCGCGACTCAGACGCTGCTTGGTATAGCAGCTGCTGTGCCGCATAGCAATGGTTCAGGTTCAATTGTGTCACCCTCACGCCCGTGGTTTCGTGGCCGCCTTACCGGCTGGGCACCGTGGGCCTCCCATAAAGTGCTTGGCGTCCCGTTTTCCAGTACATACCAAGCACTTGGGAGGCTCCCCGCAGTCTTTAGCTTTATGGCCAGCACCACCACAACGCCTACATAACTGGCTCCTATCGGGCCCCTTGCAGGTCCAGGACTTGTGTCCTCCCTCGAAACACCTGAAGCAAACGTCCGGCTGCTGGAGTATGCTCAGGGGACATACTGACCAGCCAACCTTAAGTTTGGCTGTCTTCAGGGCCAGAGTTGCATCGGCCGATGCAAGCCGGAAAGTGGCCACCTGGGTCCCCGCTGGACCCTTTCGGAGGTGAATTACCTCAGTGGCTACTTCCACTCCGCACTTCTCCTTGAGGGCCTGTGCAATATCGCACCTCTCGGTGATTTCATCCAGGTTTTTGAGCTGGAGAGTCACCTCTGAGGTGAGTGCCCGAATTTGCACATCTTTCCCGAGGACCTGCTCGGCTACCGTCTTTTAGGCAGCGCCCTTGTTTTTAGCATCCTTACGGAGCTCAAGGATCATCTCGCCGGTGCGAGAACGACGGATGGTCCGCACATCCGCTCCCAGATCCTTGAGCTGGGTTTCGCCTCTCATTTTCTTCAAGACTTCGGAGTACTTGGACCCCTCCGTCTTGAGTATGAGGGCGTCGCCCCTGCTTCGCGCCTTCTTTCCCATTTTTGGGCGATTTGTCGCCTTCTCGTCGTTGCGCTTGCTGTCTTTTTGGCGCTTCCTTCCTCCCACGGTAACCCAAGGGTTTCCCGTAGCTGCCACTTCGGCAGACTTTTCGGCGGACTTGGAGGCCGTTGGTGTGCTATCTCGCGGGCTTAGCACAACCAACCGTTTCTTGCTGTTCTCGGGGGCTTCCCCCGGAGACTGCCTTGCTCTTTTTGCGGCTGACCCGGAGGTGCGAACCGCTGCAAACGTGCAGGTGTCCGTTTGGACCGACTTCGTCGCCCTTCCGGTCACCTCCGTTGCATTCTTCTCTGCAGCCACCGCTCTTGCCTTGAGCTCGGCGTGCTCCTTCTTCGCAGCATCGACGGAGGACCGAAGCATGTAGAGAGCCTGCTTCAGGTACTTCGTCGTGTTGGTGCGACTTTTCGCAAACTCGATTATGGCATCGAGCTGCTCCGACAGCGCTACTACCTTCGGTAGCGTGTCACGCTGTCTTCCGACCGCCTTTATCAACAGTGGACCAGCCACTGCGATGTCTTGCGTCGATCCGGTAGGCGTACTGCCTTTGCCGTCTTCGCAGGCGTCCTTTACTGCATCCATCTCCGCCTTTCTCGGCGGAGACCTCTGGATGCCTCCTCGTGCAAACGGGTTTTTCATTCCATCTGCGCCCAATTGTTGATCTTCATTTTTTTCAATATTCATTCTTGTTAATTGGGTCCCCCTTCCAGCCGCTATCCTTATCCATACTGGAGTGGTCGCCTATCTGGTCCCATGGTAGTCTATGCCGAAGCAGTGAGGCCATGGCTAGGGGCGGCTGCCATAGCGCCTTATGAGCAACTATGACACCCCCGACCGGCGCAAGTCAGGAAAGGACATCTGATCCCACTCCTGCCCGGTTCCCACCGGGCAATGAATTTGGAACGTACTGGAAGGCCTGCCAGGTTTTACGGGACGGAGACCCCTGCACCGGTTGTTGTCTCGCCGTTTCAAGCCGTTGTCACACGACCTTACTAAGGGAGCTCGGCGCAGGTGCCAGCCCAGAATCGTGGTACGAAAACGAAATCCGACTCTTATCATATGGCGTTGCGACCAGTTACCGTAATTGGGAACTTACTGGCATCAATCCCAATGGGCGAATTAGTGCATTTGGGTGGTGGGAGCGGCACTATTCGCTCCGTCAGAGCTGCTTCCGGATAATGTGGCTTTTGTGAGAATTCGGCGGCCCAATGCCTGAGTCTCACCACAACCTAGGCTAGCTCTCGCTGATGGTCCGGGACTGCGTTCTTGCAGTTAGCACTTCCGTGGCCTACGGTAATCGCCAAATACCGACCCGTGGTGGCATACAGCTCTGCCATATATATATATATATATATATATATATATATATATATATATATATATATATATATATATATATATATATATATATATATATATATATATATATATATATATATATATATATATATATATATATATATATATATATATATATATATATATATATATATATATATATATATATATATATATATATATATATATATATATATATATATATATATATATATATATATATATATATATATATATATGTATTTATATCACTTAGAACATTTAACTCTTTTCTTGAGAACCGTTCGCCCAATCGTTTTGTTGTCAAAGAATGAATTGTATATTTTTGATCAAGCATTCCAATGAATGTATGGTTTTTGCTGGAGAACCATGGACAAAATAAGAAAAACGTGTATTTTCCTAAATAATTAAAAATTTTCGACCTTAAATTAGAAATAACTCGAAAACCAATGCCTTTAGAATGTTTACTACCAAGAGCTATTTGATTCAAAATGACTCTCTGCATCTTTTAAAATCATCAGAATACAAATATTTTGAAAAATGTTTGAATTAGAATTTTCATAAAAAAATGAATCTACCATAAAAAAATTATTTTTCATTTCTCCATCCTGGACTTTTTTTTAAGTTGCATATTAACGTCAAGTTTCTTTAAAAAAAAATTAAAAAAAATTAACTCTTTTTTCTAACTTGAAATCTAATGTTAATTTTTAATTTTTTTTGGTCAAAAAAATTTTTTTTGTACAGTGTATATTTTTTTATGGTGCAATTTTAATTCCCTACAACTCATTCTCAGACAGTTTTTCTATACAACCAACGGTTTCTGGGCCACAATGCTTCGAATAAAACCTATGCCAAAAGGCATACGCCCTTTTAGAATGTAACTCATGGGTGTAAAAAATCTCTCCACCTGTGAAAAATGCTCAGTTTGCTAAGCCAAATACGTGTGCAAAGTTTCATTCAAATAAAAAATGGTCGATTAAATTTTCGCGTATTTCCAGGCGATTTGAAATGATTTTGTTCACTTCTCTTCACTTCACTTCACTTCACTTCACTTCCCTTCACTTCACTTCCCTTCACTTCACTTCACTTCGCTTCACTTCACTTCACTTCACTTCTCTTCACAAAAAGGCTATTTTCCTATTTTTGCCTTTCACACGCACTGATGAAAGTATCCGTGCAGCATCAATCATAGAGAGCCATTAGTCAACAGAAATAACCTAAATTAATCCACCTAGCGGTCAAACCAAGCCTTTCTCATTCAATTTTTTATTTGTAAAAATAGATTTACATGAACGCTTCAATCCAATAAATGTATATTCACTCTTTAGGTTCTAAAATATTGATGTTGTAATCTTTACATATAAAAATGCAGTCAAGTCTGTCTGTCTGTCTGATCCATATAGGCCCGAAAACTACCGAACCGATCGACGTGAAAATTTGTATGTAGGGGTTTTTGGTGCCGATGAAGGTTCCTATGATAGTTTGAGACCTCTCCCTCTTCTGGAAGGGAGGGGTCCCATACAAATGAAACATAAATTTCTGCACAACTCAAGAACAAACCAAGCAAATGAAACCGAATTTGGCATGTGGATGTTTTAAGGGGTAACTAATATGTCCATAATAGTTGGATGAAACACAAATTTGTTCACATCTCGAGAACTAATCAACCAAATGGAACAAAATTTGGCAGGTAAATGTTTTTATGGTAACAAATATGTACATAATGGTTTGAAACCCGACTCCCTCTTCTATAAGGGAGGGATCGCATGGAAATGAAACACAAATTTCGCACAGCTCAAGAACCAATCAAGAAAATACAACCAAATTTGGTATATGAATGTTTTTAGAGGTAACAATTATGTCCATAATGGTTTGACGCCCCTCCCTCTTCTGGAAGTACATGTTTCTTCACAAATTTTTGCACATCTCGCGAACTAATCAACTAAATGGAACCATATTGGCAGGTGAATGTTTTTAGTGGAAACAAATATGTTCCATAATCGACCTCAGACAACATTTTGGATTGTAAGATGGCAACTCAGGGGAGAAACTCCCCTGAGTAAACTAACAGTCGATAAAAAGTATAGTAAGATGGCAACTTCCGGTTTCTGAAAACAGCAGAAAATGACCAAATACCACCCAATATGAGTTTTTCTTTAACCAGTATGCCGTTCAAAATCCAGAAATTGTTTCCAAATGCCATTTTGAAATCCAAAATGGCGACTTCCGGTGTCGGAAAAACAGCGGCAAATGACCAAATACAAATATGGTATTTCCGGAACCGTAATGATGCACTGGAGCCACAAATCGACTTCAGACAACATTTTGAATTGTAAGATGGCAACTTCCGGTTTCTGGAAAACAGCCTGAAATGGACGATTCCCATTAAGTATTAGTATTTCTGGAACCAGAAAGATGCACAGAAGCTAAAAATTGATCACAGACACAATCTTGAATTTTTATATGGTGGCTTCCGGTGTCTAGCAAACAGACGGAAATGACCAAATACCATTCAATATGAATGTTTTCGGAACCAGAATTACGCCCAGATGACAGAAATTGATTTCACAGGCAATTTTAAAGTCCAAAATGACGACTTTCGGCTTCTGAAAAACAGTCCAAAGTGACCAAATATCACCCAATATGAGTTTTTCTTTAGCCAGTATCCTAAATACCATTTTGAAATCCAAGATAGCGACTACCGGTTTGTGAAAAACAGCCTAAAATAAACAAATACTATCCAATATGAGTATCTCTGGAACCAGAATGATGCAAGGAGCTAACAATTGACCTCAGGCACCATTTTGAATTGCTTAATGGCAACTTATAGGCAACAGTCGGAAATGACCGAATAATACTCAATATGGATATTTCCGTAAACGTGATGATGCATAGAAACCAAACATTGACCCTGGACACTATTTTGAATTTGAAGACGACCACTTTTAGTTTCTGGAAAACAACCAAAAATACCTCCCAATATGGGTATTTCCGGTGTCAGATTGATGCCAGATAACGCAGATAATGACAGAATACCACCCAATATGAATATATTCAGAATTAAGGCGATGTACAGAAGCCAAAAGACGAGGATGTTGTCATTTCGATAAAACCAATCATTTCAAACTATTTGTTATTTGACTTTGATCAAATCCTATGGCCGATTCGTCGTGCATTTGCAGACTTCAAACAAACCGCAAGGAATCAATGAACTTGGAACGTTCAAATAGCACGACACCACATTTATATTATGTTGAGGCCTCTATATCGATCAAAGCAGGTGTAGTTTTCAATAGTCTTTGAATTTCTTTTCTTTCCCTAACTTTTGAGCCACATAACAAATTGTTATGAAGTTTGTTATTTGTAAGTTTGAGAGATGAATCGTTCGTATGACGCTATTTATGTTCAAATAAGTCATGTAATCTTTGAGATAATAGACTTTCGTTGTTCTATAAATAATTTAATGCATAACGGTTGTTTAGCTTCGATTATAATCAAATGAAATAGGAACGTTTTTTGAAACCACGTGTTCAATCATAATTCATCAGTTAACTCTTAACTAGCCCGCTCATCTGATAATAATATTGATCAAATCGGTTGTGTAGTTTCAGAGATAATGAAGTTTCGTGATTTTCACATTTCGGTACATAACAGACGAAATTACAGTCCGATTACAGTAAAATTCAAAAGGGTGTTATGAGGCAGCTAGACTTATTATTTGACACTTATTTTGTGGAAATCGGGTCAGCCATCTCTGAGAAAAGTGAGTGAGTCCAAGTAGTCTTCGAAATATGTTCCTTTTCATAGCTGGATTTCACATTTTTAAACATAACAGGCAAAGTAATGATCTGATTGCAAAACAAATCAATACGGTCTTATGGGGCAACTAGACCTTCCATTTGACACTGATTTTATGAAAATCGGTCCAGCCATCTCTGAGAAACATGAGTGAGATTAAACAGTCCTAAAAACACGTTTCTTTTCATAACTTTTGAATCACAAGTCCAATCTCTATAGAATTCAAAACTTAAAGATTTTATAGGTAGCTCGTTCTTTTGAAACCAATTTTGTTCAAATCGGTTGTGTAGTTTCTGAGATATTGATGTTTCATGATTTTCACATTTTTAAACATAACCTCTAAACTAAAAATCCGATTACAATGAAATTCAATAGGGTCTTATGGGGCAACAGGACCTTTCATTTGTAAATAATTTCATGAAAATCGGTCCAGCCATATCTGAGAAAAGTGAGTGAGAATAAAAATCTGAACATACACACACACACATACAGAAAATGCTCAGCTCGTCGAGCTGAGTAGAGTGATATATGCCATTCGGCCCTTTGGAGCACTTTTATACTTTCGGTTTTGCAAGTGATTGCTGTACCTTCCTAGGAGAAAGGCAAAAATTGTCAGCTCTATTAGTCGAACTCTAACCGTAATGGCGAAAATAGTCAAGCTACTCCATTCAGAAGTGTGCGCGTTCAAAGAACAGTACCACGTCGCAGTTCATGGACTCCGGGTACACCCATTCAGGAATCTACATATTGGCACTAGTAGACAACAATCAGAGCATCGGAAGAGAGCACGGTTCAGGACGGCCGACGACCCTTAGCGACAAGAAGCCCCGAAGGCTGCTGAAGAGGAAGACCGAGGGAAAATTGCTGCATGCGCTTGGCCGGGCGTTCGGTGCAACCGGCCGAAGAGTGAGAAAGCACCTGGCGAACATGGACATACGTTTCAGGTAGCGGCAATCCCGTGCCCCGGTCTCGGAGCTGCAGACAATGACGCAGCGGCAGCGCCTGAATAAAATGGTGAAGTCGACTTCGTATTTTACCTTCCCCACGAAAGAAGTGAGCTTCGAGGTGAAGCTCATTTAACACACCTAGTCCCCCAGAAAGGTGCTGCTGTTGCTAACAATCAGCGAGAATGGGATGTCAAAGCCACTCACGTTTCGATCCGGACTGGCCGTGAACGGGGAAATTTGTAGTACGAAGAGCCTGAAGTTGCGGAAGTTGCGTCGTTCATCAAGAAATACCATAAGGCCGAAGACGCGGTATTTTGGCCAGATCTGGTGTCGGCCCATTACTCGAAGCGATCTCGGGGATTTCTAAGCAAACCTATAGCGTAAGATCTACTTCAACAATTTTGTCGTGACAACTAAGGAGGAATTAATAAATAAAAAGAACGAAGGAAAACTCAAAAACATGCCTACACGCATGTTTTCGTCCGCCATGGCGAATGTTCTGGTTAACGGCCGGAAGGCCGCACATAATTACCTTCCATGGGAAATTTATCCAACTCAATTATATGTCTTAGTAATTTTTTACCACCATCCGAAAAAGTTCATTTTTTACCGAAACATTACCGAGGAGTCTACGGCTCCTGGTTCTCTGGTGAGTATAGTTTTGGCGGCACTCACGTCAGGCATTCTAGCTACATGCCCATCCGACTGCAACCTATCGTTTTTAATCACCTTAACTATGTCAGCACTTTTGTACACTTGGTACAACTCATGATTCATGCGTCTGCGCCATACTCCATCTTCTAAGTTGTCGCCAAGTATTGAACGCAGCACCTTAGGCTCGGAAATACCAAGCACTCGTCGATCGGCTTCTTTTAGCGTCCATGTGTCATAACCGTAAAAAACAACCGGGAGGATCAACGTTCAATAGAGTGCAAGTTTTGACGCGTCTGCAGCAGTGCTGATAAAAGTCATTTTCCCCAGCAAATTCTTCGAAAATTACAGCCAATCATTTTCAATTTTCACTTTCAATGATCGCAGCACTCTTTCAGATACACTAGATTTTCGTCCTATTAACGTGTTGTTATACTCAGATGAAATAGATCGCGCGCATCGTTCACGGTTACGGAATAAAATTTGAAGACAAATCCAACCAAATGATCTTCACTTCAAAGCGAAAAAGAAAAACAAACAGTCCACTCAACCCAAATGAACCTCACCGAAACACTTTTTCACTGACACTGACCGATGCCTTGAGAATCTTCGTTAACTGATAAACTGATTTTGTTGTCTTGCTTCCATCGCATGAAATATATTGAAGTATTTTGACAGTTCACTTCCATGCAAAAAGCGGGAAGGGAGAACTCTGAAAGGATTGTAAAAAAATAACGTTTATGGATGCTTTTTTTCACTTTCACTCAAGAGTGTCAACAAATATCAACCCTGGTCTGCAGGCTACAGTTCATCCAACGTTACGAAATACGTACCATGATGCCATGATGCATGATGCTGATCGGAGGGAGCGGCATTTGAATCAGCTTAATCAATTTCATCGAAAAACGTTATCTAGCCCTATCTGTCACCGTTCGTTTCGCTGGACTGAATCTTACGCCGCCTTGAAATCCACAAACAGATGATGAGTCTGTGGTTTGTGTTCCCGAAACTTGTCTAGAATCTATCGCAGGATGAAGATTTGATCCGTCATGGGGTGTTCGAAAGCCAGTTTGTTATTCTCCGCCAACGGTCTCAAGCTTAGGGAAGAGCACTTTGTACACAGAATTCAGCAACGTTATACCTCTATAGTTTCTGCAGTCGAGTCGATGGCACTTTTTTCAGGTAGGGCAACTGAGGCCTTCCAACCAGTCGTTTGCACTTGGTCGCCCGCCCAGGTTCGTAAAATAATCCGGTGGATCGCATTGTACAGCCGCTCGCCTACTACCTTCAAAGGTTCAGCCGAGATAGTGTCTTTCATAGCATCTTTACTCGTCTTTTTAACCTCCGCCTGTGTTGATGGCTCCACAGCTTGTCCGTCACGACCAATTCTAATAAGGTTCCTGTACCGCCCTTCTCCGTTCTCAGTGCCTGGAAATGTTCTTTCCACTTAACCACAGCCGTCGGTTTTTCAGTGTGCAGGTAGTTGCGTATCAATAAAAGACTTAAAATTGCTTTTGGAGAAAAAAAATGCAAGAAACAAAAAAGAAAATCGTCCTAATGATATTTATTCATCCTAAAACCTAAAACCCAATATGTATGGGAACAAATTTTAGATCTTACTTAATAGCGCCTCTAGTGGCGGTTACGAGAAACCAATGACATCAAAATCGAGTCAATGGCTCAAAAGTTTTCGACGATGGAACGTGAAAGACGCGTGAAAATTTTGCACACTCTCGTTGAAAATTCGATGTGATCAGGTGCAGCAATTACGAAATGCCTCAAAATCCTCAAATCAACCGTAAACAGCGTGCTGAAACAATTCAATGAAACTCTAGCGCTGGATCACGCTGGTCATAGCAACCGCAGGAGTGGAACGATTGACAAGCAGCTACGATTGAAAGTCTGCAGAGCAGTTCGGAGGAACCCTGGGATCACCCTGCGCGATTTGGCTAAGAAGCTCTGTCGGCGTGAAGGCCTGCGGTCGTTCCACGCCAGCAAGCACCTCACCCTCAAGTATAATCTCGTTGCAAAACGCCGCGCAAGAATCCTGTATGAGAAAGTCTTGATCAAAAACGACGGCAGCATTTACGTTGTATGTAGCAATGGATTTCGCGCAGCTCGCAGGACAAAAATTTTATATGTCCGAGCGCAAGGGTGATGTCGCCAAGCAGTTCAAATTTGTGTTTGCTCACAAGTTTACTCGGAAACTAATGGAGTGGCAGGGAATCGGCAGCTGTGGCAGAAAAAAAACGAAGTTTCTATCACCGGATCAACCATGAAAGGCCAGGTGTCATGGGCGTTGCCAGAATTGCAAATAGGGGGGCAAGCTCTTCAAAATTTTATAAGTAAAAAAATGGTACACAAAGGTCGCTTTTTACGCGGCTTTTTTTACGTGGATTCCGAAATTTACGCGGTTTTTTACGCGGATTTCGAAATTTACGCGTTTTTTTTACGCGGATTCCGGAATTTACACGTTTTTTAAGCGGCACGTATCCCCCGCGTAAAAAGCGACTTTAGTGTGTTTTGAAAAATATAAATAAATACTAGTCTTTAGTGATTGTTACATCAAGGCAACCAGTAAAAAGTTGTCCTTGACATTAGAGTGGAACATCAT
Organism: Wyeomyia smithii; assembly: GCF_029784165.1. NCBI lineage: Eukaryota > Metazoa > Arthropoda > Insecta > Diptera > Culicidae > Wyeomyia > Wyeomyia smithii. Next base: position 211,042,300 of record NC_073696.1, read on the forward strand.
CGAGTTTGTCTTCGAAGAAGAAAACGGAGTTACGTTCAAACGTTGTTGTTTAACCGCTACCAGGACCTCTTCGAGAACGATGCAGGCCAGCTGAATGATGCGGCGAAGGTACGTTTACTTCTCCGGAAGCTGGACACCCATTCGCACAGCCGCTATCTCAACTACATCCTGTCAAAGCTTCCCAAGGACGTGAAGATTGAAGACACAGTCAAGATTCTCAATAAAATCTTCGGGCATCAAACGTCAAACGTTCCGGAAGCAGTTCATGTGTCTTTTCACGATTGTTGTTGACCATCTGCCGATGAACACTCAGCAAGCAGAGAGCACTCAACCGCTGTTCAAATATTGTTGACCTCAGCCAGGTTTTCACCCGACGTAATGTGCTGAACGAGCGTTCAATCGTGCATGTTTCCATGGTAGAGCAAGTGCAATTTTAACGGCATTCTCAGTCGCAGGGAAGAAAGAACGGGCTTTATCTAGTAGGTCTATAAAATCCAACTCGTCCAAGTTCTTACGGTCAGCTCTCATACTGCTGCAATGTTAATATAAAAATTCCACCTCTCCAACAAAATTGTCAACTTCATAAAAAAAAGCGATATTTTCGGTTTTGCGCGTGAACTCTTCCAACGACATGCGTATTACGTTAGCGGGATGCAGCAATGGCAACGCATAGGCAGGTGCACTATCTTCATCGAACCGTGTTTCCAGTGAGGTTACAAGAGAATCAAAGTAAGGAATTGTCACAGCTCGGTTCCAATACTCCAAGCTAGTTGATGCAGGCGGATTTGTCCGGTACTTTTGCCGCTGCAATATCCTTGGTGGATCAACTGAAAAACCTGTGCAATTCCACACAACATAGCGCAAGCATTTCAATCAATTATTTTTGATCTGGCTGATACTTTACACAGATGTTTCTATGGGCTAAAGATGTCGTTTTCTGCTATTAGAGTTGTTGAAAACAAAATTCTGCACCAATGTCAACATTAATGGGGGGGCAACGTCCCCCCCCTGCCCTTCTCTGGCTACGCCTATGCCAGGTGTACATGAAACAGTGCCTTCAGAAGCGGATTTTGCCGTTCATCCGATCACATGACAGTCCGGTGAAGTTCTGGCCTGACTTGGCCAACTACCACTACAGTCGGGAAGTCATGGATTGGTACGAGAGAATGGAATTGATATCATCGAAAAAGCTATCAACCCACAAAATTGCCCAGATTTTCGTTCAATTAAAAAACAGTAGGCAATAATCAAAAACTAGTTGAAGAAAAGGGGAAGAACGATGAAAACCAGCTGATTTACATAAATGATGGAAGAAAATGGCGGATCGAGTTGACAGTTCCACTGTGCAGAAGATAATAGGCGGTGTAAAATGGAAATCTCGTGAATCCATCCGAAACTCAAACGAATTTCTTTTAAATTGTTTGAAGCTGAATTTATTGTAGTATTTCTCCGGTAGCTTTCATTAATCATATGTGAGAAAGAGTTGAGTTTTAACTGAAGTGATACATTCGTACAAACGAAAAAACTTCAAGCCATATACTGCCGTTCTACGCATAATTGTCCCATGTTCCAAATCATGCAAACGAGAAAAACGGTGTTAAAGTTTTACAATAGTTTTACGCATTGTGTCAATGTAACAAATTCAATTATGGGTTTCTAACCAGTTTTACCTTGCAATAGACTGGTTTCAATAAATCTAGTTGGAGGTTTTTCGATTTGACACTCTTTTCCATAAAAATACCCACTGGGACTGTAATGCCGAGAAATTTGCCTTCCAAAAGGTAATTTCTACGCATATCAGTCCCACCACGTGTATTCGATGTTATCCAATACAAAGTTCGTACAGGGGATGCAAGGCAGTTTAATCTTTCACGAAAATGATCACACTGAACTTGTTGTCTTTATACGCAAGTGATGATAGTCGAGATAAAATTTTAGTTAATTGAATAAGTATCAGATGAATTTTTTTTTTTTTTATTTTGCCCATTCCTATCATATTTGAACGTTGTTGGGCTTTTACCATTTTGGCTACACACAAAAGACAGTTCTTACAACTTCCAATTAGTATCAATCTCAAACGTTTATCTTCTTACATGCTTGAAAATGAAAAGCATTCAGATTACAAACCAGCAAACAAGGTTTAGGTATCCCTAACAAAGATATGAACGTACCGCATTCAAATAATCAAGCAAAGTTATTTTCGATACCGACTTTTTGAAACCCGTAATGTAGCCAAACGTTGCTAGGAAGTCTTTAGTGCTCTGTAGCACTTCCCAAGTTGTAAATATGAGAAGTGGTGGTTAGTGGGATGATTTAGAATAGAAAAAATCTAGTGGGACAAATATGTGTAGAATATCATCAATGGGACAAACAGACTTGGTATGGTTTTTCAAGATTTTCGGAACAAACATTGCTATTTTTAAAAGTTTTTCTAAAATATACATGAAAATAGACTCATTGGTGATTAAAAACGAAAATCGATCAAAAGTAACATGGGACAACTATGCGTAGAACGGCAGTATTCTACCCTATAGTCCACTATATTCCATATTCTACATGAAATCGATTTAGATTCTCAAGATTTCTCATCCTAAAAATCTTACCATTTACAGTTGTGAATGTGAAAGTGTCACGATAAAGTCTAAATGACAATCTTTATTTTGAACAAATAATAACTTGTTTTTATTTTTCAACATAATATATCTAAAATATTCTCTAGTCAATCGATTTCAGGTTCTAGAAGTTCAATCCACTGACTCGCATTTTTAAGTTTTAATTAATTATACCAAAAAATACACTTTTGTATTTTAAACGTCCACTAAAAATTATAGTTAGAACATTTTCTCAAACCCTTCGTACAAGCTGAATTCTATAATACCATTACGTGACTTCCTCTTAATAAAAAATAAGTTCCTCTTACCAATAAAACTGACCAGAAGGACGCACGATGAAACTTCTCCAGGGAATTATATTTGGCAATATTTGGCAGGAGGAAGTAGGCTCGGTATTGTATAGCCGATAGTGTGTAGAAGGAAGGGTAGAATCACATTACACACAAGCACGGATAAACAATAAACTTCTGAATAGTGGTATTGCTAAGAATAGAAGTGCGGGATACAGCAGACACCCGGGCATATCTCACAACAGATCAACATTTCTGGTCGCAGTGAGGATATCCATATAAGTAAAAAGTTTCGTTTAAATGCGAGATTTGAAGAAACTAATTTAATTACAGATAGAAACGTAGCGAATCAAACAAATCAATAAATTCGTTGATCAAAAACTGTTTGTAACATTCTGAAATAATTTCTCATTCCATACTTGATCAGCATTGAATTATTTTCCCTTTCATCCCAACAATTTTAGAAAGCAGTCAGGAGTATTCCTCCTAACGAGCGGTAGCGTTATTTTATACTCCTAAACAAGCTGTTTACTCCCTGACAGATATTTGTCTACACGGTTGAACCACTATAATAACGCAGAAGGAAATTGTTTCATTAGGAACGTTTAGAGCGGTAAGAAATACCAATTTGTAATCAAGCTCCCTCCCATGGAGCAATCACTCTTCGTTGATGACCACCGGTTGATGAGTTTCGGTTTATCCAACCTACCCGCGTACTGGTCAGAATTGCACTACGTGGCGCTACACTTTCCACTCCCCGTCTGATGATGAGAGTCAGCAAAATGAAGCTTTGGCAAGCTGCGCATAAAAAGCACAGTTTGCGAGAAATGATGATGGATGCTGCCAATTACGAGAGGCACGTGGCTAGGGTCTACTGGTTTAGTAAAGCCACCCATTGCTGTTCACGAGAGAAGGTCGATAACTGTCAGACAGTGTGCCCCGACGTCATGTTTAGAATGCATCGATGAAATGGCCTTTCGTCACCCATTGAAGGGAGGCCCTGCTGGGACGATTAAAGAGGAACATCATGTCGGTAATAGCATTTAATTGTTTAAGTGCTCAATCGACGAAACAGTGTTAGCTGAGGTAATAGTATTTTAAGCGCACTGTCACGATTACCCACTCACTCAAATCCTTTATATCTTTATCTCGATAAACCTGTCCATATTACTGTATTGTAATTAGTTCTGAAGAAAAAACTGAAATTACCATAACAAAATAGTGGCAGAAATTCATTAAAGTTCCGTTATCAGTTTAAATTTGAATAATCCTATCCCCAATCTAAAATTTACAACCCGACTTTGAGCAAACGAAAACGGACATGAGCCTAATACCTGACAAAGTAACAAACATTGAATTGGCTGTAGGCGCGATCAAAGGCACCGCCTTAATTCCATCGTTTTCAGCCATGAAAACACTCACCAACCCAACGCCCTGTTTCATAGACTGCCAGTCAAATTAGCATTACTCAAATATAAAAGATCATAATTTGTTGCTGATTTCTACCGTCTTATCTGATCGGTTAATCCGATTTGAAACATTCGGTCAGCGAAGGCTGAAAATTCCAATTTCACTCAGTCAATGCACGGAACAAATTCTCTTTTGCCATCTCAAATCGTCAGTCACACTCAACCTGAAACTGGAATTAGTTCACACATTATGCAGCTACGAGCGGCGTGCCGCCGGTGAATCGTATCTTTCATTCGTCAAATGTGACCAAGTATCACTTCGCATACACACATTCTTGTAAGTTAAAGAAATGTCCTGAGCTGAGTGAGATTAAGAGCCAGTTCGCGAGTGCCGCAACCGCCTTTCTGAGGAACGTTGTTTTGATGTTCTCCGATTGGGCTGAAATTTTCAGTGTTTGTTTGTCTATTCAAGGTAGGAAGTTTTGCAAAATTTCAATTTTTTTCATTGAGGTTAAGTGGGGTAAAACGGCACTTGAAAATGAAATGTCCAAAAACGTCCAAAATCTAAAAAGTGCAATAACTCCTGCTAGACTTTATGGATTTTTCAAAAAATTTGTGGTGTTATTCTACACTAAGAGTACTTCAACAACAATATATGGTAAAAAGGTATATTGACGAAAAAAACGCACTTTTCTTTTAAACATTGTCAATTTTCAGGGTCATCCTACTCTTTTTTTTTTTCTCTACATGACATCAAAGCTCTTGAGTTGCACTACAAAACGCCATATTCAGATATTTTTCTAGCGATGTTGAAAAGAGTAGGATGACCCTGAAAATTGACAATTTTTAAAAGAATAATCCGTTTTTTCGTCAATCTGCCTCTTTGCCATATATTGTGACCATGCATTTTGAAGTACTCTTAGTGTAGAATAATACCACAAATTTTAAGAAAAATCCATCAAGTCTAGCAGGAGTTATTGCACTTTTAAGATTTTGGACGTTTTTGGACACATCATTTTCAAGGACCGTTTTACCCCACTCAACCTCAATGAAAAAAATTGAAATTTTGCAAAACTTCCTACCTTGAATAGACAAACAAACGCTGAAAATTTCAGCCCAATCGGAGAGTATCAAAACAACATGCGGTTGCGCCTCTCGCGAACTGGCTCTTAAGATAAATCAATCGTTTTTTTTTTATTTGAAACACAAAAGTAAAAATTTAAGCGTGAGAATCACAAGATAAGATATCTAACCTACATTCAAAAGATAAAATGTGGTAATTATTCTCTTAAGCTTCTTGTAAGTTCAACCTGCTTTGGATCTGTCATCAGCTGAAAACCAACAACCAAGACGGTAGGATCAAGCGTTCATTACGAATCGGCAAAAAGGCTGTATTTGTTCTAAATCACTAGTTGCTGTACCGTTTTATAAAGTCTGAATTGACTGGGAAGCATTCTAAATTTGTAGTTTGCGCAAAAAGGGACGAAACTCTCATTTAGTATAAATGTCATATGTAAATATGTATATATTGTCTGGACGAAAAATGTTGATTTCGGGGAGTCTACTTGCTGGGGTCCTTTGTGCGCCGCTAACTTCCTCTTCCCGCTTCGAAAGGACCATGTCGTGCCTCGCCCACTGGAGTGAATTTTTGACACAAACCTCGAGATCACAACGCCATGGAGCGCATGCTAGGCTGCGATTGAATTCCTAGACCACGTCTACATAGTACTGGGGCTCCTGTTGTTCTCGGCGGATTTTTCGGCAGGCTCCAGCAATCACCAGTGCTTCCAGACTGAAAATGACTGAAAAAAATGAAAATGTGAACATATACCGTAATCGATATAAGATGGTTTTCGTCGCGATTTTTGTTTTGCGTGAGTGTGAATAAAACTTTCCAATAGTTCAGTTACGCAGTTTTGACTATCTTCGAACTAATCCTCCTTCTTTTGTACGTACTTTAAAATGAATATTTAGATCGAAAGACCCAATCCGTAAACGAATTATACAGCCTGCTTACCTAATGATAAAATGATAACTTTCAAGCCAGCGAATGAATAAATGAAATGCTCGGAAACCGGAAATCGACTCCAGATGCCATTTTGAAATCCCAAGTGGCAACTTCCGATCAGAAAAACAGCCATAAATAACCAAAACCAAATACCATCTTATAACTGTATTTCTGGATTCGGAGGCCGTAAATCAACCTTACTGACTACTTTGAATCTTTTTAGGACAACCACATTGTTTTCAGAGAGTAATTTAATTAGTGTTAGACGTAGAAAAAATAGTGTTAGAGGTGGGAAAGTACAATGAGCGGATCAGAGCGGGATCGCACACTAAGGTGAACTAGCTCTTTTTAACAGCTCACTCGCTCTCTTCGTTCTACTTTTTTATCAGTATAGCTTGTTATCAGATGTGAAACTTTATACCCCCTTACCAAGGGCAAAGTCGCGCGAAACTGCAATAAAACTCCCAGCAACCAGCTACTAACGGTTGGTTGCTCCACCAGCCGCGAGAGCATGCAAAAAATCAGCTTGCCACAATTCACACAGAGGCACAGGGACTGGCTAACGCCGATTACGCACACGAATGGATGTGAAACGAAGAGCGAAAAAACTGGCTCACTGATCTTTTGAATCTATATGGATGCAGGCAATCCGCTCGCGAGCTGATAAGAAGAGTCAGTTATTTGAAAGAACGAAATCTTTTGATTGCTCTCAGAAGAGCTGGTTCCTTCGATGAACTGTGTCTAGAATTTCTGTTGATAAGCGGATATTTAACATTTTATATATTTAATGCACTTTGTTTGGATTATTTCAACGTGCTCCTTGAAAGTTAGATTTTTATCATAAATTAGTATTTTAAAGTGGTCAGTGGTCCCCGTGGTTCTGTGGTTAGCGATGTCGGTCGGCTAGCTATCTCACACGGTTGTGATATCAGGTTCGATTCCCGATCAGGTCGAGGATCTTTTCGAACTGGAAATTTTCTCGACTCAGCACTGGGGCACGGTGTATCGTTGTACTTATCCTACAACATACAAAATATGCCAAAAACAATATCGATAACGAATTCTCTCAACTAATCTAGTTGATCTAGACCGCATTAGCCCCCCAGGCTAGCGTGCGATATTGTTGTTGTTGTTGGTGTAGTATTTAAAAATATTATATAAAACTGGACCCAAGATACTTCCTTGAGGTACACCAGCACTGATAGGTGGTCTATCAGATTTATTATTGAAATAGTTAACCTGATGAGTGCGGTCAGGTCAGTCGAGTAACTTCCACGGCAAATCACGACGTGACGGTGGTGATGGACGACGAAACCTGTCTCACCCTGGATGGCAAAGACTGGCAGGGCACTTCGTATTTTACCTCACCCATGAAGGGAGTGTGCACCGAGGTGAAGTTAATTTCACACACCAAGTTCCCCAAGAAGATGCTGCTGTGGCTGACAATCGGCAAGAAAGGGATGTCAAAGTTGCTCTTCTTCCGCTCCGGACTGGCCGTGAACGGGGAAATTTATAGTACGAAATGCCTGCCGGAAGTTGCGTCGTTCATCAAGAAATACCAAATAGCCGAAGATGCAGTGTTTTCGCCGGATATGGCGTCGACTCACCACTCGAAGCGATCGTTGGAGGAGACGGAGCTGCTCAGTATCGATGTGGTACCCAAGTTGGCGGACCCACACAACGTCCCACATTTGCGTCCCTTCGAGGATTTCTGGCAAAATCTGAAGCGTAAGATCTACACCAACAATTTTGTCGCGCAAACTGAGGAGGAATTAATAAATAAAACGACGAAAGAACAAACAAACATGGCTACACGCATGTTTTCTTCCGCCATGGCGAATGTTCCGGTTAACTGACGAAAGGCCGCACGCAATGACGTAAACTTTTTTTGCGAGGAAGCTAACATGATTACCTTCCATGGGAAATTGATCAAACTCAATTATCTGTCTTAGTTATTTTTTAATCACCATCCGAAAAAAGTCATTTTTTTTAACGCATACGTTATTTGGTACGTTGAAACGTTTATGAAGTTGGAGTTCATTATCAATAATTGGTGTATTGGTGTAAATTGTGTTCCTGTTCAACAAAGCGAACATTAACTGCGGGATGGATTGCCGTAGGTAGTCCATCTTCTGAGGAGTTGGACTACCTAAATCACAACTAGCTGACTTTTTTGCATCGAGCACGAGAAGCTTGTTGCTGTTTGTATTTGAAATATTACCTGAAATTACCAGTTTAACCAATACTCTACCGACAGCGTTCATATTTGACTATAAGTCAGAATTCCATTATACTCACTAACGCAATTCAGGCGCGTTTTATAAATTATTTTAAATTTTGGATATGTTAAAGCAGCGATGTTAACTCCATTTTATACAATTTTTATAAAATAATAACCGAAATTATTTCAAAGGAAGTAATTTGAAATTCGAAAATTGACAATAATTGAACAAAAATATGTATTTTTGATATTTAACAAATTTAAAAGGAATGTCCCAGTTTAATTTTTTTTAATTATTATTTTTGATCTATTTTTTTGGGACAAACTCAAACTCACTGCTGCGCCGGTGTTGTAAATTTTGCTTTATATTAGATCTAAACCGTAAAAAAAATTAAACTGGTGTACTGCCGTTCCAAGCATAGTTGTCCCAGCGTGCATAAGGTTTGTGTAGAATATGGGACTACTATGACTGGAACGGCAGTATACGTTTGGTAAATTTTCGTCACTTTTTGGAACAGGATAAAGATTGTTCTAAAACCTACTACTCCAAAATACTAATTGGTGGGTAAAATATCACGTTTTGATTAAATACCTCATTTCCAGATATTTTCATATAAGTGTTTTACGTGTGTGCGGGCGCATAAAAAAAACAAAAATTTTTCACATCAAATATTTTTCGTTATCCCCCGAAGCCCGACTTGCAGCATGAATTATTCGATCATTCTGATTCATCAAAAAAAAATACTAACGTTTGGTTCAAACCGTCGAATCCATAATGCTAAGTCTTGTAAATATTGAGTGTCTTGCCAAAGTAATATTTGAATGTGCCTAAAAATAATCGAATTTCTTTTCGCTTTATATTGAAACAAGTCTCATGGGAAACTGATAGCATGTAATATTGAATTTTTGACATGGTGAGAGATGTCAACGGTTTAAAACAACATGATATACGACACCGCTGCGGAAAACGCGAAGTTGGTCTATATTACCTAGTTCTATTCAGGTTTTGCTTATGTAAATCTAGTTTTTTTTTTCCAAAAATAGACCACCGCTGAAGATGTCCTAGGAATGTTTGAACCGCGTCTGAGCCAAAACTAAATATTTTATCGGTTCGACGTCTTGGGTAAAATAGTCGATAATATTTTGTCTTTCTAAAAAATATGCACCGTCAGAAATTCTTTTTGAGAAAAATCAACTTATCAAAACAATCAATAAATAATTAAAAATGGTTATTTTTAAAAAAAGTTTTTCCATGAAAACTACAAAAGGTTAGATGAACGTTGATGGTAGTCCGATCATAAAGAAATGAAAAAATACTAAAATTTTCAAAAATAAATTTCATTTATCTGAGTTAAAATGGTTTGTTACATTTATGTGATGTCTTCAGCGAGGTTGTAGATAGTATTTTCGCCGTTTCAGAAAAACGCGAGAAAAAAAATTCTTAGAAAATAAGGTTAAAAAAATAATTACAAATTAAATATTTGAAAAAGCTCGCTTTTTTAAGATCTGTTTAAAGTTCACAAAAACTACACAATGTTAGCTCAACAATGATGCTTGTCTGAATTTAGAGAATTAGAAACTGAAAATGTTATGAAATTTAGAAGAGATTTTTTTCTTATTTTTTAAAGTGTTTTTTTTTTACTGGAAGATAGTAAAATATTATCTACAAATTTAACGAAGACACTAGAAAGTCATATTTGAAATAAAAAAAAAAAAAACAACTATAAATAATCGAATCTAAAATGATATTCTATCGAATGATATAGAATCGAATGTTATGTCTTAAATGTTCGGTATAGTTTCACTGATGGCTGAAAAAATTTGTAGTTTAGAGAGAAAAATTGTTATCAAGGTGTTTTTTTTTTCTGAAAACTGAAGTGTTCGTGTGAATCTATTTAAACAAATTATAAGTTCAAATGAGAAAGGCTGCGTCTCACTGCCAGGTGGACTAACTTGGGTTTTTAGTTTAATTTTTTCTCCCAGTTTAGCTAACATTGTGAAGTTTTTGTGAAAAAAAAAATCAGTTCCTAAAAAAGAGTTTTTGGGATATTCAGTTTATAATAACATATTTTTCAAGAACAATTTGTTTTTCTTTGGTGTGTATTTTTTCTGGAACGGCAAGTATGATATTTACAACTTTACTGAGAACATCACATAAATCTAACGAAACTATTTTGGCTCAGATAAAAAATAATAATTCAGTTTGAAAATATCTCACTATGATTCTAACAGATGAACCAAGGGCAGGCAACGATTCCACCCAAACTGAATGAATATGTACTTGAGCTTGTTTACATGATATGAACTGAGTTGGTTAACTTGTTCTATTTATCATTCTCTACGAATTTGTTCAATAAAAAAAGTTTTTTTTTAAATTGAACATGTTTTAGAATTAATTCCATATTTTTTTCTAGAGAAAAAATATTGCATAAGATTTTGGGGGACGAGTGGAGAAAGAGGGAATGTGAAATCTTACAATGCCTATTATAAGGGGAGGGGGTCAAAAATTCCGAAAAAAAGTCCTTACGTAATCTGTGAATGACGTCTAAGCCCTTCTCAAAAATTAGTCGTAATTCAAAAAATCTGTAGCTTATATGAACCTCTGTGCAAGGCTTCAGCCAGATCAAAAATTTATACAAAAATAATATACCGTTATGTGGGGCTTCTTCTGATATGTGGGGCTCCTAAGTACACTTTAGTCTTACAACTTTTCAGCAAAAAAAAAAAACAAACTTGAAAATTGTCTTCAACTTGTTGATAAAACAACGCAGTTCGCTTGTCAGAACACACAGCCATGCGGAAGTAAGTCGGTAGCTCTATCAAAAAACTAAGTATCAGTATTATATTTCAGCTAAAGATGGTTATTTTTGCAAAAATATTGATGGCGGTAATTTTTTTCATTGTTGTGCTTGTGCGATAGGCCAATAATTTCCGAAAATATTCTATAGTTTCAGGTATACATTTTGGGAAGAAGTTAAATTTAGTTTAGTATTTTATCAAAAATGCATTTTTGTATAAAATTCTATCGATTTTTCAACTGTCAAAAATAGTTTCTTTCGTGACCTACAAAAACAATTTTTGACCGCTATATGGCAGTTCCGATTTTTTTTCAATGAATTTAATTAAATCAATTTATGAACGTTGCATACATATACAAGGTAAATATAAGTACAAATCAGTTGATTCCCTTTCGTATAATATTATTTAAAATTACAGCAAATAAAAAACTCGGAGAAGTGCAAGCAAATTTTAGATATATGCTTGTTCGCACAGAAAATTTTAAAAACCAGACTTCAGAGAGGAAATCCATAGTCATTTTAGGAACCAGTGGACAAAAATACTCAAAAAACATATAGCCTGAGCTTTGCATCAAATCGACTGTAGACCAATTTTATGCAGAAATAAGATGAGAAATAGATTGAATAGTATTTACTCATGAGAGTTTAAATTCAAGTAATTCACTTGAGATTTAAGCTTTATGTAAAAAGATGTGAACGGTAATATAACTATTCATTCATACAGTTACAAATAAAAAAGTGGGTGTATACTTACGGGTAAATATTATAACGATTTTCATCTCCGCTACTGTTTTCTCGACGTTAGATTCATCATACTCTGTTGCAGAGAGAACTGCTCGCCGAACAATGGCCGATGCTTTTAGAGTGATAGTACAAGTTTGATAGATTTGAAGTAATTTTTCCATACGCTGAAAGGTAAACTCACATTAGTGATTATAAAAAATGTTATAATATTAAGGTTGAATGTTTTTTTTTTGGGTTGTAAAAATTAAAGTAGGTGAATTGCAATATGCCGTATGTATTCCAATTAGGGCAAAAAACTTGCCGAGTAAATTTATTATTGATAATTTATTATTGATTATTATTGACACAGGTATTAAAATCTTCACATTTCAAATTATTCGACACCTTCACGTTTCGAAACATAACATTGCAATCCGATAACAACAAAAACCAGAGGAACTATCTTCACACAGGAGATCAAATGCTCCACAATAATGAGGTAAATATTTGTTCACAAACAAACCTTGGCAACTCCAATGATGAGCATCAGTGAAAGGAAATTGTACAAAACCAGCAGTACAAATATTGGTTCAACTAAAAATAAAGTGCTTAATTATTAATATTTCCGTCAAAAGCTCCCTTTTTCCTTCCTCGAACTGGATCATGGCAATAGTTACTCACCATCGTAGCATCCGATATCCCTTTCCAGGTCGTTAACACGGGAGCACGCCAGCAAAGCCGAAGCCACTTTGAAGGACACGAAAATCTCCGCGAAGGCAATGAAGTAGCTCCAGGTGTAATAATTGCACGCCGAACAACGCATCCTTAGCGTATGGAGCTTACGAACGACCTAATTGTTAACTAAGACTGATTGCGTCGAAAGTCAAAAGTTTTGCCAGAAGAAAATGCCCCGTCTGCGAAATCGTAAGGATCTTGCTGCTTGACGGAGACAGGATTTGCGGGGGACCACTTCAACCCATCAGCTTCTATCAGACGGACGTTGACATTTGCGGACACGAATGGACGCACATGCGCGCTTTACGCGCTAACATCAAAGGATCCTCTCCTGCGGTGTACATTTACAACCGCGACAACCAGGTTGCGCTTTACGGTCTCCGGTTCATAATCTCGGTAGCACAATCAGCGAACAACGGAAGTCCGATAATTTACGACGGTATGTTCGACGGCGCGTTGCACCGCGTATCTTGATCGGAGCACCTGCAAACAACCCGCGATAGACGGCGGCGCAGGGGCTTAAATTATGATTATTTGATAATTGGAATTTATAATCGCAGCTTATTGCCGACGATAGTTAGTTGAAATATGCGTTCAACCATACGAGAGGGTGAAATATGTGCTTTTAAACTTAATTTTCAGTCTTGTGCAGGATTCTAGAGTTCCACGGGTAACGATGACAAATTTAATGTGTATTGTACAAGATTAGATAGCATAGTTTATTTACTAAATGGATGTTCTCATAACTTTGCAGATACTTTTTATAGTCTGCATTTTAAATTCATCTCAGGATCTCTTACTTTTTATGTTGCGAGTTTATGCAGCACGAACCTAAACGCGTGAGCAAATGGAAACAAATTATTTTTTTGAAACGTTTGCGCCATTAACAAGTATTTGCTGATTTTTTATAAAACACAATTCCAACACTATTGTTAACCATAAACAAACATCAAATGAAATTCCACATAAAAAGTTTCTTTTCTTCACGATAACAGAACGTTTTTAGCCCCGCATAGGCCATGCATCAATTTAGGACAAATGGTTTTTCATTAGATCAAAACAGAAAAAAACAATTACTAAGCACCGAGAAGATGCCAGCCGCCAACATTTGCATTGCAAATATGCTTATTTATGCTTTTTTTTCAGCACGAAGCTACTACAACTAAATAATCTGTGCGTATCGTGAACCAACATCGAACCTTATTAATTATTAACTTTCCTTTCCTCTTAACATCAAATTATTGAGCAAGACCATCGGTATCTGTAAATGTCTTGACAAAACCCCTGTTCCTTGAAAACCTTTGTGTATAGCACATACTTTCTCAATGAAAATGAAATGGACGCCAAAATTCAGAAAGTTGAATGATTTTCCAGGGTACGGTACACTGCATTTAATGATTAAATAGAATAATGTATAGTTTGTACTCTGCTATGAATACAGTTTGTACTCTGCTATAGTACACAAAATACACAAAAAATATAGAAACGCAATTGATTTCAAAAGATTGCTGACAAAAAGCAGTTCTGGGCTACCCTGCTGTATGTATATATAATATCGTCCAGTGTGCATGTTGAATTAAAACGCAACAGCGCTGAATGAAAAACTAGCGATTCCACCACTATCGACATCAGCCGGCGTTCAAAAGGATGACAGATCGTCGATAAACGACGAATGAACCCCGTTGTGCTTTGCCAAGTTACAAATAGAACTGCAACCCCCGCCGGCATTCATAAATCAGATAGAAAAAAACCGCTGTCTGTAAAGTCAATATTTACATTAAACCGTCTTTATGGCGTCGATACTTTTTAAAATGCTAATAAAACGGCTATAACTGGAATCAAACTGTGACCGACTAGAAGCCAATCGGAAGCAAGGAAATCTATTAAATCTATCTACTAGAAACTGTTTTGTTCATCTCCTTTCAGCATTTGGACTCAGTTGTTGGTTGTATCATCTTTGTAGTTTGATTATCAAATAGGAAAAAAAAAACTTGGAACTTGAAGATAAAACTGTTACTGTTATTTAGATTTGTATTAAGCCATTATTTGAAGTGGTTTCATAAATCGCGTAGAACTACAAAACGCAATGTGACCACGACAGCAGACGGCTCAACACGGTGGGTGTTCAGGGATCACCGCTAATCGTAGAATTGAATTCCCATTTATCAAGCGTAATAGCCTAGAGTTCGCCCACCAAAGCACTAGCACTGATCATAGAAAAAAGAGAAATGAATCCGACACAAACATCCCATAAATTGGCCATACTTCATCATTTTATTCACCCCATCTTACGTACCCATTATGCTCATCGCTTAAAATTTATAAAATATTTCGGAATTAGCCTAATGTTGCAATTACCGAGGATTAAAGCAAGCCTCATTCGTACGCATCAAAGCCGCTCAATCTGAACCTAGATTGGAAGGCTACCTGCGAAACTGCTGTCAACTCATAAACTTACCCCCGTATTAGAGGTTTAACTCAATTATTATAATTTATGCTAAAGTTTCGACTGTTGCTGGCACAGCATTTAAAACATGATTTCGAACAATTTAAATACGAACTCGTCGATCCGGATTGATTGATCGGCTCTAGCAAAGCGGGGACCCTACAATTACCAAATGATTTATATTGTCGATCATTCACTGCCTCACTTTCTTCGTGTTTAATACTTATACCGACCCATTGGCCCACCTGCGGTGCAAGTTTTTGCTTCTTAATGGGTTAAAGAGCATACGATTGCGCAAGGTCGTGATCGGATTCAGATGTTGGTAATCGAGCAAGGGCGGTCGATCGGGTCTGATCTACAACAAGTCAAGCGGTAATTTGCGCAGGGTGTGAAGCATCGATCGAACCAATCAAAGTGTATAATTTACGAAACGATTTTGAAAGCCAGCTTGGTTACAATTATGAAATTCAGTTCGCAGAACAAAACGGAAATCTTTCCTTAATAAATTTTATATGATAGGAATGCTCTCAATGGACGATGTTGAATAGGTTTTTAATGATTTCTCTCTAATTCCCGTTAAACCAGAAACTGCACGAATGTACATATTTTCTACTTGGCAACTTTTTCTTTGCTCTGATTTGGCAGTGTATAGTCAGTATGCCTGTAACTAGTAAAATATTTTTCTAATACTAATATTATGTTAATTATTTTCAGGTTAACAAAATGAAAAAAAAATGTAAACGGATTCGCATTATTTTAAAAAAAGTAGGAGGGTGGTATTCAAGACACGACCGCATGACGTTGACTACCGTATTCTTATAAAAAAAAAATTCCATTGAAGCAAATAGTAGAGGGAATTGCAACGCTTCTTTTACAAAACTTCTGTAATGAAATTTCGAGGCACCAAAAGGTACCAGTTGCCGATTATTCTCGTTTACTGGTTAGTCCGTCCAGAATTCCAGCCATTTTAGTATTTTGCAGTAGCCATTTATTACTAACAGCCACCAGCATAACAGGTGAAACCGGCACGAGATGACCGGTACTATTTTGTTTTTCCTCCTTTTAGCTGCTAACACCGAGCGTCCGTATGTATCCGGTACGGTTTAATAATGGAACTGATGGGGTGAAACGTTCGAACGATACGTTTTATACCAAGGCTTCGTCAGATAATTAGAAAGAAGGAGGGGCTACATAGATGATGGAATGGTAGAGACAAATGTTTCTTGAAAGCTGCGCCGGCCGCTGTCGTAATATTAACACCAACACAAACATGCATTTTTGCAAGGTTTTTTCCGCTAGCAGCAGCATTTGGTAAAACAGAAAATTCAATTAGCCGCTTCTATTACACAATTTCGAGGCACCAAAAGGTGCCATTTGCCGATTATAGTTTCCTGGTTAGTCCGTCCAGAATTCCAGCCATTTAAGTGTTTTGCACTAGCCATTTACTACTAAAGCCACCAGCATTACGGGTGAAACCGGCACGAGATGACCGGTACTATTTTGTCTTTCCTCCTTTCAGCTGCTAACACCTAGTGCTGTCGTGAAATTAACATCAACATAAACATGCATTTTTGCAAGGTTTTTTTCCGCTAGCAGCAGCAATTGTAAAACATAAAATTCAACTAACCGCTTCTATTATAAAACTGCGAGGCACCAAAAGGTGCCAGTTGCCGATTTCTTGTTTACTGGTTTCTGTCCAGAATTCCAGCCATTTTAGTATTTTGCAGTAGCCACCAGCATTACGGGTGAAACCGGCACGAGATGACCGGTACTATTTTGTTTTTCCTCCTTTTAGCTGCAAACACCGAGCGTCCGTATGTATCCGGTACGGTTTAATAATGAAACTGATGGGGTGAAACGTTCGAACGATACGTTTTATACCAAGGCTTCGTCAGATAATTAGAAAGAAGGAGGGGCTACATTGATGATGGAATGGTAGAGACAAATGTTTCTTGAAAGCTGCGCCGGCCGCTGTCGTAATATTAACGCCAACACAAACATGCATTTTTGCAAGGTTTTTTCCGCTAGCAGCAGCATTTGGTAAAACAAAAAATTCAATTAGCCGCTTCTATTACACAATTTCGAGGAACCAAAAGGGGCCAGTTGCCGAATATATCCTTGTTTTTGGTTAGTCCGTCCAGAATCCCAGCCATTTAAGTGTTTTGCAGTAGCCATTTACTACTAAAAGCCACCAGCATTACGGGTGAAACCGGCACGAGATGACCGGTACTATTTTGTCTTCCCTCCTTTCAGCTGCTAACACCTAGCGTCCGCATGTCACTGGTGCGGTTTTGGAATTAAAATTATATGCGCCGGCCGCTGTCGTAAAATTAACACCAACAAAAAGATGCATATTTGCAAGGTTTTTTCCGCTAGCAGCAGCATAAACATCGGAACAGAAAGTGACAACAACAATAACAACAAAGTCAGATCGATTGTATCCGTTAGTGTCGACTGTGCTTGGGAAGAGAGGTAGTGATTGGCTGCGCGGTATGATTTAGACAATCGATATTAATTACCAATTTTTCAATAGTGTATCTCAAACAATAGTTTGTTTTTGTTACATAAATTTAACCGTAAAAGAATTTCTGATCGATTGATGCCAAAACCTCGAAAACCTGATTATAGATGACTGCAAAAAAGCGCTCAAAACCTGACCACTTTTCTCTGGTTTTCCCTGGTTGAATTACTAAATTTTCAAATTCAGGGGCCTAACTTCGATATAGACGTTAGTCAACGTCAAAAGAGGGCAATGTTACTAAAAGTGTCAAATTGACGCAGACTATCTTTCTAGGGAAAAAAAAAATCCAAGGATATTCCAGAATACGGCCTTGTGATGACCCACTTCTAATAAGAAACCGTCCGCCCTCCTCGAACAGCTCGCCTTTTCTGCCAATAGGAACAACAGAATATTTGTGACGCCCTGAAGCTTAGGGCTTAACGAAAATGGAATACAATGATGTTGCATAGCTTTCAGGCGATTTTTTTACTGCAGGACTGAACCCAATATAACATCGGATTATGTTTAGGGGAAACTATCGTAAATAATCGCTATGCCTTCAAGTTGATTCCTTTCACGAATTTTAAACTATTCCTGTAATGAAATGGGGAATGCATGTTGCCTAATCACTATTATTGGTTGGAGCATCGTACATCCAGGAGAAGCTCAACTGCAGAATTTAGAATTTTTCACCAAACTCTGAAAGGATCTTTACAAATTAGTGCGGCCACTGAGGGCAGGGCCTTTTGAAGCATAATTTTCTACCAAATTCGCATCTAATTGTTTCAAATATGATAACAAACCTCAACCACTGGGATGGATTTCACAAGCGTTTGAAAGTCAGTTCACTGCGGTTTAGTAATCTATCCGGCAATTTTTCGCTTTCTCTGAGACGTGGAACAACTCGAAATACTGCAAAGAATACGACTTCTGAAATATTTAAGTTCGTAACTTATTATTAACTACTCCGTAACTTGCAAAAGGCTATTTTGCGGTGTTTCTGACGGGATTTTTTTTCACCAGACATTATTTCATACGAAAGCGTGACAATTCATTCCATTCCCAGCCCTCATTTTTTTATTGCGAATGCTCTTGCAATCCTTGAAGAAAATTCTATTCTAGAGTCTGTGTTGTCTCCGTTTGCATGCTTTAAACAAGCTTTTAAGCACAGACTAACAGACGTTGTCCTTTGACATTTATCACATATTTTGCAAATCTGACCTAAGTCGTGGAATAAATATGATTCATTTCACAAAATATCGGAAAATTTCATCTAGTTTACGATATATCAATTGCTTGTCCTTTCCATACGAGCACGTAAACGTATTTCGTTAATGATTTCGTGGAAATTTTATGTTCAACCCGTACATTCTCCGCAAACGTTGGCCCAATGAGATGAATAATAAAACAAATACTCTGTTTAAGAGGTAATATACCTTTTTGCTCGAGAAAATTGTGCAAAATTTGGAATTTTTTTAAGAGTGTAGCACCATTTTTATTGCATAAAAGTAGTAATTTTCTTCGAGTTCAGTTATTCAACAACAACAAAAGACGTTTGTTCATTAGAAATCTAAACATATGAAAATGCAGTTCCGTCTGTCTGTCTGTCTGTCTGTCTGTCTGTCTGTCTGTCTGTCTGTCTGTCTGTCTGTCTGTCTGTCTGTCTGTCTGTCTGTCTGTCTGTCTGTCTGTCTGTCTGTCTGTCTGTCTGTCTGTCTGTCTGTCTGTCTGTCTGTCTGTCTGTCTGTCTGTCTGTCTGTCTGTCTGTCTGTCTGTCTGCCTGTCTGTCTGTCTGTCTGTCTGTCTGTCTGTCTGTCTGTCTGTCTGTCTGTCTGTCTGTCTGTCTGTCTGTCTGTCTGTCTGTCTGTCTGTCTGTCTGTCTGTCTGCCTGTCTGTCTGTCTGTCTGTCTGTCTGTCTGTCTGTCTGTCTGTCTGTCTGCCTGTCTGTCTGTCTGTCTGTCTGTCTGTCTGTCTGTCTGTCTGTCTGTCTGTCTGTCTGTCTGTCTGTCTGTCTGTCTGTCTGTCTGTCTGTCTGTCTGTCTGTCTGTCTGTCTGTCTGTCTGTCTGTCTGTCTGTCTGTCTGTCTGTCTGTCTGTCTGTCTGTCTGTCTGTCTGTCTGTCTGTCTGTCTGTCTGTCTGTCTGTCTGTCTGTCTGTCTGTCTGTCTGTCTGTCTGTCTGTCTGTCTGTCTGTCTGTCTGTCTGTCTGTCTGTCTGTCTGTCTGTCTGTCTGTCTGTCTGTCTGTCTGTCTGTCTGTCTGTCTGTCTGTCTGTCTGTCTGTCTGTCTGTCTGTCTGTCTGTCTGTCTGTCTGTCTGTCTGTCTGTCTGTCTGTCTGTCTGTCTGTCTGTCTGTCTGTCTGTCTGTCTGTCTGTCTGTCTGTCTGTCTGTCTGTCTGTCTGTCTGTCTGTCTGTCTGTCTGTCTGTCTGTCTGTCTGTCTGTCTGTCTGTCTGTCTGTCTGTCTGTCTGTCTGTCTGTCTGTCTGTCTGTCTGTCTGTCTGTCTGTCTGTCTGTCTGTCTGTCTGTCTGTCTGTCTGTCTGTCTGTCTGTCTGTCTGTCTGTCTGTCTGTCTGTCTGTCTGTCTGTCTGTCTGTCTGTCTGTCTGTCTGTCTGTCTGTCTGTCTGTCTGTCTGTCTGTCTGTCTGTCTGTCTGTCTGTCTGTCTGTCTGTCTGTCTGTCTGTCTGTCTGTCTGTCTGTCTGTCTGTCTGTCTGTCTGTCTGTCTGTCTGTCTGTCTGTCTGTCTGTCTGTCTGTCTGTCTGTCTGTCTGTCTGTCTGTCTGTCTGTCTGTCTGTCTGTCTGTCTGTCTGTCTGTCTGTCTGTCTGTCTGTCTGTCTGTCTGTCTGTCTGTCTGTCTGTCTGTCTGTCTGTCTGTCTGTCTGTCTGTCTGTCTGTCTGTCTGTCTGTCTGTCTGTCTGTCTGTCTGTCTGTCTGTCTGTCTGTCTGTCTGTCTGTCTGTCTGTCTGTCTGTCTGTCTGTCTGTCTGTCTGTCTGTCTGTCTGTCTGTCTGTCTGTCTGTCTGTCTGTCTGTCTGTCTGTCTGTCTGTCTGTCTGTCTGTCTGTCTGTCTGTCTGTCTGTCTGTCTGTCTGTCTGTCTGTCTGTCTGTCTGTCTGTCTGTCTGTCTGTCTGTCTGTCTGTCTGTCTGTCTGTCTGTCTGTCTGTCTGTCTGTCTGTCTGTCTGTCTGTCTGTCTGTCTGTCTGTCTGTCTGTCTGTCTGTCTGTCTGTCTGTCTGTCTGTCTGTCTGTCTGTCTGTCTGTCTGTCTGTCTGTCTGTCTGTCTGTCTGTCTGTCTGTCTGTCTGTCTGTCTGTCTGTCTGTCTGTCTGTCTGTCTGTCTGTCTGTCTGTCTGTCTGTCTGTCTGTCTGTTAATGTTTTCAGGGGTAAAAATTGTGCCCGTAATGGTTTGATACCGCTCCCTCTTCTGGATGGGAGGTGTTGGTTTTGTCACGAGAGAACACTCTTTGTATCAGCTTGTTAGCAGATCAAAGCTAGAATTATATTTTATTTAGTTTAGGATACATCTATAAATATTTTAATTATGCCTACAATTTAGGTGTTCTCTTAAATTCCTCCTAGTCTGGTGCGTAGCCATGCGCGACCTTTAGACTGTGATGATTCCTTATTATCTCTGCTCACTATTCTTTCCTACTTGAATTTATATCTTCACCTTCTCTTTACTTTTGATCTTAATTTTCTAAATTTATTCTCCAGCTCACACTAGGATTTTCTTTAACTTCTGTTTCCCTCTCCAATATGGGTCGAATTCTTCTTTCTATCCCGGTCGGGTCCAAGTGACGTTTACATGTTCTCTTCCTGTTTCTCAGTGCCTCTTTCTCGCCTAGTGTTGCCAAATGTATCGTTTTCGCCCGATCGGGGGGCTGTTCGCAACATTTCCCCGGTCCGTAATTCTGGGTCCGATTCTGTTGTCGGCCCGGTGTTACCATCATCTATCTCTAGAACAGCCAACACAGCTGTAGCTCTTTTAAAAACGCCACTGTTCGTCTTGATCCATGCTTGTCGAATGCGCCCGTCGCTGGCGATTATCGGTTCTTGAACTACCCCGCGCACCCATAACTTACGTTTAGTCCCCTCCACTATATAGACTAAATCTCCTGCTCGTAACGGTTTCGCTTCTCCATACCACCTGGTCATTCGGTTCACGGAAGGTATATATTCCTTTAACCATCTGTTCCACATCTCCGTTGCTAATTGCTGCGATCGATGATAGTTGCTCCGGAGTGCTTCGGCAGCACAGGGTGGCGGTGGAGTCAACACAGGTTCATTTGGTGCTACACCTCTGAGAAAATGGTTTGGTGTCAGCGTGTCAATCTCATCGGCTTCTTGTGATACGTAGGTCAATGGCCGTGAATTTATCATATCTTCTACTTCGCAAATCGATGTTAGCAGAACTTCATCGGTTAATCGGCCTCCTTCGTCGATTACCGCCAACGCTTCTTTAGTGGATCTCACTAAGCGCTCCCACACGCCCCCCATATGCGGAGCGGCAGGCGGATTAAAGTTCCATTTAGTTCGAGTAGTTGTTAATTCGCTGCCGCAATCTTCGTTTATTGCACAAATAATTCTCGCTAATTCTTTGCTTGCTCCTTTCAGGTTCGTGCCGTTATCGGAAAAAATTTCCAGAGGTGGTTCCCGGCGACAAATGAATCTTCTAATAGACATCAAACAAGCCTGGGTGGTTAAGCTATGTGCGATCTCTAGATGGATAGCTCTCACCACCATACACGTAAACAAAACAATCCAGCGCTTTTCCTTTCGTCGATTGACAGATACCTCGAAAGGCCCTAAATAGTCGATCCCAACAAAGCTAAACGGACGTTGAAACGGGATTAATCTCTGGATGGGTAACGGTGCCATCCTCGGTGTCACTGGACGATTGCGTTTGACTTTACACCACATGCAATCTTTTGCAACTCTCGGCACCAATCTGCTTATCGACGCAATATAAAACCGTTGCTTAAGTTCGTTTTTTACTGTTTCCCTGTAACCGTGACCGAACTTCTCATGGTAATGATGGATGAGCTTAGCTGTCACTGGATGATCTTTCGGCAATACTATCGGGAAACGAAGGTCAAACGGCAGAAAGGAAGCATTCTTCGTTCTACCTTCCATTCGTACCAGCCCACGTTCGTCGATTAGAGGGGCCAATTTATACAAGGGACTCGAGGTTTCTACTGTTAGCCACTGAGAAACTGGCTTCTCCTTGTTGTGCAATAGTACCTTGAGATCTCCACCGTATGTCTCTGCTTGTATCATTTTAAAAAGATATGTTTCTGCTTTAAGTAGTTCTTCCTGCGTAAGAGGCAGACGCTTTGTCGGTTTTGTGTGCGGCATAACTAGCTTCAGCTGCCCTGCGGTTGCCTTTACGAGTTCAATAGGTTCTCCTGTTATAATCTTTTTGCAGTTACTGACAAATCTAAACACACAGGCCATAGTTCGGACGAGAACATTGTATTTAGATATTCTGTTCACGTTGATGAGAGAATTTGATAACGTTATATCATGAATCAATAAATAAGCTTTCAATTCCTCGTTTGTATTCGATTTTACTTCTGGCTGCACCGGCCAGTGCTGCTCGTTACTTGACAAAAAGTCTGCACCTGTAAACCAAGAACTTCCTGAGTGCAATTTCCACCCTTGTTTCCATTTAGTCACGCAATCCGCTTCATTTAACTTTGACGGCACCCAACGCCACTCTGATCCATTAGTGAGGCTAAGGATTTCCCCGATACGGAAGCCAACGAATTGTCGATAACGTCGTTGGTCTGACTTGATCCAAGACAACACATTACGTGAATCTGACCAGAAATATTGATTTCTTATGACCAAATTATGACTGCATTTAATAGATTGTGCTAGTCTAGCGCCAAGTACTGCTGCTTGAAGTTCCAGCCTGGGGATAGTCAACTGTTTGAGTGGGGCTACTTTGCTCTTGCTCATCACCAGCGCGCAGCGTGCCTCACCATCAATAACAATGCGAAAATAGGCTGCACACCCATATGCCTTTTCACTTGCATCAGTGAATATATGTAGTTGGAGACCTCTAAACTTGTCTGACGTAGCATCTCCGAAGTAGCATCTAGGTACTTTAATCGCGCTCACCTCTGGTAGTAACCCAATCCATTGCTTCCACTTACTATAGGCTTCGTCGTCAATCAACTCATCCCACTCACAACCCGCTCTCCACAGATCCTGTACGAGGATTCTTCCAATTATCGTAAATGGGCAAAGAAGACCCAGTGGGTCAAACATTGACATAACACAACTGAGAACGGATCTCTTCGTTGGGCGATCTCCACTGGAAAACATCTGTCCTAGGTCCGCTCTAGGGGTTGCAGAAAACGAGAACACGTCTTCTTTAGAGTCCCAAATAATTCCGAGCACTCGTTCCTTTTGTGTCATTTTGTCTTGATGGAGATGTACTGCCTGATCATCGTTCTGCTCACCCAACGCTCGTAAAAATTCCTCTGAATTCGAGACCCATTTCCCTATCTCGAATCCCCCTCTTGCATGGATCAATTTTACTTGTCTCGCACGTTCTATTGCCTCTACAGCGCTATCGGCGCTGTCGAGGTAATCGTCAACATAGTGTTTGTTAACGATTGCTGCTGCTGCGTCTGGATAGAGCGCGGAGTGTTCTTCAGCGTTTAGATTTTTTATAAATTGCGCTGAACAAGGGGAACAGGTCGAGCCGAAGGTGGCCACGTCCATGACGAATATCTGTATTGGTCCCTTCTCCTTACGATATAAAAAACGCTGCGCCTGCTTGTCTTCAGGTCTGATACGCAACTGGTGATACATCTCCTTGATGTCACCGCCAAAACCGAATCGTTTTTCCCTGAACCGTTGGATCACTGCTGGAAGGCTCGTCAGCATATCAGGGCCTGCTAGAAGCTCGGAGTTAAGTGATATACCGTTGACCGATGCTGCTGCGTCCCAGACCAGACGAATTTTTTCTGGTTTTCGTGGATTCAATACCACATTTAAAGGAAGATACCATACCGAAGCCGCATCCGAATTTTGCTGCTCTTCAGCTGTAATTTTGTGTGCATATCCTTTAGCAACATACTCATCAATCTGTCGATCAACATTTTGTTTGAGTCCAGGATTTTTGGACAGTTTCCTTTCCAGCGCCTCCATCCGCTTGATAGCCATCGGGAAGCTATCTGGGAATTTACGCACGTCATTCCGCCACAATAGCCCCGTCTCGAACCGATTTCCTATCCTTACTGTTGTTGTTTTTAAAATTCGTCGTGCTCGTGCTTCTTCATTTGATTCAGGTACTTCGATAGCAATACCGGCTTCCTCTAAACTATACTGGCCCTTCAGCATGTCGTAAATGTCCTGATTGCTAACTGGGGTTTCTTCGTGTACATTCACGTAAGCCTGGCTTGTGCATCTTTCTGGTTGCGGTCCATAAACAGTCCATCCTAGTGCGCATCTTACTCCAACTGGTTCCCCAGGTTTGCCGATTCTAGATTCTAGCGGTGCAAATACATGAATGTTATCAAGACCTATCATCATGATCAGCAACTGGAAGATTTTTCAAATGTGGATATCGGCTAATTAGATCCTGAAAGTTTACACTTTGTTTTGGAAGTACGAGTTCTTTAACTGTACGAGCGTTGTGCACCGCCATTCTACCGCTACAATCTCTTGCTGAAATCATTAGGTTAACTTTTCTCGACTGGTCCTCATACCGTCTCACGTTCCCTGTCCAGGTCACCACCAACGGTTCCTTTTCGCCAGTTAAATGAAGCCTATCTACTACCACATTCTGGAGAAGCGTAACCGATGATCCTTCATCAAAAAATGCAATTACATTCATGCTGGAATTACCGGCGTATAATGTTACTGGTAGCATTCTGAATAGGACGGAACAGTTTTCCCGGTTTACATTTTCCGCTTTCATGACTTGTACCATCTCTAACGTTCGGTGCAATAACGGGTGGTGAGTTTGTTGGCAATTACCCACTGTACATCTGAACTTTGAGTTGCATCGACTTTTACCGTGATTGTTCAGACATTGATGGCAGAGCTTGTATTTGTTAACGACTTTGAACCGTTCTGAAATGTTGAAACGTTTGAATTTTTCGCAAAATTTTATTTTATGGTCTGCTTTCTTGCACAACCAACACGCTGTTACTGGTGGTAAATTTTTGCTAGACGACGCATGTACGTGCACAAACTCCTTTTTTTTATAACTTCCTCTACCGGCTCGATCTCCCATATCAAGTGTGGGTAGTTCGCTTACTTCGGAAACGTCCGAAACTATACCGTTCATGAAATCAGTAAAAACGCGAAGAGGCTTGCCTTCCGTATTTCGCCTGAAACGTACCCAGTCTATTTTATAGCTAGGTGGCAGTTTGTCCACAAGCTCTTGAACGAGCATTGGGTTGTTCAGGTGCTCTTCCATTCGCGCCGCCTCCATATGATCGCATAGTTGTTTAACTGTGATTCCGAAGTGAATAAACGTATTCAGTCGATCGTACCTCGGCGGTTGTGCGCAGCGTACCTTTTGAAGCAGAGTTTTCAAAAGTTTTTCTGGTTTACCAAACAAGTCCTTTAAATCTTTCATCACATCGGGCACTGACTCTGGTAGTACTAGTCTACTACGCACAGCCTCTAATGCTTCGCCTTGCAAGCTATCCTGTAACCGTTTCAGATTGTCTAAATTAGTAAATCCGCAAGCCTTCGTAGTATATTCGTAACTACTGTAAAATAATGGCCAAATTTCTGGCTCTCCCTTAAATATCGGTAAATGTTTTGATACTGCCTGCCGGGCAGCCAATTGTTCTTTCGTAGGTCCCACGTGGCCTCGCCCCAAACCATGACCTTTCCCCGGTCCGTGACGTTTTAGTAGCTCTGCAATCCCTTTCATCTTTTCATTAAAAGCATCACCGTCCTCGCTATCCCCATCTTCACTTGTGACTGCATCGTTTTCTGTGCTAAATTTCCGTGACGTTGTCTCTTGCAGCAACTCCCTGTTCTTTTCCTTTTGTTTTTCATTCACTTTACTATGTTCTCCTACTAACGATCGTAAACTCGTCCCTTGTAGATCGTTTGAATTCAACCAATTTTGAACTTTTCCTTTCGATGGATCGGCATCATTGCCCGTATCCTCATTTCGACCAGACGTGTTTTCATTCGCGGTGTTTTTAAGTAAATCCATCTTCGCATGAAACATCTCACGTAAAGCTTGCTGTTTTTTCAAAAACTCGGATTCCTCCTTCAGACGTTTTTCTAACATTTCTTGCTCTTGTGCTAATTTCTTTGCCCTGAGCTCACGCTCCTGCTGAAGCTCCCTTTCACGAAACTCTTTCTCTTGTCGCATTCGTTTCTCTTGAATTGCACGGCTCATTTCCAAACGTTTCTCTCGAATCAAGCGATCCGCTTCTAAACCTTTCTCCATTGCGTCTTGCTCTTCCTCCAACTGTTGAAATGATGATTCGAGCACCGATACTGAGCTACGGATAGATCCCACTTCACTTTTGGCTCCCGTCTTTTTCGATCCACCGGATTTTTTCGTGGACTTCGTAGCATTTTTCGGTAAGCGCAACTGGTTGGAACACTTAACACAATTCCAATCTTCGTGTTCAATATTAGATGTCACCCCGGCGCAACAATAGTGTGCCCACAACTGGCATGTATCGCACTGCACCATGTCATCAAGATGATCCGGTTCTTGACATAGCATGCAGTTTCTATGCGATAAATCTTCCTCCATTCTTTGAGGTTATGTTCGATCCACTAAATTCTTTGATTTTGTTGGTTTTGTCACGAGAGAACACTCTTTGTATCAGCTTGTTAGCAGATCAAAGCTAGAATTATATTTTATTTAGTTTAGGATACATCTATAAATATTTTAATTATGCCTACAATTTAGGTGTTCTCTTAAATTCCTCCTAGTCTGGTGCGTAGCCATGCGCGACCTTTAGACTGTGATGATTCCTTATTATCTCTGCTCACTATTCTTTCCTACTTGAACTTATATCTTCACCTTCTCTTTACTTTTGATCTTAATTTTCTAAATTTATTCTCCAGCTCACACTAGGATTTTCTTTAACTTCTGTTTCCCTCTCCAATATGGGTCGAATTCTTCTTTCTATCCCGGTCGGGTCCAAGTGACGTTTACATGTTCTCTTCCTGTTTCTCAGTGCCTCTTTCTCGCCTAGTGTTGCCAAATGTATCGTTTTCGCCCGATCGGGGGGCTGTTCGCAACAGGAGGGGTTCCATATAAATGAAACACAAATTTCTGCATATCTCGAAAACTAACAAACTAATTGGAACCAAATTTGGCAGGTGGATGTTTGTAGGGGAAACAAATATGTCCATAATGGTTTGTCACCCCTCCTTCTTCTATAATGGAGGGGTCCCACACAAATGAAACACGAATTTCGCACAGCTCGAGAACCAATCAACCAAATACAACCAAATTTGTTATGTGAATGTTTTGAGAGATAACAAATATATTCATAATGGTTCGACACCTCTCCCTCTTCTGTAAGGGAGGGGTTCCAAACATATGAAACACAAATTTCTGCTCATCTCGAGAACTAACCAAGCAAATGGAACCAGATTTTGCATGTGGATGTTTTAAGGGGTATCAAATATCTCCCTATTGGTTTGACACCCTTCTTTCTTCTGGAAGGGAGGGGTTCCATACAAATGAAACATTAATTTCTGCACATCTCGAGAACTAATCAAGTAAATGGAACCAAATTTGACAGGTGGATGTTTTTAGGTGTAACAAAGATGTCCATAAAGTTTCGACACCCTTCCTGCTTCTGACATGTCTCCAAATACCATTTTGAAATCCAAGATGGCGACTTCCGGTTTCTGGAAAACAGCGGCAAATGACCAAATACCACCCAATAAGGGTATTTCTGGAACTGTTATTATGCACTGAAGCCACAAATCGACCTCAGACAACATTTTGAATTGTAAGATGGCAACTTCCGGTGTCTGGGAAACAGCCGAGAACGACCAAATACCTTCCAATATGAATGCTTCTTTAACCAGAATGATGCTCAGATGCCAGAAATTGTTTCCAAATGCCATTTTGAAATTCGAAATGGCGACTTCCGGTTTTTGAAAAACAGCGGCAAATGACCAAATACCACCTAATATGGGTGTTTCTGGAATTGTTATGATGCACTGAAGCCACAAATCGACCTCACACAACATTTTGAATTGTAAGATGACAACTTTCGGTGTCTGGAAAACAGCCAAAAATGGCCTATTTCCATCCAATATGAGTATCTCCGCAACCAGAATGATGCACAGAAGCTAAAAATCGATCACAGATACCATTTTGAATTCAAAGGCTACTTTCAGCGGCTGGTAAACAACCGAACTTCCAATTTCTAAAAAACGGCCAAAAATGGCCGATTTCCTTACAATATGAGTATCTTCGGAACCAGAATGATACACGGGAGCTAGAATCGACCACAGACACCATTTTGAATTCTAAGATGGTGACATTCGGTTCCTGGAAAACAGCCGAAAATGATCAAACACCCAATATGGGTGTTTCTTGAATGCCAAATGCCATTTTGAAATTCAAGATGGCGACTTACGGGCTCCGAAAATTAACCTAAAGTGACCAAATGCCACCCAGTATGAGTATCACCGGAACCAGAATGATGCAAGGAGCTACAAATTGACCTCAGACACCGCCGAAAATAACCGAAAACTACTACATATGGATATGTCCGTAATCAAAATGATGTAAAGAAGCCAAGCATTGGCCCTGGACACCATTTTGAATTCGAAGATGACCACTTTCAGTTTCTGGAAAACAACGAAAATAACTGAAATGCACCCAATATATTTCCGGAATAGAGGTGAGTACAAAAACCATAAGTCGAGGATGTTGTCATTCCGATAAAACCAATCATTTCAAACGATATAAACAAATCGTAAGGAATCAATGAATTTGAAATGTTTAAAATTATTAAATTGAACAGTAAAATAGGCAGGACGAAGTTTGCCGGGTCGGCTAGTAAAAATATACAATAAACATCGACATGCAGTTATTAGACCTTTTTGAAATATTTATGTGTGGCCCGCCACAATAGATCAAATAACTGGTCGCAGTGGAAAATGTAACCAACAGAAAAAAACATTATGTCGACAGGTTCATCGAACACAATAATTTTGATTAGCAAACTAGCTTCTTGACAAGCGAAAATTGGAAAAAAATTAAAATAAATAAACGGTTCAATTATCTGGAGAACGCGCTAACCCGGAGTGACGTTACCAAAAAATGTACAGTGTGAAGCAACCCGATCAAGAAACCACATCAACTCACTGTTCAGATGGTACTCTAGGATTTCGTCTCCAATGTGTTTAAGAAATGTTATGTATTGAACCTGTTTTGATTCTGAAAACAATGTTCCTCCAAACTGCGCATTTTTCAAGCTATTCTGGCATGAATTTGTGCCAAGCTATAATCAACGATGCAGTGTGCGGAATTCACATTCACGACCAAATCAGTGTACACCGAAACACTTGCATTGTTTACATAGGGCATGTTTTCTAGCTATGATAATATTTAAAATAATGACTAGAAGCTTTAAAAACTGTAGGCTAACAACTGTTAGATGGAAAATTATAATAACTGATATTACTTATGGAATGTAACAAAAATTTATATATTTATTCTAGTTCTAAATAAACTGATGACATTTAAACCGAGGAAGGAGGGTTGTGGGTATACAGTTGTCAATGACAAATAATAATTAAAACAAAACCCTTCTGAGGTTTTATGTTCTAACTTTTTTTTCTAAGAAACCTGGAGACGCCATTATATGTACACTGCCGTTCAAAGCATAGTTGTCCCAGCGTGCATAAGTTTTGTGTAGAACATGGAACAACAATGCTTGGAACGGCAGTATAGAGGTTGCCCACGTTTCATTACTGGTTATTAAAAATATCGAATTGCCTCCAGCCCCTTAATAGTCCACGTTGTTTATGTCAGGCCCTATACTTACTGTTTTATAATTTTATTCATGTTAATTATTCGTAGTTACACTACTGTTAATTTTTTAGGTATTAAACTCAACATTTTATTTTCGGCACAGTGTCACCCCATAGAAGGGATTAGGTAAGATTAAGCCAAAGTTCATGTATTTTTAGCAAAATTATAGTTTATTGTAATTTAACTGTGACTGTTACTTGTTTGGATCAAATTCATTGCATAAATGTATGCGTTACAAGCTAAGGAACAAAAACCTACAATCTCACCCCGCGGACGGTATGTAAAATAAAAGTATCGCCAATTTTCGACAAAAAAGGTTGTTTAGTTTCACCGAAAAGCATCAATTTAAACCCGCAAAAAAAAAAAAAAAAAAAAAAAAACCATTGCAATCTTTAGGGTGGAAGTGTATTGAGACCACAAATGGCCGACTTCAAGCCACCACGTGGTCGACTACGAAATTTCAAAAGCCACTCGGTAATAGGTAATGCGTCACTTGTAGAAACATATCCTCATGTTTATAATGGTAATGAAAACATAAGATAGTGTACAGGTAACGCATTAACTATTTCCAAGTCTTATGCCTTTGAAAATTCGTGGTCGGCTACGTGGTGTTCTTAGACGATACCGAAAAGTGGTGTGATCACTGCTGTCTATGCGGTAGGGAGGTTACCTTAAAACCAAAATGGAATGTCGGAAAAGCAAACCCCGAACAATATAACCAAGGATCATGGTTGCAAAAGCCCACATTTCAGTTAAGAAAATAAACTAAACGAGCCTCGTTAGCCTCTGCATACAATATATTTTCATCAACCGTTCAGATCACAACTCACTAAACTTTCATGCGAAATCGAGGATCGGCGGCCTCGTTCCTTAAACAGCTCCCGATAATAGTGACTGTCGATGAAAACTTTAGATAACAGTCCGCTGACAACCAAAACTAGTAGCACAATCACAACGTATTCCACGGTTTTGTCTGCACTGGAACCGGAAACAGCATCGGTCGATTCGTCGTTTTCGTCACCGGTTCCGCTGAAATTACGCACTACCTTTAGCGGACAGAGAGACTCCTCGAAAAGATAATCATTTTTGATGTACGGTTTGATATCATGCTTCTTCAAGTCCTCGATTGCCACCGAAAGTGATGACTCGTTCCAGGGCAGGTCATATATTCCTAGTGATTTTAAGTTTGGGAAATTTCGCTTAATCGATTCGATCGACATGTTCGCAATCGGATTGCCACTAATCATCAAACGTTCGAGTAATCGCTGCGAAGTAAGGTTCTCGAAGTCTATCTTTTTAATGTTGTTGTATGAGATGTCGAGAAAACGAAGCTTTCGCAGGTCATGCAGGGTCGTGTACTCAATGGTGATGTTGGTGCATTCCACATTCAATGCCGTCAGCTGTTTCATACCCAGGAAGTCAAAACGACGCTGCAATACATTGAACGAGATGTCCAACGTGCGCAGAGACTCTGAGCATTTCCGAAGATCTCCAAAGTTGCGGATGTAGTTGTGGGCAAGATATAATTTTTCAATTGAGCAATTACTGCCAACTGTAACCGATTGTAGCGCATTGTACGAAACATGCAGCTCGGAACAATTGCCGGCGATCTGGATGCTTGTTAGATTGTTGTATTTCAGGTTCACTTTCTTCGTGGTGATTTCGCTCCAAGCCAACTCAATAAGCTGGTTGTAGGATACATCCAGGTAAGCGAGAGAATGAACCCCATCCGGTGGGAACCAGCTATCGAAACTGAGCAGCAGCAAACGGTTGTGGTTCAGATCCAATGTTTTCAGATTCTTTAACGTATGAAAAACTCCACTCGACAAACGGGTTAAATTGTTATAGGACAGATTGAGTTCCTCTAGACCAATCAGAAACTCAAATGCGTCGTGCTTTATTTCGGTGATTTTGTTGTGGTGGCAGAGTAGCTGCTTCAAATTTGGCGTCTTAGGAAACAAATGGCTATCCAGAAAAGAAATGTTTGTGCCGGTTATTTCTATGTGTTCCAACTTGTGACAATCGATAAAGCTGTTCGGGTCAATCTCCCGGTAGAACAAACTGTTCACCACAATGAAGCTCTCCAAATTGGGCAACGACTCGAACATTCTCGTTGGTATTCCAACGATTCTTTTATTGCTAATTGTCAGTTTCGTTATGAAACTCCAGTTAAACTTGATGTCGGAGCTTTCGAACACATCATCGAAGTCGATGTATTCACAATGCGGCGGCTTATCACCCTCCTTTCCAAAGCACGCATCTACGAAATCGTCGTTCCCAGTACTAATCACCAATTCAAAAGTAACCAAAACTCCGACTACAATTGTAATCCTTAAAAGAAAAGAGATGAAAACATTAAGTAATATTTTAGCACTTAGATGTGGTTTTTCTTTTTCATTACCAAACCGTAATCATTCCTCAACCGTAGACTTGCTCTTATCACAAACGTCGTAATAACACTGAGGCAGCCTGACCCAACGAGATTCAGAGACAGCCGATAAACCGTGCTCATATGGACGAAGATCATCTTCATAAACGAAATGGATATGAAATCGCTGAATAGAGAAACACCGAAAACGGTTGACAATAATTGTAACATGAAAGAGTGCACAGGGATCGACCGATTATACGGTAACATTTCCTTACGCGCCCACAGCCGGAACGTCAGCGTCGGCTGGCCACCAATGAAAGTGCGCATGTATTCTATACTTGAGGTCTTAATTGAGGATGATTGATCCGCCGCGATGATAAGGAACGGGCACTACGCGCTTAGAATCATGCTGCACAGTGGGATTGGTTGGCTCAGTGTCCGGACAAGTTTACGTTATCCTTCCAGAGTTTCTGTTGCAGGTTTTCTATTCGCTTTGTGGAGTTTACTAGTAGTCTATCTTTCAAAGTAAAAATGAAAACAAACAATTTTCCAACAACGTAGAAATTCTAGAATCATCAAAGACAGTTTAATTTTTGAAGGTCGGAAATACGAATATTAAAATTTTTAACTCTCAATTTATATTTAAAATTTCAACAAATTAAACAAACAAATTAAAACAAACAATTTTCCAACAACGTAGAAATTCTAGAATCATCAAAGACAGTTTAATTTTTGAGGGTCGGAAATACGAATATTCAAATTTTTACTCTCAATTTATGTTTTAAATTTTGTCAAAACGAATTTTGTTTTATACTTCAGCATTTTAATTGGGACACTATTTTTGATGATAACCAATTTAATCGAAATCGAGAAAAGTAACGAATCAAAACATGTAAAGCGAAGTTTTAATGAAGTTTTGTTCATAAGTTTGCTTATTTTTGAAAAGCCACATTAATTTGACTTCGTCTTAATTTTCCACCAAAAATAAACGGTTATAACATAAATAACTATACTTTTATGTACGTAAAAGTGACAAAAAATATTAAACTCATAATAGAAAATCAGACCACTAAAATTGACAAGAATGTCCATGTCTACAATGTCACAACCGTCAAAAACGAAAAGTATGCCAAAAATATCAATAATGTTGAAAATGTCAAAAATATCAAAAGCGTCAAAAATGTCAAATATTCAAAAAAGTGTAATACGTGATCAACTTATGTAAACTTAAATTACCCGTCAAACCCTTACTTACAGGGCTGCAAGGTAATTCTATTGAATTTTCAGATCCTTGCTAGTACTTACTTTACTTTATTTCTAAGGAGACAGATCGTTGAGATCCTATGCCGAATCCAGAATACGCCTCCACAAAATTCGGTCTTGGTCTGCTTCTCTTCAGTACAGCTCGTGATTCATGCGCGTCACAAACACGTCCAAAAATTCGCCCTCTGTCCTGACGCTTGATGTGAAACCGTCAAGCGTCGCACGTAACAATTCAATTAATTTTGTTTGAAAACCATATTCAAGCAAAATTTGCCACAGCTCATTGCGTTTCACTGTATCGTACACCGCCTTGAAGTCTATAAACAGATGATGTGTTTGCAAGTTGTGTTCTAGAAACTTGTCGAGTATCTGTCTCAAGGTCAACATCTGGTCCGTTGTAGATCGTCCCGCTTGAAAACCGCATTGATATTCTCCAACATGTGCTTCCACTGCTCGTTCAGGTCCACTCCAGTTGGTTCACCGATCCGTCTATCAACTTTCCGAGTATACTCTGCAGCAACTCCTTCCGCTGATAACTTCTGGATGTACAGACGTATCTTCCTCGACGATCTTGACTTAAATATGTTGGACAGCCGTGCGTGAATCTTGCCTACCACGAGATAGTGATCCGAGTCGATGTTTAGCCCTGGGAAGGACCGCACATATATGACGTCTGAAAAGTCTGAAAGGCCGTCGATCAGCATGTGGTCGATCTGGGAGCAGGCCTTTCCATTGGGGTGTCTCCAGGTGTGCTTTCGAATGTTCAAGCGTACAAAATGGGTAGTTATTACAGAAGGCCATTTCCCTGGCCGCGGCGAAGCCATTGTCGTAGGTGGAATAGTGTAGGCTTTGCCTACCAATATCGGGAGGAATGAACTCCTACGTCCGCTTTAACCTAACTCTAAGGTTTGCAATCCAGAGAACGATTTCCCGAGAATTACCTCTCCCGGGATTCCAGGATCCCGGGAACAGAAATATTGATTCCCGGGATTCCGGGATTTGAATATGGTTTCCCATACAATTGTGTAGTAAAACTTAAAATGCTATCAAAACATCAAACTTACGTCGTCAAAGTATATAGCAGCTTAAAGGTGGGCATCATACGAAATATTTCCTTGAAATGACAGTCAATATTTGCTTGGTGTGTAGTATAAAATTATTTGTCAAAAACATTTACTATCTTATTCAGTAAACGGAAAATTAGTCAAATTTTTGAAAACTATTCTTTACACGCCATTGTTGTAATGAGGGGTCCAGACAACTCAAATATAGAGCGAGATATTGCGCAGTACAACGATTTGAGGCAGTAAATATCTGTAAATTCCTTAGCGGTCCTGAAGATGAATCCCAGAACTCTAAAGGCTTTGTCGATGGTAAACGAAATGTGAGGCTTGAATGTTAGCTGGGAATCCATAATAACCCCTAAGTCTTTAACTTGGTTTACGCGCTCGATTTCAGTTCCTAGTAAAGCGTATTTGCAATGTAAGGTCTGTTTTTCCTCGAAAATGATATAATCGAGCATTTAGATGGATTAACGTCCATACGGTTCTGATGGTTTACCTACAAACGGCCGAAACACGAACGGCCGAATCTATCAAACGGCCGAACCACAAAAGGCCGAATCATTCGAAAGGCCGAAAAATCATTGATAATTAATGTTGATTCAAATGTAACCCGAAATTATCCACCTAGCGGTGAAACCCAGCCTCTTTCATTCGAATTTATTATTTGTTAAAATAGATACCGAACATTCAAAACTTTACATTCACACACATATGAACTTATATTAACACATACACACAAAAATAACATGTAATAAATAATAAATTGATCTTGGTATAATCGAAACATCACTGTACTTATTTATAGGTCAGAATCGATTATATATAGACTAGATCATATCTGGATTCGATTATATATGGACTCGATTATGTACCATTTTAGGTTCGATTATTTATAACAGGAAATTTTTTCTTAATTTTAAATATGACTTATCTAGAGCTGAAATGTTGTAAGAAAACGTCCATAAAATACGTAATGCTTGAGGACAATTTTGGCTTTAAAAGTATGCAGTAAATAGCTATAACTATAGCTATAAGTATAACTATTTTATAGCTATAAGTATGCAGTAAATAGCTGTAACATAAAAAAATGACAAATTAAAATAAAATTCGGCCTTTCGTGATTCGGCCGATCGAAATTTCGGCCTTTCGTTAGTATTGATATAATTCGGCCGTTTGAAATTCGGCCGTTTGAGACTCGGCCGTTTGTGTTTCGGCCGTTTGGAGCTATCCCGTTCTGATTGATTGATTCGATAAAGTATTACCACCCATGCGAAAAATTCTGAGAATTTATACAAAAAAGATGGTTTCGAAAATATTTGTTTTGTTTCCTTGTTCATTGTTTCCGTTCTCTAATTGTTTCATAGAATGGAAAAAAATTGAAAATTGATTTTGTTAAAAATTTAATGCAACACACTCGTGGCCTTCGGCCAACTCAGTTGTCCGGGGCGCACGCTCGTTCGTACGTAAACTAGGGGATTGCCCCTATGCTTCAGAAATCCGGGCAATCCAGTAGATCAGTTGTTTGCATGCGAGAGGCCGCCGCTTCCGACGGCGGGTCGGCGGCAGAGCCCCATTGATATCTTTTGCAAACAGAATATTCAATGAAAAAACTAGTTATTTTACACATTTAAGGCAAGTTTTCAATGTTTTATTCATTTTTTGATGTTGCTTTAATAGTATGCAGTAAATAGCTATAACTATAGCTATAAGTATAAGTATTTTATAGCTATAAGTATGCAGTAAATAGCTGTAACATAAAAAAATGACAAATTAAAATAAAATTCGGCTTTTCGTGATTCGGCCGATCGGAATTTCGGCCTTTCGTTAGTATTGATATAATTCGGCCGTTTGAAATTCGGCCGTTTGAGACTCGGCCGTTTGTGTTTCGGCCGTTTGGAGCTTCTGATGGCACCAATCGGCAAAAATATCTAGCTGTCGTTGAAGGAAGTGGCAGTCTTCAATTGTGTGAACTTGAAGATAGAGTTTGAGATCATCCGCGTAAGACAACCGTGGTCCTTTAATACCTAGGTTCACGTCATTAAAATAGAGCAGGAAGATAAGTGGTCCTAGGTGACTTCCCTGCGGTATTCCAGACGTAGCGTCAAAATAAGAGGATTGGCAATCCCCAATCGCAACGGTTAGACGGCGACCGGTAAGGTACGATTGGAACCATAGTAACAGATTCCCGTTGATTCCAAGATTGTCAAGTTTTGCGACGGCTATGCGATGGTTCAGTTTATCGAAGGCAGCTGTCAAGTCAGTGTAAATGACATCCGTCTGAGCACGTTTCACCACTGTCACTGATGTACGAAGTGAGACAAAGCGAATTAGTAGCGGTGGAGTGACCGGCTGTGAATCCATGTTGGTCAGTGCTTATGAAAGCTTTACAGTGAGCGAGCAAAGGCTCCATGATGACAAGCTCGAACAGTTTTGCGATAGCACAGAGTGAGGTGATGCCACGTTAATTGCTCACATCGCACAGGGGTCTGGAACTGCATAAAGTCGGAAAAAAGTCAATTTTTTAACTTAATGCATCTAGCAAGCCCTATTCGGGAATCATTCCTTCAAAGTTTAGGCTAGTGGAAAATCATCAGAATTTCGG
Source organism: Wyeomyia smithii (assembly GCF_029784165.1). Lineage (NCBI taxonomy): Eukaryota > Metazoa > Arthropoda > Insecta > Diptera > Culicidae > Wyeomyia > Wyeomyia smithii. Next base: position 211,080,340 of record NC_073696.1, read on the forward strand.
GATTATTAATGTTGTCATACATTTAACTCAGTTTTTACGTTGTTTACTCAGGTGATTTATTACAGAATGCAGAAGTAGTAATGAATGTTACAATAGTGTCAAATTGATTATATGGCCCTACTATAGCATTCTTACAACTTCAGTTATCCTTTTTTAGGGTTGTTTCAAGAGAACAACCCTAAAGGGTTCTCCACAAAATAAGTATGAAAAAATACTTGGCACTCCAACTTTGTGTAGAGTTTTAAAGGGTATCCCCGCCGATACCCGCACTCATTCAAAGACTATAATGTTCCCTCGTGTTCATAGAAACAGGAACTAAACAGTTTTCTGGGCAATTTTCGCCGAAACGTTTACAATATTAAAAAAACAAAAACGAGCGTGCGACACGCAAGCGGACATTTTTTAGCAAGCAATGTGAGCTTAGCACGCCACTCATGAAATTAAAACTCAAACTACCTCAATGTTGATGCCGTAACGCATACCTTAACTTTGTTTAATATACCTGGATCGTGAAGTTCGAGATTTTCCGGGGTTTTCTTCTTCAACATGCTATAAGTAGCCGTACATCAAGTTTTTTGAGATTATTTGCTAAATTTCTCAAAAAATACATCAGGTACTAACTTCATATCCAAGAAAGAGTTTCTCAAAATACTATTCTCTACAAACTTTCTTTAGACATTATCCTTCTATTTTGCTTCCTTGAGAAGTTAGTGACAGCGCCGCCCTAGCGGTGAAATTTCGAACTACATAGCCATTACCAAAAGTTGACCAATGGTTTCACGATCAACTTTCGAGAAGACATTGTTCATCTAGGAGGCAACCGTGAGAAGTTATTAATTTCGCCCTGATTTCAGTCCTTTCCGACCACTGTGCATCGTGTTTGTTTCCCTTCTTGTGTACTGGAAACATGTAAGCCAATTTCCAGCAGGACGGGAAAATACCGGAAGTGACAGATAGCTGGAAGACATGCTGAAGCGGAGAAACCAGGTTAGGAATCTGCGTTTTTAGAAACTTCGACGGAATCCCGTCAGGACCCGGGCTTAGGGATGATTTGAGTTTGCTGCAGGCTCTGGAAATCATTGTCGCGTCTAAATGAATGGTGCTCAAAGCTTGACCTGATCGTGGGGTATTACTGGCGGCACGTTCAACGTGATGATCGCTATGTGTCTCATCAGTGAACACACCGGCGAATTTCTTTGAGAAAAGCTGACAGATGTGTTGCGAGGTGGTTGCCTCCTTACCGTTAAATGTCATAGAGGATGGTATTCCTCCTTCATGTCGCTGTTGATTCACGAACTTCAAAAACTGCTTGGGATGAGACTTAAGCTTCCTCTTTAGATCTTGTTGATAACGAAGAAAGCATCGTTTCGCAACACTTTTGTATGTGTGGTTGATTCTCACATAATAGCGTTTTAGGGACAGTGAACGGTGCTTAGTGAATTTATTCAAGGCAGCTCTCTTCTCAGATTTCAGCTGTCGAAGTTCTCTCGTTAGACACGGCTGTCGGGGCGCAGGATGTTGGATCTTCTTTGGAACGTATCGGTCGATGGCATAGGACAATACGTTGGAGAGAGTTTGAGCGGCGTCTTCGGCATTGACGGAGTCTAGAATAGAGTTCCAGTCGAGCTTGGAGAAAAAGTCAGCGATACTCTGGTGGTCGGCATTGCGGAAGTCGTAAGATACGGTAGCGGATGCAGTGTCAAGATCGCGTTTCAGACCGGTATTAATGGTTACTAATAAAGGTGGGTGGTGGGGGACTATTTTTATTAATGAAGCAGGGGCTTCGCACAAATATGGGGCCGTATCCTGAGCGCTCACAAAGCAGAGGTCTAAGATGTGGTTGTTTGGTTAGTAATATGGTTGATTTGAGTGAGTGTGGCTGAGCTATAACAATCCAAAAGTAAGGCAGCGTTTGGATGGATACTCGAGTGATCCAAGTCCGGAAAGAAAAACCCGTCTCGATATTCTCTCCATGAAATCCGAGGAAGATTGAAATCGCCGAACACCATAACTTCGTCTGTTGCTTTTGCGGTTTCCAGTACTGAGAAGACTGGGGTTGACTCTTAATAAAAGCAGCGAAGAAAATCAAGAAAAATGAACAACTTGCTGCGTTTTATGACCTGAATGGAATTTTTTATTTCACCGTAAATGTCCGGGAACCGGAAAGCATTACCCAGTCCGTTCCGAAGTCCGGATGACTCCGTTCCGGTCCGGTCCGAAAAATATTCGGACTTTGAAGGTTCCGGTCCGATCGGACTTCGGACCGGACCGGACCGGACCCTACCCGGTCCGATGTCGAACACTACACCCTGCTGAAGTAAGACGTAAGAAGTAAGACGTGGCACTGTCCGAGTAGATATCATTTAAAGAACATTGGTCGGGTTCAGGATGATATCTGTCGCTTTTGTGATATGGAAAGCGAGACATCGGAACATCTGCTGTGCAGTTGTGGTGCATTATTTAAACGCAGATCAAGGTTTCTTGGCAGTTGCTGTTTACAGCCCAAAGAGATTTGGTCTTTGAATCCTGGGAAGGTGATTGGCTTCATAAACCATATTTTACCTGACTGGGAGCGTGTCGGTGCAGGTACCTGATCACTCAACAATAGTGGTCATTGTATTTTGCAAGGGGACACGTATAGCAATTGCCTGGGATATATTACAAAAGATCACATTAATGGACAACGTAATTCTGATTCCCTAACAAAAAAAGACGTGTTCTGCGTCAAAAATGAGCGAAGAAGCTTCGCTGTTGTTTAGGAAAATAGAGTTTTGAGCAAATATTTAAAATAGTGTAATAGTATAGCATATATATTAGTCCAAAAAAAATATTTTGTTAAAAATATCTAGTACCAAATATAGGAAATATTTGCTTCGTTTAATGCCTCACTCTTCAACAAACTGAAAACATTGGACACTCCAGGTTCTATTAATATATAGCAAGAACTGAAATCGGTGATTGACAAGTATTCTAGAAATCTAACACCAGCGGTGACAAATCTTTAACAAATACTCAAAAAATGTTTATAAATATGTATGGTGAATTGACCGAAGTTCGTCTAAAGGCGGGCTTGGGCACTAGAGGGTTCAACACAGTTATTTGGGCTTAACGGAAATTTGTCAGAGGATCTGAAGCGATTGTTTGCAGAAATGGAAACCCTGAAATCCACTTTTATGCAAGATTTGCAACAAAAATCGATCTTGAACTTCTGATGTAAACTTGAATAAGTTTTGTTTTTCAATTCGTTATTCATGCGAATTGATATTGAAATCATAAACGAATTTTTGATACCTTTGATTAATAAACTTTATTGGAATTCTCATTCTTGCTGAGAATTCTTTTTTCATTCCCGGTTCCCGAGAATTCCCGGAAAATGAGATTTTTCATTCCCGTGTTTCGGGAAACCAGTTTCCGGAAATATTGCAAACTCTACTAGACTCGTAGAGAACCGGTATTCGTTTTTTTTTTATTTTATTTTTTTTTTCTTAGTGTAGGGTAAAGCGGGACTAGTTGGTCACGGGGTAATCTGGTCTATGGGGATATCTTCAAATCTTCGCATAAAAAAATCATGCTATATGGGTGATATGTAGCAGATAACCAAAGAAACTAGATGACGAAATGAAGTGCAGTTTTAATTAGAACGTATAATGAATACAGATTAGTGCTTGGTTTCCAAGATGAAACTTTTTGTCTAAGTACAGCTAGCTATTTTTGACTGTTTTCTAGAAACTAGAATTCAAATTGTGCCTGTAGTCGGATTCAAGCATCTGGTCATCATCCCCCTTCCGCAAATCCTTATATTGTATAATATTTAGTTACTCTAGATTGTAAAAAAAAAAATTCAGTAGAAATTATCAAGATGTAATTTTTTTCTCAAATTTGAAGTGTTTGTGCAAATATATTTCAACAAATAATAATGTTTGAATGAAGAAGGCTAGGCCTCTAAGGTCGCTAGGTGGATTAATTTATGTTTTTATAAAAGCTATCGATTAAACATAACATACTCATGCAAAACATTTTTACCAAAAAAGTCCAACTAGCCCCGCTCTACCCCACTAGCAAAGATTTGAAAATCCAATAAACCATTTTACGAGACATTCTGAAACACAATTCATGAATTGAATGAAATTTTGACACTTAGCACTGAACCGCTGATATAACGCACGTAAAAGCAACATCAACTTGTCAGTTCGTAAAATGGTCTATACAGCTACTTTACCGCCCTGTTGGTAAGGGTTCTAAAGTGTCAATAATGTCCAAAATGTAGAAACATAAAAAATGTAAAAAACCTAAATTAATCCACCTAGCGGTCAGACCCAGCCTTTCTCATTCAAACTTTTATTTGTAAAAATAGATTTACATGAACGCTTCCATCCAATAAATGTATATTCACTCTTAAAAAATATTGATGTTGTAATCTATACATATAAAAATGCAATCCGGTCTGTCTGTCTGTCTCATCCATATAGGCTCGAAAATTACCGAACCGATCGGCGTGAAAATTTGTATGTAGGGGTTTTTGGTGCCGATAAAGGTTCCCATGATAATTTGAGACCCCTCCCTTTTCTGGAAGGGAGGGGTCCCATACAAATGAAACATAAATTTCTGCACAGCTCAAGAACAAACCAAGCAAATGAAACCGAATTTGGCATGTAAATGTTTTAAGGGGTAAAAAATATGTCCATAATGTTTTGACACCCCTCCTTTTTTTGGAAGGGAGGGATGCCATACAAATGAAACACAAATTTCCGCACATCTCGAGAGCTAACCAACTAAATGGAACCAAATTTGGCAGGTGATATTTTAGTGGGAAAAAATATGTTCCATAATCCACCTTAGGCAACATTTTGGATTTTTTTTTTGTTCATCTATAATTTATTTGACACGGCACAAATACAATTTAATGTTTAACGGCGCCAATTATATCTGGTAGCTTACTTTCTAAAGTATCTTAATAACTAAAAGCAAATTTTTATCCTCGCTGCCGACTACGAGCTGAAACTAAATGTAACCTAAAGCTATAATATTTTGCATTAAAAACACTGGTTTACTGTATGATGGTTTTCATTGCCATAGGTAAGCACATGTTCCGCTGCTGGGCCAAGATATTACGGACTGGCATATTGGGTTGTCTCCCTCGGGCCTTGAGAGTATCGTGCGGGTCTGATTGCTGTTTCCGGATCCGGGGTCTTAACGTGTTCTTGTCGTTAGGCTGGATGCAGGCGAAAGGGGGTAGGACTAAACTGGGGCGTGGATGGATTTCAGGAAAACGTATACAAGGGACATGTAGGATAGGTCACGGCTCGCCAAGACCTCACGAACAGGAACAGCCGACTGCCTACCTTCGGCATGACCAAACAACGTGCTCTATGTCGTGATAACCTTCACCACAGGCACAGATACCACTTTCCCCGAGCCCAACACGGCGGAGATGCGCGTCAAATCTATAGTGATTGGACATAAGCCGGGACATCACGAAAATGAAATCCCGACCTACATCAAACCCCTTGAACCACGGGTTCGTCGACACCTTGGGGATTATGGAATGTAACCACCTTCCCAGTTCCCCTCTGGACCAAGCATTTTGCCAACTGATGATCGTATTCTGACGTACAAATGAGAAAAATTCATTAAAGGCAATTGGTCTTTCGTAAATTCCACCGTTTGTTGCGCCCACCTTAGCCAAAGAGTCCGCTTTCTCATTACCCGGTATCGAGCAGTGAGAAGGGACCCACGCTAAGGTAATCTGAGTAGATTTTTCGGATAAAGCACTCAGATGTTCCCGTATTTTCCCCAGGAAATACGGAGAGTGCTTAACATCTTTCATCGATCGGAGAGCCTCAATGGAACTGAGACTGTCCGTAAAGATGAAATAATGGTCCGTGGGCATTTTTTCGATAATCCCTAGGGTGTACTGACTAGGGAGACGGTTAAATTGTTATTGAAAATACCGAAGCCAGTGGACCCATCAAGAAGTGATCCGTCAGTGTAGAACATATTGTCGCAGTTGATGTTTCGATATTTATTGGAAAAAAATTTGGGGATCTGCTGCACGCGTAAATGATCCGGGATTCCACGAGTTTCTTCTATCATGGATGTATCGAAAAAAACAGTAGAATCAGAAGTATTTGATAAGTCGACACGATTTGGAATATTCGAAGAAGGGTTAATATTATGGGACATGTGATTGAAATACAATGTCATAAAACGGGTTTGAGAATTAAGTTCGATTAACCTTTCGAAATTTTCAAACACAGGACGGTTCAAGACCTCACATTTGATAAGAATGCGAGAAGACAGGCTCCAGAAGCGGTTTTTCAATGGTAGTACTCCAGCTAAGACCTCCAAACTCATCGTATGGGTCGACTGCATGCAACCCAAGGCGATACGCAAACAACGACATTGTATTCGCTCCAGTTTGATCAAATGTGTGTTTGCTGCGGAGCGGAAGCAGAAACACCCGTACTCAATGACAGATAGTATCGTTGTTTGGTAAAGCCTTATAAGGTCTCCTGGATGGGCTCCCCACCATTGTCCGGTTATTGTACGAAGAAAATTCACTCTTTGTTGACATTTTTTCATCAGATACCTAACGTGACAACCCCAGGTGCCTTAAGAGTCGAGCCAGACACCAAGATATTTGTGTACCAAAACCTGAGAAATCGTTTTACCCATTAATTGTGTTTGAAGCTGAGCAGGTTCATGCTTCCTAGAAAAAACTACTATCTCAGTCTTCTCCGGAGAGAATTCGATACCTAGCTGTAAAGCCCAAGCAGACAAATTGTCCAAGGTATCTTGCAATGGTCCTTGCAAATCGGCAGCGTTGGCTCCTGTAACAGAGATTACACTGTCGTCTGCAAGTTGTCTTATCGTGCATGAATTTGCCAGACATTCGTCGATGTCATTTACATAAAAGTTGTAAAGAAGGGGGCTTAAACATGAGCCCTGGGGAAGACCCATGTAGCTGATGCGAAAAGTTGCCAAATCGCCGTGCGTAAAATACATGTGCTTTTCGGACAGCAAATTGTGCAAAAAATTGTTCAAAATTGGAGAAAATCCTTGTCGGTGAAGTTTACCCGAAAGAATGTCAATAGAAACGGAATCAAAAGCCCCCTTAATGTCCAAGAACGCAGACGCCATTTGTTCTTTGCGAGCATACGCCAGCTGAATATCTGTTGAAAGCCACGCAAGACAATCATTCGTCCCTTTGGCACGGCGGAAGCCAAATTGAGTATCTGATAGTAGACCATTTGATTCGATCCAGTGGTCCAAACGACGGAGTATCATTTTTTCCATCAATTTCCGGATACAGGATAGCATTGCAATCGGCCTATAAGAGTTGTGATCAGAAGCTGGTTTCCCTGGTTTTTGGATGGCGATCACATTCACTTGCCTCCAATCCTGCGGTACAATGTTTTGCTCCAGGAACTTATTGAACAAGTTCAACAAGCGCCTCTTGGCATTGCCGGGTAGATTCTTCAACAAGTTGAATTTGATTCTATCCAACCCAGGTGCGTTATTGTTACAGGACAGGAGGGCAACTGAAAATTCTGCCATCGTAAAAGGTGATTCTATCGCGTCGTGACCCGGAGACGTATCGCGAACAAAGTTTTGCGCAGGAACAGAGTCCGGACATACTTTCCTGGCAAAATCAAATATCCACCGACTTGAAGACTCCTCGCTTCCGTCGACCGTTACGCGATTCCGCATTCTTCGGGCTGTGTTCCAAAGAGTGCTCATCGATGTCTCCCTCGACGTCTCGTTCACGAACCGACGCCAATATCTGCGTTTCTTTGCTTTAGCCAGGCTTTTAAGCTTGGTATTAAGCTCCGAATACCGTATATAGTCGTCGGGTATACCTCCCTTCTGGAAGGCCAAAAACGCGTCGGATCTTTGCGTGTAGACATCGGAGCACTCTTTGTCCCACCACGGAGTTGGAGGCCGCTCTTTGATCGTTACGCCGGGATATTTCTTCGTTTGGGCTTGCAACGCGGCGTCGAGGATTAAGCCCGCGAGGAGGTTGTATTCTTCAAGTGGTGGGTGATGTTGAATCGACTCGACCGCTTTTGAAATCATTTCCTCGTATAACTTCCAATCGACATTCCGTGTGAGGTCATACGGAATGTCAATTGGTCGCATGCGAGTTGAACCGTTAGTAATTGAAATAAGAATAGGCAGATGGTCGCTACCGTGAGGATCGAGGATTACCTTCCATGTGCAATCCAACCGTAGCGACGTCGATCATAAGGATAGATCCAAAGCGCTTGGGCGCGCTGGAGGTTTCGGGATACGTGTCATTTCACCGTTGTTCGAAATAGTCATGTCGAAGTCATCGCAAAGGTTATAGATTAAAGAGGAGCGGCTATCATTGTAGGGGGAACCCCAAGCCACACCATGAGAGTTGAAGTCTCCCAAAATCAAACGTGGCGAGGGAAGAAGTTCTATTAAATCAAAGAGCAACCGTTGCCCAACCTGTGCTCTGGGAGGAATATATATTGAGGCAATACAAAGCTCTTTACCTTGTATTGTCATTTGACATGCGACAACTTCGATGCCTGGAATCGAGGGGAGGTTAATACGATAGAAAGAATAGCACTTTTTAATCCCTAAAAGTAATCCTCCATATGGGGTGTCTCGATCAAGGCGAATAATATTAAAATCACAAAGGGAAAATGCATCGCATTTGTTTCTATTTATTAAAACTTTAAATGAATCCATTTTTGGTAAAATACTTCTACAATTCCACTGTAAGACAGAGATAGAATCCTTCGCAGATGAATTAGGCATCGAAGGATACAATCGCTGCAAGGAGGGGCCATTGGGCAGTCAACTGCTTCAAAATGATCTAACTGTTAGGAGGAATGCTGTAAGAAAAATTTTAATTGGATCGGGTACATTGAAAGTTTCAAAAATCCAGTCCACAATGTCAGAAAATTTCACTAATCCAGAGTTTGTTTCATCAACTGGGAGTGCAAAAGGAACAACTGGGGTTTTAGTTGTTCCTAGCAGTGCTGGGAACTCCTTCTGGAACTTTAAATTTGCAAGCCCAGGAGGAGTTTGCTTCGGTTTTTCCGCAGCACTGTTTGGTTTGTTTGTAACTTTCATTTCACTTTGGGAAATCTTAGGACCTTTTCGGGGAAGTTTAGGAGAGGAAATATTTTTCCTCTTTCTAGACGCCCCAGGATTGGCATAAGTTGTTCCCGCTGGTGAATCGTCAGAATCGGTTTCATCAGAGGACAACAGATCAAAGGGGTTCGATGTTATGGTAGAAGTGGTCACGGTCTTCTTCAGCATCTCAGCGTAAGATCGCTTTGAACGCTCCTTAAGTGACCGCTTGACATTATCTCTGCGCTGCATGTACACCGGGCATGTGGCGAGCTCATGCTGATTTTCCCCGCAGTGAATACATTTTTCAGCATTTACACTGCAAGAATCGTCCGCATGAGTTTCTCCACACTTGCTACATCGTGCCTTATTGCAGCAGTAGGCGGCTGTGGGGCCTAGCTGCTTGCAATTGGTGCAATTCATAACACGGGGTACATACAATCGCACAGGCAGACGAACCCGATCGATCGAGACGTGGCTAGGGAGAGCAGATCCGGCAAACGTAACACGAAACGAGTCTGACGGAGTGTACACTTTTGTGACGTTGACAAGAGACACAGACCGCAATTGCTTGCAATCTATGATATTTACTTTTACGTCGTGACACAAAGCATTTTTGAAGCAGCCAAAACCGCTTGCCAAGATACACTCGACCGACAGACTCGAATCGGTTATGACACCGTCGATCTCCACGTCTCGTGCGGGTATATAAACGCGATACTCGCGTGTGAAAAGCTCGGAGCGAGCAATAGCGTTGGCCTGTTCCAGGTCGCTGACCACGACACGGAGCTTGTTGGGTCTGACCTTGGAGATTTCGGTCACGGCCTTGTACCCCTCCGTCAGGTCTTTCGAAATCTGCAGGATGTTTAACGGTTTCGATTTCGGTCCTGCTTTTGGCCGAAAGAAAACAGTAAAGCTGCCCTGAGATCCGTCCGGGTAAAGCCTGGGGCGAGGGGGGACTGGAGAATTAACAGAGGAAGGGTTGGCAGGAGGGACAGGGTCGGAGGGGTTCGGGGATGGTGGCACGGGAGGCGAGGGATCTACATCCATCGCGCTAAATCTAGCGTACTAGCGCCGACAGAACACGTACCTCTTTACTTCTCCTTTCAGCAGGGTTTAGTTGTCCGAACGGTCGAAGCTGCAGCCGTTACAGCCAGCAGCACCAATACAGCAGCTCCAAACAGCCACCAGCAGCGAGCCGGGTGTGTGATCACTCAGCACAGCGACACAACTCGCTGTCAACTGTTGGCTTCTTCTTTTTCCTCCTTTGTGTTGAGATTCTCGTCCACTGCTGTAGCACAAATCACTTAGCAGCCAAATCGGCTTACGCACCAGCAAACAGCCACGATGCGAAACAGTTGCACAAAGGCGGGCGACCTTGAACCTTCACTCGACCAGGCGAACAATGCCAACACTTGCTCGCGCGTCTTTTGTTTTATATTCTATCGGAGCGATCACCAAACACATCCGATACTGATGCGTGACATTTTGGATTATAAGATAGCAACTTCCTGTTTCTGGAAATCAGCCTAAAATGGACGATTCCCATTAACTATGAGTATCTCCGGAACCAGAGAGATGCACAGAAGCTAAAAATTGATCACAGACACAATCTTGAATTTTAAGATGGTGACTTCCGGTGTCTGGCAAACAGCCGGAAATGACCAAATACCATTCATTCAATGTTTTCGGAACCAGAATTACGCCCAGATGACAGAAATTGATTTCACAGGCAATTTTAAAGTTCAAAATGACGACTTTTGGTTTCTGAAAAACAGCCCAAAGTGACCAAATACCACCCAATATGAGTATCTCCGGAGCCAGAATGTTGCAAGAACACCACTATGAACTGTAGGATGGTAACTTCTGGTTTCTGGAAAACAACCAAAAATGGCCGATTTCCGTCTGACATGAGTATCTCTGGATCTAGAATGATACACAGCAGCTGAAATCGACCACACATCCCATTTTGGATTCTAGGTTGGCGATTTCCGGTTCCTGGGAAACAGCCGAAAATGATCGAATAACACCCAATATGGGTGTTTCTTCTACCAGAATGACGCTCAGAGGCTAGACATTATCTCAAATACCATTTTGAAATCCAAGATGGCGACTTCCGGTTTGTGAAAAACAGCCTAAAATAACCAAATACCATCCAATATGAGTATATCTGGAACTAGAATGATGCAATGAGCTAACAATTGACATCAGGCACCATTTTGAATTGTTAAATGGCAACTTTTAGGAAACAGTCGAAAATGACCGAATAATACTCAATATGAATATTTCCGTAATCGAGATGATGCATAGAAACCAAACATTGGCCCTGGACACCATTTTGAATTTAAAGATGACCACTTTTAGTTTCTGGAAAACAACCAAAATAACTAAATACCTCCCAATATGGGTATTTCCGGTGTCAGATTGATGCCAGAAAATCTGCTAAAAATGACCGAATACCACCCAATATGAATATATTCAGACTTAAGGCGATGTACAGAAGCCAAAAGTTGAGGATATTGTCATTTCGATAAAACCAATCATTTCAAACGATTTGTTATTTGACTTTGATCTTATCCTATGGCCGGTTCGTCGTGCATTTGCAGTCTTTTAACACATCGCAAGGAATCAATTAAATTGGAACGTTTGTTTAAATTATGTTGAGGCCACATATATCGATCAAAGCAGGTATAGTTTTACATAGTCTTTGAATTTCTTCGCTTTCCATAACTTTTGAGCATATCAAATTGTTATGAAGTTTGTTATTTGTAAGTTCAAGAGATGACTCGTTCGTATGACACTAGCTATGTTCAAATAAGTCATGTAATCTTTGAGATAATAGACTTCCGTTGTTTTATTAACAATTTAATACATAACGGTTGCTTAAGTTCGATTATAATTAAATGAAATGGGAGCTTATAGGGCAGCCAAACTTTAAAACCACGTGTTCAATCATAATTCATCAGTTACCCCTTAACTAGCTCGTTCATTTTATATCGATATTGTTCAAATCGGTTGTGTAGTTTTGAGATAATGAAGTTTCGTGATTTACACATTTCGATACATTACAGACGAAGTTACAGTCCGTCTACAGTAAAATTCAATAGGGTGTTATGAGGCGACTATACATTTCATTTGACACTTATTTTGTGGAAATCGGGTCAGCCATCTTTGAGAAAAATGAGTGAGTTCAAGTAGTCTTCGGAATATGTTCCTTTTCATAGCCTGATTTCACACTTTTAAACATAACAGGCAAAGTAATAGTCCGATTGGAAAACAAATCAATAGGGTCTTATGGGGCAACTAGACCTTCCATTTGACACTGATTTTGTGAAAATCGGTCCAGCCATCTCTGAGAAACATGAGTGAGATTAAACAGTCTTCAGAACACGTTTCTTTTCATAACTTTTGAACCACAAGTTTAATCTTCATAAAATTCAAAAGTTAAGGGTTTTTAAGGTAGCCCGTTCATTTGAAATCAATTTTGTTTAAATCGGTTGTGTAGTTTTCGAGATAATGATGTTTCGTGATTTTCATATTTTGATACATAACCTCTAAACTAAAAATCCGATTACAATAAAATTTAATAGGGTCTTATGGGACAACAAGACCTTTCATTTGCAATTAATTTCATGAAAATCGGTCCAGCCATTTCTGAGAAAAGTGAGTGAGAATAAAAATCTGCACATACACACACACACACACACATACACACACACATACAGAAAATGCTCAGCTCATCGAGCTGAGTCGAGTGATATATGCCATTCGGCCCTTTGGAGCACTTTTATACTTTCGGTTTTGCAAGTGATTGCTATACCTTTCTAGGAGAAAGGCAAAACATGAAGATTTATAAAAATTCCAGAGTATCAAAAATATCGAAATTGTCAAATATGTCGAAAATGTTAAATATGTCAAGCGTCAAAAACATCGTAAATATCAAAAAATGTTCCAGCATTAAAATATACATTATAATGCTTATGATATTATTAATTATCATGGTTTCAAACTTCAATTTCTCATATATATTCATACACGAAGGTTCAATCATTTTTCTACGTTTTAGCTTGTAATGGTTTGAATAGTTTCACGCGCATCCAAAAAAAAGTTAAAATTAATAATTCCAGGTTCCACATATTGCACATCGATTTTTATATATTTCAGTCATGTTTTTTTTTTTATTTAGACCACTCTAAAATGCAGTCTCTACTGGATGGCCCGGTGAATGTTCTTTTGAAACTACTAATGTGCATGAGTATGCTTCGCAGTGGAACATCCTTATCAGTTACAGTCATAGGAAGCAAATGTGTATTTTGCTGAAGCATCATTTATTCTACTGGTACGATCAGTGCAGAGGAGGACTTGGGAGAACAATCATTAGCGCTTGTTAACAATGAGATCAAAAATGTTCGATAAAGTTAGGCCTTGATTATTAATGTTCAAGGCTAGAGAAAATTTCATGTTTCGGATTGCGAGAAAAAAATTAGCGCGATAAGCTACAATCCTGTTCTTTTCCAATCTTAGTCTCAAAGTGGGATGAAAGAAAGTGTTTATTTCTTGAAAACACGAGCGATAAGGATTTCAGGATTTACATCACGAAGAAGGTTTAAAATTAATCAGTGTTAATCGTGAGGTGGTCGGAAGCGGTTGCTTTACAAGGCAGGATGAAAATTTGGTAAGTCGTGTTATTTTACTATTCGCGCATTAGCTTTGGTAATCAATGACGTCGTTAATGTTTTTGCAGGTCTCTCACCGTTTTGGCACTGTTTTGTGCCGGTACATCAGAGGCTTATCTCTGCATGTGTTCACCAAACAGCTGCGTATTAATTCATCCAAACACGGATTTTTTCAAGCAAGCAGAGAGTTTCTGCTCAACGTTCCGAACGGCAGCCCACGACATTTCGATAATCAAGCTACTGGATTCTGAGCTTGCTCCCGAAGCATTCATAAAATTCCCGAACATGACTTCACTTGAAATTTTCCAAGGTCATCTTGCCAAATTTACCTCCGACACATTTCACGGGGCTGGAAAGCTAACGAAGTTAGTGATAAGAGGAAACGCTTTGTCTGCTCTAGAAGAGTACAGCTTCAAGGGAGCCGACAGTATGAAAGATCTGATGATTTCCGCTAATCCATTGCAAACAATTTCTGTAAACGCATTTGCTAATCTGCAACAGTTGGAAATTCTGATTTTGGCTCATGGAGAAATTGCTGCCCTGCCAGCGAACCTATTTAGAAATAATCGTGCGTTGAAGGTGATATCGTTAAACAGCAATCGAATCAAATCTATTGATGCCGAAATTTTCGATGGTCTAGATGAGTTAGCTAAGCTAGATTTAGCAGAGAACCAGTTGACAGCGTTCGATTTCAAATTCTTGAAAGCGGCGGTAGTAGTATTAAACAACAATAGCTTGGAACATTTGGCTGTCAATGAGCACTGCAACTCGGTGTACGCGAACAATAATCATATTCGAACAATAACAGTTAATGGTAACAACATCGCTAAGCTATCGTTGATAAACAATCGCATCCGTGATATCAGCAATATCACCAAGTTGACTAACCTAACCAGTTTGTCGTTGGGAAGTAATGAGCTTGCCCCTGACACCGTTTTTAGTGCTTTCGCCGCTGTAGAAGAACTCATGCTCCAATCCACCTATATTAATTTGACCCCGGATACCTTTGCAAATCTGATTAATCTAAAAATCTTGGATTTATCCTACAACAATCTTACCATGGTGGACTTCAAAATTTTTGGCTCACAGAACTCCCTACAAGTTTTAAGCTACGTTGGTAATCAAATAAAACATTTCAACTACCTCGAAGCCCGCGAGTACCTTCCACGATTGCGTGTTTTGGAGATTTGCAAGAACGGCTGGAATAATACCTATTTTGAAAACAACGTCTCGAGGATGAAAAAGTTCCAGATAAGCCCTGATATGCACGGCTTTGCGTCCCACTTTTTGTTCCGCGATGAGTTCATCAATATGTGTTCAGAGAAACTGTTTGTTGACTACAGCTACGAGGATTTCGCACCGATCGACAGCGACATCGAGGACGAAATCAACCTATCGTACACAACTACATCCACGGTGGCAACAACTACGACAGTGATGTCAACATCACCGGTCATACCATCGACCGTCGATGTTTCGTCCACGGAGAAAACCAGAGAAGATAACGAGAATCAGTCGTCGCAACAGCATCACCATATCATCGAACACAATTCGAACGCATCAGTTCCGGTTAAGGAAATCGTCCTTCTCGCACCAGAAAAATCTGCTTCCCCATTCTATGTCACGTTTCTGGTGTTGGTTTATATTCTCTCGGCAGTTGGATTGATTTCACTCGTTGCATTGGCATATCTATGGAGAAAACGGCAGCTCAATGTGCGACATCTGACAGAATTCAGTACCGAAGCATCCTCCGATGCTGTACGTTTGATGTAACGCAATTAAGTGATAAAGTACTGATAATCATTAGGTCGAAAGTGAGTCACGATTCTCAGAATCGTTCATGTTTATGATGTTGCCGAAACCCGATTCTTCTTTTTTAGAAATGGAAAAACCAAGCTTGCAGTGATAACGAAAAGTAAACACCGTTTTGAATTATCTGTAAACAAGAGTCGCAAATCATTGGAATAAAACTTTCTAGTCTGACTAGTAAAAATCAAAGGATGTTTTTAGCGAAAATCTCTTCCCCGTAATGATGATGGTGAGCTTCGACAGGTTATCAAGTCTAATTTTCAACGGCATCAACGATTAAACAGGACAGAGGCAAGCGCATTGCCTGTGTCTGATAAATGTTCAATTCACTGATAACAGCAATGTCCTACCGGTAAGTACATATTTAAGCATGCAACGTTGAAGCGGACGCAAGGAATTATTGGGGTATCGCTGAAAAAAAAATGTACTCAATTCACAGTTTTCTCAACTATGAATATTTTAGTTTTTTTTAAAACTTACTCAAAATGAATCAACTTCCGACTGTTGAAACTTTGTTCTACATTAAATTATACTTCTGCTTAAGTCAGTGAGTATGACGAGTGGTCGATTAACCGGAGTGACTTCTACAATCAGGCTTTAGACGCGCCTATGCTATTGCACTGGCTTTGTATGTGACTTTTTTCTGGCTCCGTTTTCATTACGAACCCACCGTGGCCCCATGATATCACATGTTATTTTTGGGTCATAAAAGATGACGCCTTTCGAAGGCTTGGCTATGATGTAGGCTGCTGCTACGTCAGCTGAAAATATTGTACACTGACTTGGAAAACTGAGACTGGTTTTCAGTAGAGACTGTGTTATAAAGAGATACGCAAAGAGAAAAGCAGTAAATATGGCAACCCGTTGTTAATGTTAACTTCTAAACAATTCTGGCAAGCACATTGAATTTCGCATGACTTTCCATACGCACTAGAAAAAGTAATAAAATTTCGAAACTTCGTAAGGATATATTACTTAGTTTCAAAGCTTGTTTATACAAATATTTAATTTTCAATGCATCACTCATAATATGAGCATGACGAACACATTTTTAGTTGAGGCCATAATGGCACATGATTCACAGAATTTATATTGATTGCAACACACATTCTGTACGAAAAGTAACACGCATGAGTTTGTTTTCTTTGCACACTTTGCTATTAGGGATTGCCAATCCTCTTATTTTGACGCTACGCCTGGAAAACCGCAGGGAAGTCAGTTAGGACCGCTTATCTTCCTGCTCTATTTTAATGACGTGTTCACACAATTGAAGACTGTCACTGTATGGACGTTTATCTATTCAAAAGCTCGATTATATCATTTTTGCGGAAAAAAACAGACTATACATTTCAAATACGCTTTGCTAGGAACTAAAATCGAGCGCGTAAACCAAGTTAAAGACTTGAGGGTAATTTTGGATTCCCAGCTCACTTTCAAGCCTCACATTTCGTTTACTGTCGACAAAGCCTCTAGAGTTCTGGGATTCATCTTCAGGATCGCAAAAGATTTTACGGATATCTACTGCCTTAAATCATTGTATTGCACATTATCTCGCTCTATAGTGGAGTTCTGCTCGGTTGTCTGGACCCTTCATTACAACAATGGCGTTAAAAGAATATAATCAGTTCAACGGCGCTTTTTGAGATTCGCTCTTCGTAAACTGCCATGGACGACTCGCTTCCGTCTACCAAGCTATGATAGTCGCTGCTTTTTGATACGTTTGGAGCTTCTGTCTGTCCGTAGAGACACGGCCAGGGCATTGTTCACCACAGACCTCTTCCAAGGCCGCACAGACTGTCCCGCTCTTTTGAAGCAAGTGAATATAAACGTGCAACCTCGTGCTCTGCGAAACAATTCGACGCTACGATTGCCTGCTCAATGAATTAACTACGGCATTCTTGGCGCAATGGTTGGTCTCCAAAGGTTATTCATCAGAGTATCTGCTCTATTCGACTTCAATTTATATCGAACGATTCTTTGTCGGCGATATCGTTTATTTTTTCAAGATCTGACTAGTTCAAATGTAGTATTGTTTGTAATATGTGATATTGTATTGACTCTCTGAAGATATTTTAATTGTTAGCTTGAGGTTACACCAAAAGGGCACCTGCTTGCCTGTTGGTGAATATACCAAATAAAATATATCAGAGCTGCAAGGAGTCTATATTTGACGGTTCACTTGGAGTTTTCGACCTCACTCTTTGCGTATCTGTTTATAAAACCGTCTGTAGTTTTCAGGTAGGGTCCTGAAACGGCTATACCACCCTCTACCTTGCGCAACTACCTTGCGCTAATGTGCCGTCTGAATATCAAATGATGTTGTCCTGAATTGGTTATTGTTTGTCAGGTCTAATCTAATTCTCGATACATTACAACCCCTGGCTCCACACCAGTGGATCTCTGACACAAGTGGGAGGATCTGACCGGCGGTTTCAATTAGGAGACGGTTAGTCCAGTTAGGATTCGGTTTCAGCAATCGACTGCATATGACACGAAGACTTTTTCTTTTTACGGAAATGCTTGTGTCATCGCAGAACTATGACTTTGTGCATCCTGGAGGCAAGTCAGAAAGATCTGAAGTGAATATGTTGTACAGGACTGGACCCAAGACTGAACCTTTAGGCACACCTGCTCTGACAGAATATCTATCAGATTTCGAATTCTGATAGACAACCTGCAGAGTTCGATCAGTGAGGTAATTTTTTAAAATTTTGATTAGGAAAATTGGAAAATTAAAAGTTTGCAATTTCGCAATCAAACCTTTATGCCAAACACTGTCGAATGCTTTTTCTATGTCCAAAAGAGCAGCCCCAGTGGAATAACCTTCAGATTTGTTAGCTCGTATCATATTAGTAACTCTGAGCAATTAATGAGTGGTGGAATGCCCATGGCGAAATCCAAACTGTTCAATTTTCGTTGATGTGTGACATCATTCTGTTAAGAACAATTCTCTCAAACAGTTTACTTATTGAAGAAAGCAAACTGATTGGTCAATAACTTGAAACTTCAGCTGGGTTCTTATCCGGTTTTAAAATGGGAGTAATTTTTGCATTTTTCCATAATTTGGGAAAATATGCAATTTTGAAGCAGCAATTGAAAATTTTCACTAAAAATTCCATTGTGCTCTCAGGGAGATGTTTGATTAGTATATTAAAGATTCCATCGTCACCAGGTGCTTTCATATTTTTGAAATTTTTAATAATTGATTTAATCTCATTCAAGTTAGTTTCAATTATTTCTGCAGGTAAAAAATTCTGGAAAGAAATTAAATCAAATTGACGTGTGACTTCATTTTCAGATGAAGCTTGAGGATCCGTCCTTTGAGGCCCCATTCTATAAGCTGTTGTATTATACCAGGCGTCCATGCGAGTTGAGTGTGTCTCCCCGTTAGAAATTGGGTCTTCCATCGCGGTCATCCAGTCTTCCTTCTTCGTCTAGATACATATCGGGGTGTCAGGTTTCGAGATACAAGATAGCAATTTTGTGCTTCCATGTTCTAGAGAAGGTCTTGCAAGCCGATTCTTGGTTGATTTCAATGTATAAAAAAAATTCAATGTATAAAAAATGTATAACGATCCCGGTGGCAATTTTTTTCAACAAGTATTCCGGCAGATTTTCGTCTATCCGAAATTATTAATTCACCTCCATTGCATTCCTGTCGGCAGGTATGGCGACGTTGGTAACAGAGTCTGTTGCACGCAGATAAATTCCGGGCTGTAACTTCTCACCCCGTTGAGGTATGCGAAATACTTATTTAAGCAGATTAGTTACTGCTACCGGGTCTCTTGTTACGGATTCTTCGTGCTGTCTGGCCATGCCTCTGGCTTCTCATTTCCCATTTATGGCGTTGACATTGGACCATAAGTCGCTTGCGCTTTATGTAGAATTGACAGACGCTTTATGGCCCGGAGCGGTTTACGTCGGGCTTTGACCGTGGCTGCAGTTTCAGATGTCCTGGTTACCTGGCTTTACCTGCTTTCTCATCTCTATTTTGGTCGAAGGATTTCCCTGGTGCCATCTGATTGCTGCTGTTTGATAGACGGTCCAATTGGCGTCTTTGTAAAGCCATCTTGGCCTGCGAATGATGTTGATGAGAGCTTGATCTACATATCTGGATTTCGATCTGGTGGTGACCGCTTCGCCTGCTACTGATCTTCGTCGGCAGTGCAGAGAAGACTAGTTCTTGCAAACGAATTAAGACTCGCTTATTCGTCTCATTGTTGGACATCATGTGTCGGGGGTTGCAAAAAATATTATATTTGTCCCAACTAAAAAATAAACGCATACCAGTCCCATAATGGATATTATAGAAAATAACGATTGTATTCAAAGTGTGAATGCCTTTTCCCTCAACACTTTATTTTTGTTTGTTAATGTTAACCCTCTAGTACCCAAGTTAATTTTTAAACGGACTTCAAAAAAATCCCTACGAATATTTATAAACATTTTTCAAGTATTGATTGAAGCTTTTTAAAGGTGTGACTGAAGATAGTCTAAAGGCGGCACTGGGCACTAGAGGGTGAAGTAAAATTATACGATAAATAAATTAAAAGCTGAGAGAGAGGCGCCAGCTCAATGACAGTTCAATTTTGTTTCCGTCTACTTCGTTTTCGTTTTTGTGCTAGAAAAACATGTCACAATAGTTTCAATCAAGTCAGCATGCGCATCTGTCTCTCGTTCTGATGATGATATTATTTAAAAATATGTTCAAACTTGAGATGATTGTCATATCGGTTGAATATTATAATATATTTTTGATGTAGCTAAAGTAGATTCATGAATTCATTTTCTATCCGTGCAATTAAGAATTAGTAGTTCTGATAATCTTCTGTGAATTAAGGTAAGGTTGCAATGGGATTTGTCTGCATTTTTTTCATCGACATTTGATTGATCCTTTATTTTTAACGCGGTGGATAGAATTCAGTAACGTGGGAGGCGGTTGGAAACGGACAGATGCATTGGAGGAATGCAACGCATGTTAACCAGCTCAAAATAATAACCAATCCAGTCGATGCACAAAGGAATAACTCGAGTGAAAACCTGGCCAGAATTATTTTCGCTGCTATTTAGCAATATTTTGGGAAATATTTAAGTGAGAAGTGGAAGTGGCTGGTTCGAGTATTATATCAAAAAGTAACTCTAAATATCACACACACAACTTAATGTTTACATTTACATAGCATATGTGTCTTCATTAATGTTAGTAAGCAGATGAAGTAATACGCTCGAATGATTTGTTTTCGCAAAAAGGGCAGCGAAACAAATTGAAGAATTTGCCAGAAAAATGATGTAGCAAAATATCTTCATTTAGACCTACCAATTTGATGCTCACAAATTCTATGATGCCTCGTGGAACCTACGTAGGTTGGAAAAAGCCTTTTGTACGGAGTGTTATTTACCTGGATTATTGATTCTGTGCATCAAGTTATTTTTAAGTTAACTTAAATCAGTTGAAATTCATTCACTAAACTAATCTCATTTCATCTTTGTTGAGCTGAAACACTGTTTCAAGCGTGAGACAGGCACCCATCAGGGTACCCATCAGGTTTTTTTTAATTTCCCGTGTACGCGTGAACACTCAACGTCAAAACTCGTCATAAACAACATTTTTCAAACGGGTCGCAAATGCCAATTCGGACGTTACCGGATGAGATATTTGCTAGGATGTGTTCGTGATGTTATGAACTTCCATTCCTCCGATGATTATATGATCGGATTCCACGAGATTTGATAACTTTTTTTATATTGAAAATGCTCGGAAATACGTAAAAATCACTAATTTCTAAAACTTCTTAAGAGTAGCTATAATTTTGAAATTATGGAATTTCTATCAACCGGTTTATTAGCATTGAACATAAGGAACTCATTTACTGCAAAATATTGATCAATTCCGGACTACTTCGTGATAAGGGCGAATCTTTGCTTGTTTTCTTATCTAGTTTCGCCCTAATCACGAAGTAGTCCGGAATTGTCATTTTTTTGATGCCTGGCACAACTTGTTACTATAAATGGTTCGATTGGTTCGATTTTTGTCAATGTTTACAGCGTTCCCAGCATATGATAATACCGTTCAACGTTCATCGAGTGATGGCATTTTGTGGAGCATTTATTTAAGTTGCAGGAAAAAATATAGCGGCACCAAAAAGCGACAAAAAACTTTTTTCTTATTTTGGCCAGCTTTTGTTCTAGGTACTCCTCTGTGTGATGTATCGCTTCCGCGCAATGCTTTTCAGGCAAATAAATGTTACGAATTTTAAAAAATTTCAATTTCACAGTGACAAGCACCAGCAATGTGTTATTGTTTTTGGGTGGTTGATGCAAGTGCTTTTAAGCAGTGGCTTCAAGGTGGAAATAAAAGTTTAGTCAGATTGTTTCCGATATCAACTGTGTCATCATTGCCTAGTGAGATCCCACCTATAGGAGTTTTACATCTATACTGTGGGTGTCATTATTATTAGCCCAAAGTAAGAGCTTATTCCAATTTCTACATCATGTTAGGAGATGGTCATATATTATTTTACTAAAGAAAACTCCAACATATTTTACAATATATGTGAAGAGATTACACCTTCACCGTCATATTCAAATAATAAATGGGAATACAGTAAATATTGATTACATAGTGAAAGTTAATATTCACTTGTAAATTAAAAACAAACTATACATTATTTTGATTCTAAATTTATGGTTGAGCGGCGTTGGTTAAAATATTGATATGCAGGCTTTTGATAAAGTGAGAGCTTTCGTTTTTTACGACTTAAATCACCAAAACAAAAAAATTTAGCACATTTACAACTAAATTAGACTGGAAACAAACCAAGGCGAAAAATAGAACATAAATAATTTATGTTTCAGAAATATTTATTTCAAAATTTTCCATCGACTACGATACTCTCCATATTTCATTTCATCAGGCCTACTGATTCCCAATGACATTTCTTGTCTGGTTCACGATGACATTCGTGAGCATAAAAACAAAGCCAGCTGGCGCCTCTCTTTCAGATTGAAAGTGAATAAAAATAGCCGGATCAAACCGAGACAATCTTCAACGGAGCATCGGCACACGCGTTTTTTTATGGAACAAAATTTATGGAACAAAAGTATCAAAATTTATGGAACAAAAGTATCAAAAACATTAAAATCCATCAATCTGAGAAGAAAACATATAAATATTGGAAGCGGAAGCGGTTTTCTGATTTTTATATATTAGCAGAAAGAGTGCAATTTTCTGAGCAAAACGTGTTTTTAAAAACGTTTATCGTTGTCCTTCGATTTTTAAATAAAGAATAAAAAACTGCTCGAAATGCCTTAAATGACAGTTCTCCCAGATACGGTACATGGGTGAACTGTCATTTAAGACATTTCGAGCAGTTTTTTCATTATTCATTTAATCATCGAAGGAAAACGAAAAACATTTTTCAAAAATCATGTTTCGCTCAGAAAACGCGGCTTTTTCAAATGATATATAGAAAACTGAAATGGCATTAGAACCCAATTAAACATTTCGATTCTTCGAACGCTGTTTTCTCCGTTCCATGATTTCGCAGATGGGACTGATATGCGTTTACGGCAAAGTAGATAATGTAAATGAATTTATCTTTTTTTTTTTGTTAATCCTCTGGCAACAAATCTAATGATTTAAAACAACTAATTTCGTGCATACCTATTTGAAAATTTCTTGAGATAATTTCTAAGGAAATCATAATGTTTGCATCAGCACCAGCTACGTGTCGCACGAAGCTTTTATTTATCTATATCCCCGATGATGATGATACAGCGCCATCTGAATGTCATATGGTACGAGTGAAGTCAAAGAGTATCGAATGAATTGAAAGTATGCAACAAGTGTAACAAAAACTAAGAATAGTCATAGAAAGTGTGGCAATATTAGAAAGATATAGTTACTGCACTTTTATTAACGGAAATCGGGCCTTTTAGAATTTTTCAAATAATTTTGAATAACAATTTTTTGAAGCGCAAGCGTGCTTTACGACGTTGTGTCGAGATAAGCATTTGACAACCGCTTGACAACATACCTACAGCCGAAGGAATGATTTGAAACATAACCCAACCCGAAGGTTTCGTTTTCGCTTCGTGCGTTTACCGTACGATTATATATACCGGACAACATTTTTTTTTTTGCGATGAAGGTTTACTATGCGATTTGGTAAACTATTTTTCAAGCGTTTACAATAAAACAAACCGCGATAAGAGTAATTTGTAGATCAAACTCATACACAGCATAATTCATTCCACTACCGTAAACATACGAAGTGCTCATGTGTTCGCCGTCGTCTGACAGCTGAGCGTGTCAGTTTTTAGCTTGTAAAGACATTATTCGTAACCTATTCGTGCCATCGAGTGCATACAGTTTATTCGTACAGCGAACTTTAACTTTTTTCGTGATTTCCCATTAGCAAAAAGTGAAACCACACCTGCTGGACAGAATTCGTTGCTGGAAAGGTAAGTTTTATCCGTGATTATAGAATAAACTGTGATTCTAGATTTAAATTCTAAGGGTAGAGCTTGTAGCTAAGTGAGAGCTAATTGTTATGCAACTGTGCCCACATATTGGTGTTAATCGATAGCCAGCTAATGGTTTGAAGTAGTTTTGGCACAAAATTATTTGATTGAATTAATTGAATAACATATTTTATTTAAATGCTATTCTAAAAATTAGAACAGTTAAAGGCATTTTTTGTAACTTAGATTGCGTAACCTAAAGGTGTCCCTTCGATAGGGCAATAATCCTTTTTCTCTAAACTATACGATAATTGACCTGGAAGTCAAGTAACATCAAGGTGAGATCTTCGAAAGTATGGACCGTGCTTTTTGCTGTCGATTTCAATGGAATTTCGTCAGACATTTATTAAGTGAAGGGTAATCTTCGTATCCATTTATTACTCGATAAACCATTAATGTATGTGTGTAGACTTAGCACTTTCCGCCTGCCTGTACGATCGTCCCACCTATGTCACAACAGTTCAGTTGGTAACTCCGGGGATAAACCGCTTTTATCCAGTTCTTTTGTGCGAAAACGATGAAAACCGGTATTCGGGTGATGTTTTTTGAATGATTGCTCGTCATGATCTACATCATTTGCAAGTATTGGCGACTCTGATGTTGATCGAAACGATTTACAATTCGTCTTTTTGTTAAAACTAGAGCACAGTAAATTGGAAAGTTTGTATAGTGCACCTCAGACGAGACGAGAGTCTCGTCTATAAATAATTCGAAATGAAACCATTAAATTACATAAGGATAGATATCACCGTTTTCTTAGTAGCGATAATTTTTTGACAACTCATAAAAGTTCAATAGAACCACAACCAGATAATCTGGAATGACATTTAGGGATTTTTTTTCCACAAAGCATTAATTTAACATGGCACAAGTAATTCAATGCTTGACGGAGTCAATTAATTTCTATTTCTACTGTCTAAGGCATCTTGAATAATATGGGCATAGTTTTTGCCCTCTCTGTTTAATGTAAACAGACTTCGAAACATATGTTCTATATGTTATTTTCATCAGGGTTTTTTATTGGTTGGGCGATAGAAATCTATTCTTGTTCCATACATTAGTCATGGTCAAATAAATGTGACACTCCGGAAGAGCAAAAGCGCCACCCATCGAAACAACTTGGTTGTTTAGAAAAAGTTTCCATATAATGCAGTTCGATTTCCAAATACGCTTTTTATCTTCCATTTGATTAAATAATTTGTATTTCAATCGATAAGAAACAATTAAGCATGTCGCCTCCGGAAATGTTTCCATCCAATTGTTGTTTGTCAATATGATGATCCTGCTATTTGGAACAAAACAACAGGTCGTTGTTTTGCTGTGTCGTATCACCTGCGTTGTAATATACCAAAAAAAAATCTACAACGTCCATCAAGAAATTACGCTTTGTTTAACAAATTGTTATGATATAAAATCATTTCAGCAGTAATTCTTTATTTTAATTTTAAAACTTTTTTTTTGTAATGTAAATATCCGAATTCATAAGCCACACAAGATCTGTCCAAAAATATTTCAAGATGTCCCAGTTACCAGATTTTGCAAGATAATTTATTTGTCTTTTTGACTACCGGCTCTCGTTGCAATGAAACATCGCTTTTTTCATCATCGTGAGACAGCAAAACGATTGAAAAATATGTGAGGGTAATCGGAATATGTACCTCACCACTAGAATGATAAGTGTTCGCTGTATTGTGTGATAGCCATATGTGGTTAAGCAGCACACACAAAAATGCGGCTTTTAATATTGATAAGTAAGTCAACGTGATGTGATAAGCAAATTCGGAAACAGAAAGGTTACGTTTGAATGTAACCATCGTTTCGCATACGTGCTTCACATTAAATTAGGATTATCACCAATCACTTGAATTAGTAACAACTAACAGATGATTTTTAATGGATTGCTGTCTACAATGTGGACGGAATAAGCTTCACAGCAACAGAGCTAGGGTAACCGGTTTCTTAAACCTGGTGAAAACACAAACATCATCAATAACCTTCAATATCAAACTCAAAAAAAAAGTAGGAGGTTGTATCCAAGACACGACCGCATAAATGACGTAGAACTACGTACACTATTAACAAATGCATTGAGGGTTTCATTACCCTAGTAACACAACTGGATTTATCAAAGTTCCATAGCGCTTTTTTGCTGTATTGAGCGCTATAAAACTTTGATAAAACCAATATTTTTACTTGGGTAATGAGTTATAATGTCTACTAATGAAGGGTTGTGAATTTCGTTAACCGGACTCACCAGTTAGCAGAACGTGCCGAGTTAAAAACCATACACAGCACACACACAAATCATACCATATCATAGACACAAACACATCATACCATATCATACAGACACTTACACATCATACCATATCATACAGACACACACACATCATATCATATCATACACACACACATCACACCATATCATCATACCATATACATACACATCATACCATATCATACACACATCATACCATATCATACACACACGGCAAGCAAGAAACCAATCAGAGGACGCCTTGACAATTTCCAATAGTGCAATAGTTCGTGAATTTAAACAACATTTTTCTGCATTTGGGCAGATGCGTGTATAATTTTCCAATCGATTGCTGCAAGGATTAAGAAAATCGGTTGAAAACCAAACGACCTATAAGCATTTGAAAAGGGACAAATTTCGTCCCAGTTTTTCAGTTTGCATCCCTGTGCAGTATGCTAAAGTATAACGTAGTTCTACGTCAAAAAGGCATTTTGCTGTTCAAAATTGGATTTAGTGATGACGATCTTTATGCTGCCCCAACAATGGGGGAATAATGGCAGTCTGGCGAGGCACGCTGAGAAGAACCGCGCTGCTACAGAGACATGGTAACCAACCACAGCGCAAGTGATTTATTTAATTTGAAGGCAGCCACAGGCGCAACCCGCTGTTACTTCTGAGCGCTGTATCTGCTTCTACTGCTGTCAACAGCTAGTTTTCCCAGAAACACTTTTATAGCCGAAGGGTGCTACGTAATAGGCCACGCCTTTCTGTTCAGTTGTCTGATTGTCTAATATTCTTTAGACGAATTATTCCACAATTCGCATTCGATATTTGTTTCCAGCGAACAAACACCGATGGTGCTCTCACACACGCAACGGTTTTAACCCGTATTTTATTGCGGTTTGTAACATCAAGCGATTTCGTTTGCTCGTTGCATCATGTTGCAACTTGGCAGCTGGGAGACGACGAAATTCTGTTAATGCTGATTGATTGAATCGACTGCATATTCGAATTAACCGCCTTTGTGAATGCGTTCTAACAGGGCAGTTTGTTATTCAAAATCGGTTATGTTGATCGCAGTCTTTGTGTTGTCCCAACAGTGGGGGTATTAACTAAATAAACCAGAACAGAATTTGATTGCTAGGATCCCGCGAAGAATGTTTGCTTGTGTTGATGCTAGGAAATTGTCACCCTTCAATTACTTGTTTATTTGCCTTGAAAAAAGGCATTTTGCTGTTCAAAATCGGTTTCTGATCGCAACCTTTGTGCTGCCCCAACAGTGGGGGAGTTAAGATACACGGACAACATGCACTGTGGAAGCTATTTCACCTTCTGTAAATTAGACGGCCGCGACAGATGTAACTGCTAGAATCCGCACAGAATGCTTGCTAACGTTGTCAAAAATTATTAACTTTCAATGACTTGTTTATTTGCCTTGAAAAAAGGCATTTTGCTGTTCAAAATTGGATTTGGATGACGATCTTCATGCTGCCCCAACACGGGGGAATAATTGCAGTCTGGCGACACACGCTGAGAAGAACCGCGCTGCTCCTGAGACGTGGTGACCAACCACAGGGCTAGTGCTGCTGCTAAGGAAGGACGACTGCTGTTGACAACTTGTCGCTGTCCAGAACTATTATGAGCGGCTTCGGCTGAAACAGGCTCTTATATAGGCCAAATAGCATGTTTTCAATTGCAAGGTATATGATTCTGTCGACCGTGCTTGGGAAGCAATCATATAACGACCAATCAGAGGACGTAATTTTCGTTTAAACAAGGCTTGACAATTATCAATAGTACAATAGTTTGCATAATCAATCAACAATTTTCTACATTTGGGTGGATGCGTGTATAATTTTCCAAACAATTGCTGCAAAAATGAAGGAAATCTGTTGAAAACAAACCGATTTATAAGCATTTAAAAAGGGACATATTTCGTCCCCTTTTCGTTAATAGTTTTCCTATTTACATCCCTATGTGGTAGGCTAAAAAAAACGTAGTTCTACGTCAAAAACAAGTCTCATGACACAGCATTTTATCCGGAACGATCTAAACAAATAGGATGCTGCGAGATATGGCGGTTACTTTTAAAAAGACACTTTTTCAGAACAACGTTATAGTCGAGCACACTCGTATCTACCTTAGATCGCGATAACTGTTATGAAATCATCACTCCTTATACAGTTGCAATCATACATTTCCAGAGAGAATTAGGCATCACAACACTTCAGTTCCAATTGAGCACTAGAGCTGTGAACTACAAACCAATTTCCGAACCGGAGAAGAGCTTTTCCATAGAAATCAACTAACGAAATTAAAGTGTCCAATAGAAATTTGCTTGCGCTTGTAGGAAGAGTGTGTGAATTAAGTGAGCCAATTAAATTACAAGTAAGTAAAGCGGTACGAATTTCCCCTAACAGATAATTTCAGTGAATTAATGATTATTCTGGTAAAGAGCCTCTGCTACCAAGGTTCCTTAAATGTGAATTCTAGTGTTGAAATGTTCGCCAATACATACAAAGGATTGATCCCAATCCGACTTTCCAAGATTTAGTGTCTTACTTTGAAGTGATTGGAAAAACAGTTTTTTATTCTTTAAAATATCTAGGTAGCCACAATTTGCCATAGTTATGTAAAGGTTTCGATAATTCCTAGCTAAGTTTCCAATATTGAGAATGCCTCCGATAACACGTGCACCTGCAATTCGACTTTCCTTCACATAGAAAAACATCAACCATCGACACAAAAGGATTTCTCAGTCTAACTTCGGAGGTTATATGCCGGCTAGACAAGAAGGATAAATCAAACAACTAGTACTTGGCCTACAGCAACTGAAGCCGCTCTTGTATGGTGGCCCAAGTTACACTCAACATCTTCTCAAGTGACTACAGTCTCTTGCTGAGTAGAAATTAAGATCAACGTCACCATTCCATGACATTTGGTCGAGACAGACCGCACGGCGATGTGAAACAATAACGGACCTGATGGGGGAAAAGAAGCCCTAGTTTTATGGGGAAAAATTATCAACTGTGTTTTAGAAGCTCAAACTTTTTTTCTAAACTTTTCTGCAATCGACTGCATATGACACGAAGACTTTTTTCCTTCTACGGAAATACTTATGTCATCGCAGAACAATAACTTTGTGCATCCTTGAGGCAAATCAGAAAAATCTGAAGTGTATATGTTGTACAGGACTGGACCCAAGACTGAACCTTGAGGCACACCTGCTCTGACAAGAAATCTATCAGATTTTGAATTCTGATAGACAACCTGCAGAGTAAGATCAGTAAGATAATTTTTTAAAATTTTGATTAGGAAAATTTAAAAATTAAAACTTTGCAATTTCTCAATTAAACCTTTATGCCAAACACTGTCGAATGCTTTTTCTATGTTCTATGTTTTGAATATGGTTTCAATTTTTCAACTTTAGTCTCAAAATTTAAATTTCTCAGGAGAGTAAATCTATGTTTAATCTTTTTCTGTAAATCTTTATAAATAATTTTAAAAGCTGTGTCACGAAAACGCTGATATTGACGTCTGCGAACATTTTTCAAACGAATTAGAAGTTGAAGATTTTCGTCAATTATTGCTGTATCAAATTTCACTTGAGCCTTTGAAACAGAATAATTCCTGGCATCAATAATTGCACATTTCAATGCTTCCAAAGCGAAATCAATATTCACTTCACTTTGCAAATCTAGCTCATTATTGAAATTATTTTCAATATGGTTTTATATCTTTCCCAATTAGTCTTGTGATAGTTAAAAACAGAGCTTATAGGGTTTAAAATTGATTCTGTGATATGGAAAAAGTTATTGGAAGATGGTCAGAATCAAAGTCAGCATGTGTGATCAATTCACTACATACATGACTTTGATCTGTTAGCACCAAATCAATTGTTAATGGAGCGGGGGCCTAGTGGGGTTGGTAACGTCTCCGCCAACCACGCTCGACGCCTGGGTTCGAATCCCACCGCCGACATAGGTGTCGATGGTTGTGAGGTGGCGTGATCCACTCACAACCAACCCAACTGGTCTAGATTCAATCCTAGCCGACACCGGGAGATTTTCTGAGGCGAAAAATCTCTGGGATCACGCCTTCCATCGCATGAGGAAGTGAAGCCGTTGGCGCCGGTCCGTTAATAAACGGGTCGTGAGTTAGGGTCCTGGGTGTAGAGTCGCCTCCCTGGGCGTCGATGATTGGCCACAACAGTGGCGGAACTAGACCGACGGAAAATAAACGAGAATAAAAAAAAATGTTAATGGATTTCTTACAGAAGAAAAGCATGTAGGACTATTCGGAGACAAAATATAATAGTATCCTGAAGAACAATCATTGAATAAAATTTTGCCATTGGAATTACTTTAGGAATTATTCCATGATCGATGTTTAGCGTTAAAATCGCCGATTATAAAAAAATTTTGAACGATTTCTGGTAAGTTTTCTTAAATCACCTTTAAAATAATTTTTCTGCTCGCGTGTGCATTGGAATGGTAAATATGCTGCGGCAATAAATAAAATCCCAAGTTCAGTTTGAACTTCAATTCCCAAAATTTCAATAACTTTCGTCTCAAGATGGGGAAGAGCACGATGTTTGATTCGGCGATGAATAACAATTGCAACTCCACCGCCGGAACCCTGAATCCTATCATATGGGGCCGTTCAATAATTACGTAAGCATATTTTTCCACTTTTTCGACCCCCCCTCCCCTCATTGTAAGACATCGTAAGATTTTTTGATCCTTCCATCCAGCTATCCTTCCAGCTTTGGCCACTTTCTGAATACTGGGTTCACCGTAGAGGCGCGCAAGCTCGTGGTTCATCCTACGCCTCCACACTCCGTTCTCCTGCACACCGCCAAAGATGGTTCTTAGCACCCGACGTTCAAAAACTCCGAGTGCTCGCAAGTCCTCCTCGAGCATTGTCCACGTCTCATGCCCGTAGAGAACGACCGGTCTTTTTAGCGTTTTGTACAGGATACACTTAGTGCGAAGACTCAGATTTTGCGACCGTAATTTTTTATGGAGCCCATAGTAGGCACGACTTCCACTGATAATACGTCTTCTTATCTCCCGGCTGGTATCGTTGTTCTCAGTTACCAGAGAGCCGAGGTACACAAACTCGTCGTCCACCTCGATCTCATCCCCGTCGATTGTTACCGTATTGCCTAGGCGTGCCCTGTCGTGCTCGGACCCACCTGCAAGCATATACTTAGTTTTAGACGTATTAATCTTCAGTCCGATCCTATCTGCTTCACGTTTCAGTCGGGTATACTGGTCTGCCACCGTCTCAACTTTTCTGCCGACAATATCCACGACATCCGCAAAGCAAATAGATTGACCTGATCTGTTGAAAATCGTGCCCCGCATGTCAAACCCCGCTCGTCTCATAATACCCTCTAGCGCGACGTTAAACAATAAGCAGGAGAGACCATCACCTTGTCGGAGCCCCCTGTGAGACTCGAATGGGTCCGATGTTCCACCCGAAATTCTCACACAACACTTCACATCCTCCATCGTTGCCTTAATCAGTCTTGTCAGCTTCCCCGGGAAGCCGTTTTCGTCGAGAATTTTTCATAGCTCTTGTCGGTTTATTGTATCGTATGCGGCTTTGAAATCGACGAAAAGATGGTGTGTAGGGACTCTTAACTCACGGCACTTTTGGAGGATCTGCCGCAGTGTAAAGATTTGGTCAGTCGTAGACCGTCCTTCCATGAAGCCGGCCTGGTAGCTTCCTACAAACCTGCTGGCTAATGGTGACAGGCGTTGGAAGACGACCTGGGAAAACACTTTGTAGGCGGCATTCAGGACTGTGATCGCTCGATAGTTCTCGCAGTCTTCTCCGCTCCTGTTGTGGTCTGCTGCTTGCACGCCATTCAGGTGTTCATCGTAGTGCTGCTTCCACCTTTCGATCACCTCATGATCATCCGTCAAAATGCCTCCATTCTTATCCCTACACATTTCGGCTCGTGGAACAAAGCCTCTGCGGGATGCGTTGAGTTTTTGGTAGAACTTTCGTGTTTCGTGTGTGCGGTCTAGCTGCTCGAGTTCTTCACATTCCTTCTCTTCCTGGCGACGCTTTTTTTCCTTGAAGAGTTGGACTTGCTGCCTCCGTTTCAGCCTATATCGCTCCACATTCTGACGGGTGGCTCTACGCAGCATTGTTGCCCGCGCTGCGTTCTTCTCGTCCAAAATCTGCCGACATTCTTCGTCAAACCACTCGTTACGTCGATTCGGTTGCACGTGTCCCAGGACTTCCACCGCAGCACTGCTGATAGCTGTTTTCACGGCATTCCAGCGATCCCCTAGAGGGGCTTCTTCAAGCTCTCCCTCTCCTAGCAGTGCAGCTTCGAACGATGATGCGTACTGTGTTGCGATGTCGTGTTACTTCAGTCGCGCGAGATTATACCGTGGCGGGCGACGGTACCGTATGTTATTCACAGCGGATAGTTTTTGGCGTATCTTAACCAGCACTAGATAGTGATCCGAATCGATGTTAGCGCCTCGATGTGATCTGACATCGATAATGTCCGAGAAGTGCCGACCATCTATCAAAATGTGGTCGATTTGTGTTTCTGTTCTATTCAGTGATCTCCAGGTGAGTCTATGGTGGAGGCTATGCTGGAAGAAGGTGCTACGTATGGCCATGTCCTTGGAGGTGGCAAAGTCGATTAGTCTGAGGCTATTTTCATTCGTCAGCTGGTGTGCACTGAATCGTCCAATTACCGGTCTGTACTCCTCCTTCTGGCCAACCTGAGCGTTGTAATTCCCGATGATGATCTTGTCATCATGTTTTGGGCAGCGGTCATATTCACTCTCCAACTGCGCGTAGAATTCGTCCTTGTCGTCATCGGTACTTCCGAGGTGTGGGCTATGCACGTTGATAATACTAATGTTGAAGAAACGGCCTTTGATCCTCAACCTGCACATTCTAGAGCTGATTGGCCACCACCCGATTACCCGATTCTGCATCTCTCCCATCACTATAAAAGCTGTTCCCAGCTCATGTGTGCTTCCACAACTCTGGTAGATGGTGTGACCATCCCTGTACGTACGCACCATCGTCCCCTTCCAGCATACCTCCTGCAGCGCTACGATGTTGAACTTGCGGGTCTTCAATTCCTCGGAAAGCACGCGGGTACTTCCTAGGAAGTTTAGAGATCGGCAGTTCCATGTTCCGAGAATCAAATCGTTAGTCCGTTTTCGTTGCCTAGGTCCTAGCCGATTGTTCCGGTCCGTACTTAACGTTATTGCGTTCGTTGCTGTTGTTTTTTAATGATGCGGGCTTGCAAGGCCAGCGACCAACCCCACTATGTCGCAGGAGGGCCATCGTAGTGCCATTGTTTAGAGTCCCGGGCACTACCAGGACTTGAGAAGGACACTGCGTTACTTAGAACGCTTCTGTTTGTGTCGATCCCAGAAAACTCCCTTCCGAGGAAGAAAGCCCCGCCCCCTGTCAGCATGCGACCAGCAGTCCCACCAGGGTTGGTTATCCGATCTTTCCACTGGTTACTCGCACATCAGTTGGTACCACGAGAAGGTAGGGGTACGGTAGCTGGAAGGCTGAGGTTCACTAGTGGAAACTGTTATGCGCCTTTGGTCCAGTCATTAACCAACAAGTTTCATAACTAATAACTTCCATTTCACCAGCTTCTTGCTCAGGCAAAATATCAAAAGGATTTTCACTGCAGACTCTTGAATTGTCCGAGAGAGAATGCTCTCGCTTCCTCCTCGTAGTGATGCGTGGTTTCTTTTTTCGCCCTGTCATTTCAGGAAACGAAAAAAGTTAAAACAAATGTTAAATTGAAAAGTAGGTAGTCTTGACAAAGACTGATGCGAAATAAGTTTCAGGTAGTCTCTAAAAGACGCACTGACAAAACACAAACTTTGGAGCTATAGGCAGTCAAAGACCAGTCCACAAGCAACCGAAAACACGTCTGATCTGTAGTACAGTTCAAGACGCACTGGGATTGAAGATTTGTTATTTCTCGTTTTGCGCTGCACTCTGATTGTTGAAACTTATTTGCGTTGTATAATGTTTGTTTCACTCCTGTTCAGTATGTGCAAACTGAAATTGAAATATTCAATATAAGTAGGGTAAAAGCACCGGTTTTGGTCATAGTAAGTTATTAATGAAAGATATTTGGCCTTCTTCCTTCGTTCGAAGAATATGTAATTGAATCAGTTCAACGTTGAAATCGGATGAACTCGCCTATATTTAACTGAAATCGGATGAACTCGCCTATATTAAACTTCTCTAGGCTCTTATTTTGGCCATAGCATTTCTAAATTGGCCACTTGGGGGTCCTATTTTGGCCAATTCGCGAATAAGTTGAATTCACACGAATTTATTTCATAATTTGACTTTACCATGTAGATGTATTTCATCAGCAGAAAATCCTCGTTATTTTCCTAACTAAACTAATATACATTGTATAACAACACTATTGCTCGCTTGTTCGGTCCTCATTGGAATTCTATTTCACTGTCTGGATTCCTCACTACAATAATGCAATCCACCGCATTGAAAGCATCCAGCGCCGATTCGTACGTTACGATCTTTGAATGCTTCCCTGGCGGAAACCCATGCGTAACACCCGATACGAGGATCGCTGCCAGCTTCCCCAGCTCGATACTCTTCAGCTTCGCCCAGAAACAGCGCGCGCCATGGTAGTCTCGGATGTTTTGACTTCACGGATTGATTGCCCGGCCATTCTTCGCCTAATCAACCTTAACGCGCCATCCAAAACTCTGCGGAGGTCATCTACGTTGCAACTGCCTTTTCGTCGCACCAACTACAGTGCAAACAGTGCCATCATTGGTCTTCAACGTGCCTTCAACCGTGTGTCATCAGTCATGTGCTTTGGACTTTCATTTATCGCATTATATCAAATAGCGGTGCTGTAGTAATACAATCTTTCTTATCCAAAAGCAGTTTTGTGTTTTCACGAAACTCATGCGATATCGTATGACAGCCCGAAAAACTCCGTACTTTTTATGTTTTGCATCAATGTTTATACGTTACCATGGTTTTGTTTACATATGGCCAATATCAGGATTATGAATTATGAATTGCTTTGATACGTGGCCAAGAATGGATCATTGATCGTTTTTGGAAGCTTTCGTTGTTTTTGATATTGCAGAGAAAAATCATACCATAATGCCTATTTTTTTATCCATGTGCTGTAGTAAGTTGTGCCTGATGCTGGTAACAAAATTTGTCATAGAAATGGACAAACTTAAACTAGGTTATGCTCTATCAAAATTAGCTTGAAAATGACCTAAACGTTAGACTGTACAGTAAACCTGGGGAGTATAATTAGTTCCTTTATTAAAAGTAAAATACGCATATTTGTTAGCTATAGTGATTGATATATTTGTCGAAAAATATCAGTAGTTTCAATGGGAGACTTCGAAATAAGAGTAATTTAATATCCTTCTTCACAATTATCCCAAAACTGGTGTTATAGCCAAAACCGGTGCTTTTACCCTAATGTAACAAACAACCAAATGTAGTTCTACGTCAACCTTGCGGCCGTGGCTTTGCATACAACCCTTGTAATTTTACGATATATTATTTTAAAGTGCATGCATTTGCTGCTGCATTTAACCACAGGTACTTGGAAACATATTATGGAATGATATTGGTAATGGCGAAATGCGGTTTGGTTAAAGAAAAATATAAGGTGCCAAAGCACCATTTTTGACATTTTGCAAATTTATAAGTCCAGGTTTTTAATCGTAGTCCTACGTCAATATACGGTCGTGTCTAGACCATACAGACACGAAACACTTCTTTTGGATACGAAAACCAGAACTTAGTCTAAGCAAATGGAATGAGGCAACTCAATTTTTATCCCCAAGCATTCATCGATTAATAGTCTATCATCTCTCGTTTGAATATACTGAACGATTCTAACTAGCACGCAGAGGCTGCTATAAGCGGCACACTAATTAATAGACTATAATTTACAGGTTAGGCTAGACACGAACGCATCACAACTTATAGATAGACACACGAACCGTTTTTTTTCTCGAAACAAGCAAACAACGCGTTAACATTAAGGTGAAACCTCATTGAATCCAAAAATGGCCGACTTCGAGTCACCACTTCGAACTTTCAAAAGCACAAGACTCGGAAATACTCATTGCGTTCCCTATGAAAATTCTATTTTATGTTTGCTTCACCAGAGCAAACATAAAAAAGCATTTTCACAGGGAACCCAATAACTATTTCCGAGTCTTGTGCTTTCGAAAATTCGAAGTGGTGGCTCGAAGTCGGCCATTTTTGGATTCAATGTAGTTTCACCTTAAGTTTCCAGCAATTGTAAACGAAACTAATTAACCTTCTCTATTTATCTTTGTTTGTGGAAACATACGATCAAACGTCCTTTCCGTCATGCAACAACAGCTGCAGCTCTCTTTAGGCAGTGTCATGTAGCTGAGCGCGTTTTAAGCACGTGTAGTTCATCAGAACAGAAAAAAAAATCGAGAAGATATCCACTACTATTTCATTCGAAGAAAACAAGCACAATTTTTGCAAGTCAACATGCACGTGCACTACCATATATAATCGATCGATTACGCTGAAAGTGTCAATATTCGAGTTACCTCGGTTCAGGGTTTTATAGTGCGCCAATACTGTACCCAGCACCCCTTCACTACTATTGCCAAACGTTAAGTAACCGCCTTGGTGAAGTGGTGGTGTGATACAATTCCGTTGAACTAGTTTTATCTGCTGGCTGACAAATCTCAGAGAAGACCTTTGACCACAGCTTGGTCTGAATAGTCAACCTTCAGCCAACCTGGTGCCAGTGTGGTAGCGATCAGTACTCAGTCTCGATCGTGTGGTGCAAAACGTACAATTTTTTCGGGGAGTAATTTCGTCCGCTGCAAAAACAGAACCTAACCAGTGTGTGAAGGAATGTTCCATCGGAAGGATCCTGGCCAGTGAAGTTTTTATGCGTTATTCGCTCGGGAAGAGATAAATCATTCAACGCGTTGCGAAAAGTTTCCGTTGAGCAGCCATTCAGCAGCCGTTGACGTAATGAATAAGGTGAAAATAAAACTCGTTTGATGTTGGTTGATTGCATATGCAAGTAGTTTTCTGGAAGATTGTATTTGCAGCGTCGCGGAAATTAGCGCAACAGTCTTTTTCCTTTCACGACGTGCGACAAACTATCGTATATTCACTTATTAGCAATGCAGAATAATTTGATTTAGTCGATTGTGCGATCAACAGCGGCGGCACAACGACGACAAATCGAACTTTTTCATGTGAGGCCAGAGGCGATATGCCCTTGCACCTCTCGCTAATTTGAATGCCACTTGATAAAAAAAGCGAGAGGAACTTGTGGCTTCAACTGTTTTGTATATATGTCTTCAATTGCACTCACAATAGAACTGTCGAAACTGAGAAAACATCCTAAAATTAGTTTTTGTTGAAGTACTCTGCACCAGATGATCAAAATTCAAGCGTTTGTAACCTTGCGTTGTCAGTGTGTTATTGTGCAAACCTCGTGATAAATAATGTACATAATTATATCAAATATTGCCTCTTGTAAGCATTTCAGGTAAGACTCGCAACGCTGTGTCGCATAATACATAATAGATTCACTTTCGAAAACTGTGTATCTGTCTGTATTGAACGTGTTTGAACTACTTTTTATTAATTGGCACCAATGATAAATTCGTAATTCGAAATTCTTTATTATGTATTACATGACCTTACTAAAGCGTTTAAATGATTCTTTTCTCCAGCAAAGCATAGGAGCGAACTTTCGGAAAGATACGGTTACGCGAGCCAAATGATGTTGGTTGGATGCATGTCCATACCGACGCAGATCGTTATCTATCATGCCTCGTATTCTCCATCTTCTATTTGACTAGAATACTTCCTTCTTGTACGTATGCTATTGCTTTTGCAAAAATGCATTAGCAAAAAAAATTGTTCAAGGTTTGCAATTTAGATCTGGAAAAAGATATT
Organism: Wyeomyia smithii; assembly: GCF_029784165.1. Lineage (NCBI taxonomy): Eukaryota > Metazoa > Arthropoda > Insecta > Diptera > Culicidae > Wyeomyia > Wyeomyia smithii. The sequence goes on from NC_073696.1 coordinate 211,118,695, forward strand.
TCACTCATTTGATAAAAATTTTAGGATGTCCGGATAGAATAAAATCTGGGACTTTTTTATGTCTAATCCAATACTGAAAAGGATTTTCGGTAGTGTATTCAAATGGCGAAGTCGTATTCAAAAATTGATTTTGAGAGCAAATGTCATTTTAAAAGATCAAACTCAATTCTTACCACAAAAGATCAAAATGATGGTCACAGTGGTCCAAATCTTACAAGAAAAACCTAATTCTTAATTTAATGAGTCTAATAATATTCGATATTTATTTTTTTTTGTCCTCTTTTTAACAAACTTTATTCTTCTCTCACATTCCCTTCACTTGCAGCTAGTAAACTCTGCCACTTCAACTTTGTTCCGATCGGTAAGCAGCATTAAGAAAATGCCTTGCCCATTCCTGACCCGTCTGAGCACCAGCTATGTGCGCAACTATGGCCCCGCCCTGTTGAAGGCCTACGGTTCCCAGTGCCCGGTCGTTACGCGTACGATTTCGACCCTCCAGGGAAACATGCCGACTGGTAGCGGCCCGGTAGGTGCTGAGCCCGCCGTTGGTACGGCTACGGCCTTGAAGGAGCCGGTAGCAACTCCCAAGCTGGAGGTTAAGCAGCAAAATCGCGCCCTTAGCTCGCTGCAGCAGCCCAAGGAGAAGGAGGAAGGCAAGAAGTGTCCGTTCCTGAGCTCGGCCGCGCCGCATGTCAAGGAACTTGGAGAGGAAAGCGTGGATATGCCTGCTAGTCGGCCGTTCCCGTACGAGGAATTTTTCCATGATCAAATCATGCGTAAGAAGAAGGACCATTCGTATCGCGTTTTCAAAAAAGTAAATCGTTTGGCGGAGGAAGGAAAGTTCCCGCAAGCGTTGGAATACTCATGGGGTAAGCGTCCGATTACGGTCTGGTGCTCAAACGACTATCTCGGCATGTCCTGTCATCCGGAGGTGAAGAAGGCCGTTTCTCAAGCGTTGGAAACGTACGGAGCCGGTGCTGGTGGAACGCGTAACATTTCCGGCAACTCTTTGAATCACGAGAACCTGGAAAAACGTTTAGCTGAGCTTCACCAAAAAGAGGGGGCTCTTTTATTCACCTCGTGTTTCGTTGCGAACGATTCTACGCTTTTCACTCTAGCTAAAGCTTTACCGGGATGTCATATCTTTTCGGATGCCGGAAACCACGCTTCGATGATACAAGGTATTCGAAACAGTGGAGTGCCCAAGCATATTTTCCGTCACAATGATCCTGCTCATTTACGGGAATTACTTTCGAAGGTGGATACGTCGTTGCCTAAAATTGTTGCATTTGAAACTGTTCACTCTATGACGGGAGCTATCTGCCCACTAGAAGAACTGTGCGATGTTGCTCATGAGTATGGAGCTTTGACGTTCGTAGACGAAGTTCATGCTGTCGGGTTATATGGTGAACACGGAGCGGGTGTGGGTGAGAGAGAAGGAGTACTCCATAAAATGGACATGATTTCGGGGACGCTTGGTAAAGCGTTTGGAAATGTGGGTGGTTACGTTGCCAGTACCTCGCGTTTGATAGATATGGTCCGTTCGTACGCCGCTGGATTCATATTTACGACCTCGCTGCCCCCGACGGTGTTATGCGGTGCGCTCAAAGCCATCAACATTTTGGCCTCCGACGTGGGACGTCAACTGCGTGCCCAGCACCAAGAAAATGTACGATATCTTCGCACAAAGCTACGGGAGGAAGGGTTCCCGGTGGAACACACTCCCAGTCATATCATTCCAGTAAAAATCGGAAACCCGGCGCAATGTACCGAGTTATCCGATTTAATGATCAAACGGTTTGGACACTACATCCAAGCCATCAATTATCCGACGGTTGCACGTGGCGAAGAGAAACTTCGTTTGGCGCCGACACCACACCATACCAGGGAGATGATGGATATTTTAGTACGTGATTTGAAGATAGTCTGGATAGATTTAGGACTACCCTTGAATGGACCACCATGCACTGCGGTAAGTGAAACTTTTCACAGTGTGACCACTTCTTTTTCTCAACAAATTCCTTTATCTACTTGCAGGAGTGCACTTTTTGCCGCAAGCCACTGTTGTTCGATCGCTTCGAGTCCCGCACTAAATCGAGCTGCGCTGCTGAAATCAATTGCCAGATACCAAACTGCCCGCAAATTGCCGCCATCGCTAATTAAGCGCCGATGGTGTTTCAGCGAGGCTTTTTATCTCTAGCACTTGGCTACAACGTTTAATTTTTCATGTCTACTATCCGGTGCTCCACTACCACTAGGAGTGCCGCAAATCATGACGGTGATTGGTGTTCAACTATAGAAATCGATGTTCAACAGCAGCATATCGCAGCCACATAATATTTGTACCGTGTCCACAATAAATCCAAAAATCTCTTATTTCCACCTGGTGTTCAAATAATCGTTTGATCCAGATTTACATTTATCGTTCAGTATATTAGTTTTACACCCCTTGTGATACTATGTTGATGTACTTAGGTGTCTATGTTATTTGTTGCCTAGATGTATCTAAACTTTCTAATGAGAAAGCAGAATCGAAAAAAAAATCTGATCGAAATCAATATTCCAAGTATTCATTCAAAAACACACGTACTACCGTTATTTTGTCGACAGTCTTGATTAATGAATGTGCAGTAAAAGAACTAAAAAATGTGTTTGTCGATATGTTGTTGACAATATTTGAGGCAAATGGGTGCTATGGAAAAATATATATGTGTTGCAATCGTATCCTGCGAAGTTTGTTTATACCGAAAATAGCTTAGAAGCGCTTCTCAGTCAATCGTTTATCTTAACAACTATCAACTATATCCGCAGTTTTGCCGTTATTGATGTCGGATAATAAACTGCCAAAATTATTACTTAATCATAGATATTGAAACAAATAACCCTCGAACCTATCGCGCTTTATCCACTTTGGTAGCAGAAACTTGGTCTCCGGCGTATTTTCCTTCAATCCAACCTTTTCTGCTTCACGTTTCATCTTGGTGTACTGTTCAGTAACTGCCTGGAACGTCCTTCCGACAAGGTCCACGTCGTCAGCGAAGCAGATGAACTGACTGAATCTAATGAAAATCGTGCCCCGCATGGATGGATACCGCACCCGAAATTTTCACACAGCACTGAACACCATTCATCGTAGCCTCAATCAGTTGTTAGTTTCGCCGGGAAGCCATTTTCGTCCATAACTTTCCATAGCTCTACACGGTCGATAGTTTCGTAAGCGGCCTTAAAACCGATGAATAGGTGGTGGGTGCGTGGAGACCTGGTATTCGCGACACTTTTGGATGATCTGCCGCAATGTAAAAACTTGGTCCGGTGTCCATCGCCCATTCATAAAACTAGCTTGACAACTTCCCACAAACCTTCGTGGCGAAAGATGATCTGGGAAAGCGCGTTGAAGGCTTCGTTGAGAATCATGATCACTCGGTAGTTCTCTCATTCCAACTTGTCACCCTTCTTGTATATTGGGCATATTACTTCCTCCTTCCACTCCTTCAGTTGCTGTTCTGTATTTCAGATCCTGACTATCAGCTGATGCAGACAGAAAGCCAACCTATATCTACACACTTAGATTTTATTGCCGAGAACTCAACAGCTGATAAATTTAGCGAAAAACTCTACAAATTTTCGGCAGAATTTTCAAGAACTTCGGTGAACGAAACGTTAATACTTGCTGGTTTACGGTAGATCGATATATTTGCTGAAAGTTCGTCGAAATATATTGCTGACATTTGCTAAAAAAACTGTTGAGCTCGATCAGCTGTTGGGAAGTTTGCCGAGATAAATTAATTGTGTAGACCCAACCTGCCAAGCTCCGCTACGATGCTATCGTTTCACACAACCGCTCCCTTATCCGCTGTGCTGACAATGTCGTTTCTCTACCGTCTTGGTCCTCTGCCTTTGCGCAATTCATATGTTCGTTGTAGTTCTGCCTCCACCGGTCAATCACCTCACGTTCATCCGTCAAGATTCCTCCATCTTTATCCCGACACATATTAGCTCGTGGCACAAGACCTACGCCTGTGATGTCTTAAAATCACTAAATATTCTTACTAGACTACTAATAAATTTCCAAAATTCCTACGAGCAAGCGACTATGAGAACTATGTAAAATAATTCTGGAAAACAAGCATCTTGCACAAATAAAAGATGAAAAGATGCAGCTTAGCAATCGCGTCTTCAGATCATAAATAACTTCAAATACGCGTAATGCCTTCTGAATTCATCAGAGAAATAATAAAATGGCTTACTGTTTACATAGGGTAACTGACGGCTTCGTCAGGTTGTAAGCATTATGGGCAGGATTCAGTTTGCCTCAATGTATGTTAACTTACCTTGAACGTTGAACTTTTTCTGTTCGCATGAATGAATTCATTAAAAACTTAAAATATTTATTTTTTTCAACAAATACTACAAGGTATACAGCCCTAGGGTTGTATGAAATGGTGACGTGGGACTAAACGGACTAAACACTGAAATTAGGGGATTTTTTGGTCCAAAATATACAAATATACAAAATATACTGAACACGATATTGCTTATTTTTCTTTACGTGATGCTCATGCATGTTTTTGTTAATTTAATTTTAGTGTATAATTTTTCCTGCTTGATTAACGACGTAGCTTTTAGCTTTTAAAATTGAGCTCATAAGCTTAGGGGCCATGAGATTTCTGGCTTTAGACTTGCTGCAATAATATATTGAAAATATGCGTTCTACACAAGCCGTAGAATGTGGAATTTTTGAAAAAATTCGCACAAAATGATCTCAGTAACGGAAACATGAATTTACCATTCGCCATTGTGGCGTCCAACTATTTAGACCAAGTTAAGTCATCTGTTTCAACGAATCTTCCGGTCAAAAAGTTTCTTCTTAGCGAGAAAAATTCGTTATCCAAGTCTTGTCGATCAGTTACTGTTACGAATTCGGGAAATCAAATTATTCAAGCTTTCCAATTCCACGAATGTTTTAGGATTAAATAAAACTACCGTTTTTACAACAAATTCGATGAAATCGAATCACTTTGCAATTTGTTTCACGATTTCAAAAAAGAAATCCCGTCAAATATTTCGAAACGTCATTTTTCGCCTTCGGCCAAGCCTCATTCCTCTTCTTCTACAATGATACCAACATAAACAGCATCTGGTTTTTTTCACAAAAGTTTGAAAGTCGTTGAATCGAAATTAACAGTTCAAGAAATTTATTTCAATTCGAACAGCAAGAAATTCTGTAAAATCTGTATTTTTGACAATATTCTGTAATACAGATTCTGTATTGCTTTTTGAGTTTAAAAATCTGTAAAATACAGAAAAATCTGTATATGTGGCATCCCTGAACAACACTCGAAAAAATATCGTTAATATTTGACGATAGAATTTTTTGTGCATTAGACAAAGCACAAGCTTATCGTTCCTGTTGAAGAAGCACCAAGAATTTCTCGTAATGCGTCGAAGTCAGAATTAACTCTATATCCTTAAAAACCAAATCCAATAATGCTTACGTTTCATAATGAATGGTTTTGTCTTATTTAACTTCGATTAAATCAAATTTATAATATGAATCTTACTTTCAAAATAATATGGGAGCCCTTACGAAAGTTCATTAATTGGCAAAAACAAGAAGATATGTTGAACAAAATTATCAACAAGTTTCAGCGAAAAATCATAGCAATCAACAATTCCATTTTTGTTTTTTGCTTGACAATTTTTTGCATTTGGAACGGTTGGTGTCCATTCACGTCGTCTGTGCTAGGAATGCTTGCAAGTAATTGGTTTATTGTTCGCGTAAATTTATCATTGAAACTTTTTATCAATTTTACCGCTTAGCAATGAAATTAGAGTGATAACTAGCATATTACAAAATTGTTATACATTTTATCTATCCAACAACATATTGGTTATTATTATTCATCATGTGGTTATACTGTTAATAACGTTTGAAATCTGACGCAAGATTTGCCAGTTTCATTTCTAATTTCACAGAATGCATCTCAGTATAGTAAACAAAGACGTAGTCCCACGTCAAAATTAAACCGCAACTGCAACTGCAATTCCAGATATTTCACCCGGACGAAGAAAACATTCACAAAACACATTTCGCCGCTAGCGAATTTTGGTTACGATTTTCTCAATAAATATACATTTGTTCACCCTCAAATGACCTCAGTTACGTCATACTAGCGAAAGCAAATAACTCAGGCATTTTGAATACTCACGATTAATGGAGAATACGGGATATATAAAACTTCAATTTATCAAAACACATCCAACAGTTCAGTTCGTCAGCAGTCAGCACGGCATGTTACTGGTGTTTTTGTTGCCAAAACAAAAGGAAACAGTTTTCGTTGTGAAACGCGCCGTATCCTTTTTGCCTTTCTCCTAGAAAGGTATAGCAATCACTGGAAAAACCGAAGGAATAAAAGTGGTCCCAATGGCCGAATGTCATTCACCACTCGACTTCTTTCGACGAACTGAGCATTTTCTGTATGTATGTATGTATGTGTGTATGTGTGTGTGTGTGTGTATGTGCAACTTTTTTTTCTCACTCACTTTTCTCAGAGATGGCTGGACCGATTTCCATAAAATAATTGCAAATGAAAGGTCTAGTTGCGCCATAGGTTGCTATTGAATTTCATTGTAATCGGATTTTTAGTTTAGAGGTTATGTATCAAAATGTAAAAATCACGAAATATGAATATCTCAGAAACCACACAACCGATTTCAATAAAACTGGTTTCAAATGATTGGGCTGTCCCCAGAACCCTTAACTTTTGAAATTCGTTATGATTGAACATATGGTTCAAAAGTTATGTAAAGAAAAGTTATCCTGAGGTTGTTTAAACTCACTCATTTTTCTCAGTGATGGCTGAACCGATTTTCACAAAATTAGTGTCAAATGAAAGGTCTAGTTGCCCCATAGGTTGCTATTGAATTTCATTGCAATCGGATTGTAAATGTATCCGTTGTTCATAAAAATGTAAAATCACATAATGAAAGTAAACATATTGTCTTTCTCCTAACGATCACTGGCTGATCAAAAGGTAGAAGAATGATTGAAATGGCCGAATGTTATATACTACTCAACTCAGTTCGACGAATCGAGTATTTTCTGCATATATGCATGTATAGGTGTATATGTTTGTGTGTGGGTGTGTGGGTGTGTACGTGTGTATGTGCACCTTTCTTTCGCACTCACTTTTCCCAGAGATGGTCTGACCGATTCTTTCTATCTTGGTGCCAAATGAAGGGTCTATTTGCCGCTTAGGTTGCTATTGAATTTCATTGTAATCAGACTTTTAGTTTTGGCGCTGCGTCAGAATGTGAAAATCGCTCTTATATCTCAGAAGCTATGAACATAGTTGAATTCAAATAAATGAGCTTTCAAACCCCTAAACAATGAATTTCATAATGTTTAAATATGTGGTTTGGAAGTTATAAATAGAAAGAAACGTAACCCGCAGACTGTTTAAAACTATAGCTTCGATCGAAATATGTGGCCTCAACATCATTTAAATTCGATATTGTACTATTTCAATTGTTGCGGCCTTCCTCAGGATTGAAGTTGAAATTAAAAGTCATTTCTATCATTTCACTTTTTGCCTTTCTCCTAGAAAGGTATAGCAATCACTGCAAAAACTAAAGATATAAAAGTGCTCGAAAGGGCCGAATGTCGTTAATCACTCGACTCAGTTCGACGAACTGAGCATTTTCTGCATGTGTGTGTGTGTAACGCTCTCCCAATCTCACTCGATTTTCTCAGAGATGGCAGAACCGATTTCAATGTAATTAATTGCAAATGAAAGGTCTAGTTGCCCTATAAGACCCTATTGAATTTTATTGTAATCTGATCTCTAGTTTAGAGGTTATGTATCAAAGTCACGAAACATCAATATCTCAGAAACTATACAACCGATTTGTACAAAATTAGTTTCAAATGAACGGGCTACCTAAACAATCCTTAACTTTTGCATTTTATGGAGATTGAACATGTGGTTCAGAAGTTATGGAAAGAAACGTGTTCTGGAGACTATTTAATCTCACTCATGTTTCTCAGAGATGGCTGGACCGATTTACATAAAATCAATGGTACAATGGAAGGTCTTGTTGCCCCACAAGATTCTATTGATTTATTTTGCAATCGGATTTTTACTTTGCCCGTAATGTCTAAAAATGTGAAATCCAGCTATGAAAAGAAACATATTTCGAAGACTACTTGGACTCACTCACTTTTCTCAGAGATGGCTGACCCGATTTCCACAGAATTGGTAGCAAATGAAAGGTCTAGCTGCCTCATAACACCCTATTGAATTTTGCTGTAATCGGACTGTAACTTCGTCCGTAATGTATCGAAATGTGAAAATCACGAAACTTCATTATCTTAGAAACTACACAACCGATTTGAACAATATTGATATCAGATGAATGGGCTAGTTAAAGGTTAACTGATGAATGATGATTGAACACGTGGTTCAAAGTTTGGCTGCCCTATACGTTACCTTCTCATTTGATTGTAATCAAACTTAAGCAACCGTTATGTTTTAATTTGTAAAACAACGAAAGTCTATTATCTCAAGTATTGCACGACTTATTTGAGCATAACTAGTGTCATACAAACGAGTCATTTCTCAAACCTACAAATAACAACTTCATAACAATTTGATATGCTGTTCAAAAGTTTTGGAAAGAAAAGAAATTCAGAGACTATTCAAAACTATACCTGCTTCGATCGATATATGGGGCTTCAACATAATTCAAATGTGGTATCGTACTATCTGAACGTTCCCGGTATCGCTCGTGATTAAATTGTTCGAAATTGAGAGTCATTTCTTTTATTTCAATATTTCTGAAGCACTAACATTACGTCAAATTTCATATTTCATACTTCAATTACAACATCAATATTTTAGAACCCAAAGAGTGAATATACCTTTATTGGATTTAAGCATTCATGTAAATCTATTTTTATAAATAATAAGTTTGAATGAGAAAGGCTGAGTCTGACCGATAGGTGGATTAATTTAGGTTTTTATTAGAGTTTATGACATGAAATGTTTATTGAATTGCAAAAACTCCTATTGCTGTTTGCATATTTCTACATAAAGAAATTACTTTATAAATCAAATAGATATGTAGTAATCAGATTTAGAGTACAAACATATTTCGCGGTAAATTTGGAGCCACTGCACACGCTGCGCCTTGCGCAAATTTCTGAATCCCTTTTGTTCTCACACAGTAAACGACAACATGAATCAATCCCTCGACAATCGTGTGTATTAGGGTGGGGAAAAGTGATCGATTTTCCAGAACCAAGTTTTTTTGGTTCCTTTTGGGGCCCCAAACAACCCTAAACTTACCGGAAGTCGATTGGTTTTGTCTCCGCTTGGCGCATTGCATTTCAAATTTGTATGAAAATTTATATGGGAAAACTAGCAATACTCAGAGGGAGAGATATGCGAAGAGAGTGTTGTGAGCCAAACGAACATGTCAAAATTCGAGCCAAACGAACAAGAAAGGTAACACATTGAAAGGTACTGCAATAAGGGCCGATAAAGAATATATTTATTTTTACACGTTTTTCATGTTTTATTGCTAAAACATGAATTGAGAATGCTCCAAAGTTGCTTAATCACAGTGATTTTTAACTGGTGGTTTACAAACCCTTTGTATAGTCTACAGAATAATGATGAAAGTGTATAAAATAAACATAAACATAAAATTTAACACCTTGACGGTTTTTGTGATGCACTTTATTTCTCCCCAGGACTTCCACCGTCACCATCAGTTATACGAGCCGAATAAAAAAGTTAGTGAACATTGCGCTCTGAGAAGAGATCTGGCACCTCTGATATGTGAAACCTAGTTGCCAAATCAGCGTTTTTTTTCATCGCTTATCTCTCCCTCTGAGGATCTCTAGGGAAACCCCACTTTCTTGCATTTACCTTTCTAGAGAGCTCAATAGTGATCTAATAATACACAACATTATGTTAAAGTATAGTATTTTAGATGCCTAACAACTTTGCAGAAGACACTGAAGAGCTAGAATGTCTCTAAGAAGGGCTGTACTTGTTCAAAGTTGAGTATGTCGATTTAAATGCAAAAAATCTTGTTTTCTGCCAACATTACCAATGTACCGGCGTCAGTAGGATTCCCATCAGAAATAACCTGTCGTAACGAGTTTATACACTCAACTGGACCAAGCGAACAAATTTAGGTCAATATTCTAGGCGTAAATAGAATCTACAACGTGTTTCAGAGGTTACTTCTGATGGAAATCTCACTGTCGCCGGTACACTGGCAGTGTTGGCAGAAAAAATGATTTGCAACATAAATTTCGACATACTCAACTTTGAACAGCTCTAGTATTTTTTTTGGCACACCATAGCTCTTTAGTGTCTTCGGTCAAGTTGTTAGGCATCAAAAAACCTACCATTTGGAGACATGAAACCTATGATTTAAGCCCTTTTCAGCTCTTTAAAATGGAAAATGCAAAATAGTTGGTTTTTCCATACAAATCTCCATATAAATTTAAAATGCAATGCGCCAAGCGGAGACAAAACCAATCGACTTCCAATAAATTCAGGATTGTTTGGGGCCCCAAATAAAACAAAAAAAAATTTGGGTTTGGCTTTCTGCTATCAAGTTTCGTTTTTTTTTTTTCATATAACGATTCCCCACCCTAGTGTGTATGGTTTTAATTTGCTCGTACAACTTATGGCGTTAGAATTCTACTTATACTTCAAATGGTGGAATACCGAAGAACGTTTATTTGCAATTCATATCAATGAAACTAGAAGAAACGAGTATAGTTTCACAAGCTTTTTCTCTCTCTCTGCTACTAACGAACTAAACCAAATACTAACTACAATAGAAATGGCTTGACCAAAAAGGAACTGTAAGAGTGGCTGTTTTGCAATTAAATTTAGAAGCTCCGTTGAACTTTTTGCCGTAAGTAGAGCTGTGTAAAAGTATTCTACTTCAACCTTGCGGTCGTGGCTTTGCACATAACTCTCCTGTGATTTTTCCAATAAGATAAAAAGTAGAAAAGTATGCTAGAGAAATAATAGATGAAGTTAGGCAGCTTACTAATGTCGTTTTCGTTTTTGCGGTGTAGCTACCCCGCGGACTACACTTTGTCCTATCACTGTTTTCTTTACATTTTCCGGACTATCCCGGACTACCCTTTTTCTGTCCCGGACAGTCCGCGCAAGAAACAGAGTGCAGTTTTGAAGACACCAACACATTCACACGTATGTGTCAAAATCGGTTTGCTTTGATTATCGTTCTTCGCGTGTCTAACATCAGGTTGAATTTTATTTATTTTATTTTGTTATTTTGTCATTTTTCAGTAAATTGGCAAATTTTTCGTACAGCAGCACAAGCGCGATAAAAGACAATGGCGATAATGACCAAAACAAAAGTGACAGCTACCTCTGGTATTATACGCACACCATTGCAACTGCTCGGAAAGTGTTTTTTTTTAAGCTGCAAAGCGTAGTCCGGGACGGGATAGTCCTGCCGTAAAAACGAATTCGACATAAAGAAGAATGACAGTTTAAAACATGGCAATCGACATAGACTGACGAGAATTTGTAATTTACCCTAACCTAATACTAACAGCTGAGTACAGTGCCGTCGGTTGATGTGGGTAGTATGGGTAGTAGTTCCCACTTGAAAATATCCCTGTGGGTACTTACCCACACAGAACTATCGGACAAAACCAAAAAAAATAATGTTTTAATGGTTTTTAATGGTACTGTAAGTGAAGCCTTACCAGAAGTCCGATTAAGTTTAAATTTTGGATGAAGACTTGTTGACAAATGTGTTGAGCCTTAACTTTTGCTTAGAAAAAATGCACAAAAATTGCCGATTTTGCATGGGTTTAATTTTACACTCACTAACGAAACAACCCAATCATAACAACCCATGAGTCAGCAGAAAAAAAATTTAACTCGAACTTAAACCGTGATAGCGAAAACAGTGAAACTACTCATGCAGAAGTGTGCGCGTTCAAAGAAGAACGGTACCTCGCTACGTCAAAACAAATATCGTGGACGTCGGGTTTTGGCATCTACAATATTTTGGCACTATTGGACAACAATTAAAGCATCGAAAAAAAGCCCAATGATCCTGAGCGATAAGAAACTCCAAAGGATGTTGAAGAGAAAAACCGAGAGAAAAGTAAGTCCATCGCTGCGTGCGCCTGGTCGGGAAGTTGGTGCCACCGGTCAAACTGTGAAAATTAGCTGGCGAACATGGATGGCAACGACTCGCGGGGCACTACGTATTTTACTTGATGCCAAAGTCAAAGCCGCTTTTCTTTCGCTCCGGACGGGCCGTAAACGAGGAAATTTATAGTAAGAAGTGCCTGCCGGAAATTACGTCGTTCATCAAGAAACACCATAAGGGCGAAAACGCCGTGTACTGGCTAGATCTGCCGTCGTTGGTGGAGATGGAGCGTCCCCTAGCTGCGCCCCTTCGAGAGTTTTTGGGCAAAACTGCAGCGAAAGATCTGCTCCAACAATTTCGTCACGAAAACTTAGGAAAAATTGATAAATAGAACGAAGAAAGAACTCAAAAATATGCCTACACGCATGTTTTCGTCCGCCATGTCGATTGTTCCGGTCAACTTTCATGAACCTTCCCTATTCCTTACTACCCACTCGGTAAAATAATGTGACGCCGGCCCTGGCTGATGCCAATAGTTAGAAGTATTGTCACCAAGATGACTTGTAATAGCAGTTATTGAAGCTATTGAATTGCAAAATTTGGTCTGTGATATTTGGAGCGTACAGTTATTTTTACATTTTAAAGAATTTTCTATTTTGCCAACAATGATTAATGTCCTACCTAAACAAGTTTTCGCATAAAACAATCATCATCTGGACACAATGCTGCGAATGACGCGGCTGTACGATTTCCCTTCAAGAGGATTATTCGGCAGCAGTAACGGTAATAGTTTTACCCTTCGGATCGTCATACCGATCCATGGTGCGAATGTCCATCATCCAAGTAATTCCGTAGCTTCCAATAATGATGAAAATTGCCACCAAAAACAATCCGGTTAAAATTCCTGGTGAAGTGAAACCTACGCAGTCCCAGGAATCACCGAAGTCGAATTTTTCTACATTTTCTTCGAAGAACGGTTGAAGCTGAACCTCTTCGAAAACAATTTGACTTTTATGATCGGCCGTATAATATTCCAACCTATTGCAATGATAGGAAAAATGCTGATTTACATGCACGCGATGCCGCAGATAGTAGGGGACATTATCGTATGCAACACCAACTATTTCCCATGATCCCTGCGCAAGCATGAAATTCAATTTGAGTTGACCACTAGGACCCGCGATATCGATTTGAAAATTTTCATCAGTTTTGTTGTCGTTGCTTTTAGTAGCCGAGGTCAGTACCACTTCCGTTGGAGTCTGCTCATCGGAACCAGCTTTGAAGCTTTCATAAGCTATAATGAAGTCGTTCGGTGCGGTTAAAACCGTTCGTGTTACCTCCGTAGTGTCCTGTTTAACCTGTCGCGTACGACGAATAAGGGTCGAGTAGCGGAAAGACGTCGTTTTTCCAGTGTAAATCGCTAGGATATTTTTTGACTTTTCTCGTAGGCGATTATATAAGTTACTAATGAGCGCATCATGTGACGCAAAATCATTACCGCGCAGACTAACAATGACAGCTGCCCCACCTTGAGGTACAATTTCTTCGCTAAGATTACCATCTTCGAACATATCAACACTTTGGACGTTTTCGAAAGCGGCTAATGGTTCCTGTACATTCGGGAGGTAACTTTTGCGTTCCTCCTTTGCTAAATTACGGAAACATGTCTGAGTGTTCAGCTTGCATAGAGTCAAATCTTCGGTTGATAACTGGATGAAAAGATATATATGTACTCGATATTTTTAAAATGGATTTTGCTTCGTAGGACAATTACCTGTTCCTCAACAAAAACAACCGTAAAAGTTTCCGCGTTCACTTGGGACTCGACCAAAGCAGCAAACTCTGATGTTGCATACTGCGGTAAGGCAGGAACATACGACACGCTATAGAAAGAAATTCGACATTAGAACGCACATCACATGACCATATCAAGATTGCTTCAATTAGAGCAAATATTTCTGCCCACATGATTTCTACGGAAAGCACTTACGATGATTTGCCCCAGATGAACACGGGCACATTTTCTGCCAGCGCATAGCTGGATATTGCCACCGACAACAGCAGCACCGTGAAAGTACGGCTGGACTTCATCACGTAAAATTGTGCGTATCTAGTAAATCGTGAGCTGCACCAGCCAAATTCCAATTTGTTACTGCGAAACTGAACTGATTCGGTATATCTATTAGGACTTATTTTAACAAATAAAATACGGATCTCGTGACTCAACCTTAGCCAGCACCACACCAAACACAACATAACGTACGTACCTTAAGCCTCTTGAACACATACACGCATACACCCAAGCTGAACAATTTATTTTCGCCAGAGATGCCAGATGTTTTTGGAAAATGTTTGCAACGTTTGCAACTACTTGAAAAACTAAAGTATACACGCTCGTAATTAATAACTCATGAACTGAGCAAATCTGACTCAGTTTTCAGAACGATCTTTGTAGACGTCAAAAAATGAGTAAAAGTCCTTTTCGATTTTGAGTAACTTTCCCGTTCTTTTTGGGTTCCCTTCATATAACTTCATTCTAATAGCGAATTTCTTTTGCGTCAGGGCAAATCTAGGGTGGCATTGTGCAACTTGATTCGAGCGATTTTCACTATTTTCGAGTACGTCACATACTGCCAGTTTTGCTTTAAGCTCAAAAGGAGCTGTCATTATCATTTGTCCTTCGGCTCATCTAACCCGCAAAGTTGAAAAAATACGAAAAACAAAACGTAACGCCCACCAGCGATCATTTACAGCCGAAATTCGTTGGTTGGAACACAGCTGCCATCCAACTAGCGAATCGTGTTCGTTAGTTGGATGAACTGACAACTGGGCAAGGTTTTCAAAGGGGGCGCCAATCGTTTGTTTTCTTCCTGCTTTGGGAAATTTCCTAATTTCATTGCGGTAAAACTATGCCAAAGAAAATGAACTTTGCTCATCTGTCTTGCTGCTGTAGTAAATATTTTATGTATTTGGTCAATACTTTTTCATACAAAAATTCCAAAATGATAAAGCGCAAGCACATCACTCTGCTTCTTACCTAAAAAATAGAGGATCGCTACGCTGGATAATTCCGGTGAAGGCGTTGAAGAAATAAAAGAACAAACAACCGAACAGTAAACCTTTAAGTTGCACACAAAATGTTGTAAATTTATAACATGTACTTTTCAAATTACGCGATTGATTATGCCAGAGATGCTCTGCATGAAGTGTGCAGTTAATAGCGCTGAGAAACAAACATATTAGTGCTGAATGAATTAAGCGTAATAACTAAACATGTTTTCAAATTTTGAAGTAGAATACTTCTCTCAGGAAGTTCGGCTACATAGGGATGTGAAATGAAAATCTAAAACCGAAAAAAGTGAAAAATATGTCCAATTTCAAATGCTAATAAATCGGTTAGTATTCGATGGATTTCCTTCGTTCTTGCAGCAATAGATTGGAAAATCTTCTAAGATTCTTCCCAAAATAAGATAATTGTAATTTCATTATTCACACTATTGTACTATTGAAAATAGTCAAGCCTTGTCAAAACGAAAATTCGACCTCTGATTGGTCGTTATATGCTTGCTTCCCAAGCAAGGTCGACAGGATCATATACCTTGCAATTGAAAACATGCTATTTGGCCTATATAAGAGCCTGTTTCAGCCGGAGCCACTCATAATAGTTCTAGACAGCGACAACAGCAGTCGTCCTTCCTTAGCAGCAGCACTAGCCCTGTGGTTGGTCACCACGTCTCAGGAGCAGCGCGGTTTTTCTCAGCATGTGTCGCCAGACAGCCATTATTCCCCCCGTGTTGGGGCAGCATGATGATGGCCATCAGGAAATCCAATTTCGGAAATCGAAATGCCTTTTTTAAGGCAAATAAACAAGTCATTGAAAGTTAATAATTTTTGACAACGCAAGCAAGCATTCTGTGTTGCATCCTAGCAATTCAAATTTGTCGCACCCGTCTAATTTACTGAATGTGAAATAGCTTCCACAGTGCATGTTGTCCGTGTATCTTAATTCCCCCAATGTTAGGGCAGCTCAAAGGTTGTAATTAGCAACCGATTTTGAACCGCAACATGCTTTTTTCAAGGCAAATAAAAAATAATTGAAGGTTAATAATTTTCTGGCATCAACACAAGCAGACATTCTGTGCGGGATGCAATCAAATTCTGTTGTAGTTGTCTAATTTTCAAGCTTTCCCAAGCACGGTCGGCAGAGTTATGGACCTAGTAAATTGGGAATGCATCATTTGGCCTATATAAGAGCTTCATCAGATAATAAACAAACATTTCATCGGATATTAAATTGAACAACTGAAATTTGAAGAACACAAATGATTATTTGAAGAGTTAATATTTTCTCGTTTTGCGCTATAATCCAAAGTTAATTATCTTCATCTACATGCATACTCTGATTAGTATTACGTGTTTGCGTCGCTTAGTGTTTGGCTACAGTCATGCAGAACGCAAATAACGGCGCGATGCGATTCGGCAAGACGAAATCTGTTGAAATGTATAGCTCTACTTCGCCTTAAAAAGAGCTGTACATTTCATTACGGTAAGGCGAATCGCATCGCGCCGGCATTCGCGTTCTGCATTACCGTAGCCATTGTTCCGTTCCCGTTTAATGATGTCGTATTAAATGTGCATATTACAATTCGGCAGCACTTCAACTTCTCATTTGCACAAAATTTAAAAATATTCAATGAACTTCATTCAAAATATCAGACAAAAAGAAATTACAATACTGCCAATGAACGGTCAACGTTTATTTACTAGAAAAAATGACTGACACGCAAGCAGCCGGGTTATCTTTCTTGTAAAAGTATTCTACTTCAACCCTGCGGTCGTGGCTTTGCATACAACCTTCTTGTGATTTTTTTTACAAGAATAAATAATATAATTTTATTTTAGCAATATTTTTTCAGTTTTCGGACCCCTGAAATACATTTGAATGACGTTGAATTCTGGCATTAAGCAGGTATCAGACGACGCAAATATTTGCTATTTTTGGTACGATTTTTATTTGCACAAAATAAAATCTGTATTGAAAAATAGCAAATATTTGCTTCGTCTAATACCTGCTTTAGAGTGCTTTTTAGTTGGGTGACAGCCCAACTAACGAACACCCAACTAACGAACATCCAACTAACGAACAGCCAACGAGCGAATCATCACTGTAGTTTTGTTCGAGTTACTCGAAACGAAATGTGCAATGTCACCCCTGCCGAGCAATAAAAAACGGCATCGCCATTTACGAAGTAAAAAAGAAATGCCAGATAATTATTTACGAACTAAGGGGTCATCACAAATTACGTAAGGGTTTGGGGGGAGGGGGGGTATCGAAAAATTCTTACGAATGCCTACGAAGGGAGAGAGGGGGACTCAAGAGAATCTTACGTAAGATTGAAAAATTTTAAAAAACTAAAAAAAAATTAACAAACTTAAAAAAAATTGAAATTAGTTAAATTATTTCTTGCTGTGATTCTAACAGCTGAACCTTGACAAAGCAGTGAATTCACCGTCGCTGAATAATTTTGCACTTTACTTCATTTCTACTTGATTTCAAATTTTATTTACTTCAACATGATATTAACTGAACTAACTTGTTCTGTTTTTATCCTCTACGAATACGCTTTATGTAAAACAAATGTTTCATTTTCGAATATATTTTTTTCCTTGAAAAAAAATCTTGCGTAAGATTCATGGGGGGAGGGGGGTAATGAAAAATCTCACTAAGCCTAATTAGAGGGGGAGGGGGGGGGGTCGAAAATTTCGAAAAAAGTCCTTACATAATTTATGAATGACGCCTAAGCACGTGAGGTGGTGGGTTGAAGCCAGGTGGGTGGTTTTGAGCAAATAATCATAGTAGCATTGAGTTAAGTAGCATTTGTTTTGATTATATCGGTACGGTTGAGGCTGACAAATTGTACAGTGCGCTTCGGGCAGCACGCCAGGTCTAAACTAGGTCAAAATCGAGCGAATAAAGAAGGGTTTTGACAGCAGTTAGTGCGCTTCCAGGTCAAAACTAGGTGAGCTGATGGAATAAAGAAATTCGCTATAAGTCACGTCGCAAATTACGACGCACATCTTGGATGTGATTCTGATGTGCTTCGTATTGTATTTGTAATCATCTGAAAGAGCAGCATATTATAAACACTTAAATTTTTTTGCCGGGTCTCGGTAATTTTTGCCGAGAACGGCACCACTGAGTGCTCGGTTAGAAAAAAAATGACAGCTGTCACATGTTTTCGAAAATCTCGGTTCAACCTAACTTAAGTTTCGGCACAAAATATTAACGAGCCGAAATATCAGTTAGGTGAACCGAGATTCACAAAAAAATGTGACAGCTGTCATTATTTTTTTAACCGAGCACTCAGTGGTGCCGTTCTCGGCAATAAATTACCGAGACCCGGCAAAAAATTTTAAGTGTGTAAAGAAAATGTGATTTTCAAAAATTTTCTATCGTTGTCCTTTAATTTTTAAATCATGAATCAAAACTGCTCGAAATCGAAGGACAATGATATAAAATTTAAAAAAAAACACACACATTTTGCTCAAAAAATAACATTCTTTTAGCCGATATATAAAAATCAGAAATCCGTGAATAGATAAACAACCCAATTCACAGGAAAAGTTGAAAAGCTATAATCTTTGAAGACAACGTACTTGAGCTTTAGGGCAATTTTTTCCCTTTAATCGACAAGTGATAGTGATTCATACAAACATTAGTGTTAATAAATCTTTTTTTTTTTAAATGGCGTTTGGCTCGGTTTGGTTGCATCCTGAGAGTGATCTCTTACTTGAATAAGAGTAAAAATTCTGGAGTGTACTCTAATCGGAATAGGGCTGACAATATCACCAGCAAGGATGGAAAAACTCGTATCGCATAACAATCATTCGGGTATCATTTCTGAACGTGCTATTTATAAGCTTTCAATCCTAGCAAACCATCGCTATTAAAAGTTACACATTCTCAAGCTTGCAAGAGACAACTTAGAGCAAAGAAATATATGGTAGCTTTCTTTGATGATTTTGTTTCAGTATTGCCTGCTTTAGGCGGAGCGAGCAACATATAGCGAGTGTTTCACGAAAGAATCGTAAACGACTGCACTCAAGCGATCGCAATCAATGAGAATAAAAGAGAGGTGAGGAGGAGAGTGAATTTTTCTAGTATTAGTAAATGCTTCAAATGTAAACAACTAGACGAACTCAATGGGAAAGCCAAATAGCTACGTCACTCTTTGGCATCAACTATGGGCGGAGGGGGGCGAGCAGAGGAACGCGTGCAAGTGTTAGTAAGTTTCCTCCTCACCTCTCTTTTATACTCATTGGATCGCAATGATTCTTTCAAATGTTGGTTGCTTGTAGGCGTAATTCGGCTACTCCACGTCGTGCTTTCACCGTAGCAATGGGCGATCTTTGAAAAAAAATCGATTCTCCTGCATCGATTAATCAAAATCAATAAAATCGATTCATGAGAAAATCGAGTTGGGAAAATCGATTCAACAAAAAATCGATTTTTGTTCGGTATAAGCTTTTTACGACCTTTTTTGGCTATATTTATGGAGATTTTGTTTTGTTGCGTTTTCTGGTTTATCAATCATGTTCAACGAGTTTTCGTTCACAACATCTACTAACGATACGGCTTTTTTAGTTTATTGCCATCTTCTTTTACCGCGTGTACTCTTTTGGCGGTTTTTTTCTACTAAGAGCTTTCGTTGTCGCTCATCCCATAGACCATTTCACGAGACGTTTGTGAACTTGATTCATGAACGAAATTTTGACAGAAAGTTTGGAACCGCTGACATAATGCACGTGAAAGCATCATCAACATCAGCAGGATCCATGACACCTGTCAGTTCGTGAAATGGTCTATTGTTTCGGATGCACTGCTTCAGGAAACAGTTGCCATGACATCGGTAAAATTGTTTGAAAAAGTGTGATTTAAAAAAAAAAGATAGACGGCTTACAACGCTTGATCGCACTGGTTTTCGCCCGAAGAGCCCTGTGGGATAGAATAATTAGCCAGTTACACAACAGGGCGCTGGTGAACAGATTATGGCGAGAGGTTGCGAACGTAAAAATAAAATGTTGCTGATTAATTCAAAAAAATAAAGCGCTTCTTCATTTTTAGTTGATGAAATAAAGCGGAAATGGGAGTGTCTCCGAGAAAAATTCCTGAAGGAAATGAAAAAAAAATACCGAAGGATAAATTAAGCGAACCCAACTGTGCGACCTACAGCAATTGGCCGTACTTTGAGGTGATGCTGTTTTTGAGAAATATGGTCAGACCACGTAAACAACTGTTGAACCAAGATAACTCCGATGAAGACTATCAGACAAGTACAGTGCAGTTTTATGAGAATCCGATAGAGCTGGTAGAAATGCCATTGAAAGAATCAGTTGTGAATGATTACCCAGCTAGTAGCAGCAAAACGGCTGTCGAAGCGCCCTCGGATCTGTTCTCAGTGACGATGAGGCTGAGCTGTTTTTCCGAAGCTTGCTGCCACACGTTCGCAAGATGCAACAAGAGGATAAGTACAAAATCTCGTCCTGCACCACGTTCACCGGTAGGACGATCCGATCTAATTTGTGGTGAAACTGAATTATTTAATAAATTAAACTTTAAATTAAAATTTGCGTTCTTATGTGACAAATAATGGTCCCACTTAGTGTTGCCATTGTTTTTTACTTCAGAAGATTCAATGTTGATAATTAACATATTAAAATATCCTTTTATAGCCTATAATCGTCCCCATATCTTCTCTTTTAATATACATGTTGCTGAACAAGGTTTTGGATCTCCGTGCAAACGCTAGATTATCCTCCGGATCTAGCTTCCGAACGTGTGGCAGAATGCTCTTAAAGAACATTACATCCTCATCAAATTCCTCAATGATCCTGCTCATTCCAGTAGCTGTAGCCAGGGATGCCACATGTACAGATTAATCTGTATTTTACAGATTTTTGGCCAAAGTAACGGTACAGAATCTGTATAAACAGATATACAGATTTTCGTCGAAAAGTACAGATTTACAGATTTTTCGAAATTGACATTTATTTTTAAAAACAATCCAAATTTTATTTTTTTAAATATTGAGCAAATTGAACATATTTTCAACTCCTCACACGTTTTGAGCTAAAAATTTGGTTTATGTACCATAAAAACTTAAAAAATACAAAGTTCTTTGTGTTTAAACAACACAGATTTTTTTTACAGATATTTTTGTTCCAGATACAGATGTTCAGATTTTTTCAAGGGAAAACACAGATTTAAATGTGGCAACCCTGGCTGTAGCATCCATTTGCAATGCAACGGCGGGGGGCTCATTCGGGTCGTAGAATTTTGTGACGGTTGCGTCACCCGGGTTAAATGCGCAAGGTCTTGAATGCGAGAAATGCGCAAGATCTTGCACGCAAGTCAGCTTTCAAGTTTCACAGAGAAAATTAATGTTAACTCGAATTTTCTCAGAACGGCGGTCCTAGCGGAAAATTGTGAGTATGAGCGAATGTTCGTCTACTAGTGGGTCACCATTCCTGAAAATATTATTTTTCTGAATTTCCTTATCATGGAGTAGAAGTCGAATAAGTGACCCACACACGTATATAAGGCAAATTATTGAAAAAATTGATTTTTCCCAGTTCGGCCGGCCTAACGAAAAATTTTGAGTATGAGCGAATGTTGGTCTACTAGTGGGTCACCATTCCTAAAAATATCATTTTTTAAAATTACCTACTCTTGAGTACCTCGCATGTACTTTTGTATGATTTCTCTTATTCGTGTACATTTCGTATGAAAAAACTGTGTTTGTGAGAACGTTGCTTTTGGCGGGAGTACAAAGTAGAAGTCTTTTGTGTCTTTTTCTTTTTGCTGAAGAGCCTTTGAGCGAAGCGTTCTGCTAGAAAAGATTACGTTTGGGGAAATGAACTTAGTTAGAAAACTATTGTTTTCCGATTTAAATTAGTTTTACAGGCATTAGAAGCCATGTCAAATAAAATTATTAACAATTTTCGACAAAAATCGTTGCAATCCTCAATTGATACGATAAGCTCTCTGTATAGCCAATGAGTTAGCAATTAAGTTAGTTGTAAGTTTACTTCCCCTTTTTGACAAGTAGGTTTAAATCCCTACGAATGATAAGTTTTAATTGCGAAAGCAAACAAATCCTAATAAATAAAATTACAAATTTCCAACAGTGTTGAGAAGTCACCATTTGTGATTGGACACACATACTCATTATTTACTAATATTTATCATAAATACTTAAACTACTAACAAATCCCCCTTATTAAAAAAAATATACACTAAAGTCGCTTTTTACCCGCGAGATACGTGCCGCGTAAAAAACGCGTAAAAAACCGCGTAAATTCCGGAATTCGCGTAAAAAAAAACGCGTAAATTCCGGAATCCGCGTAAAAAACCGCGTAAAAAGCGACCTTAGTGTATAGGGATGAGAAACCTATCGATAGTTTTTTTTTAAATATGGCGGTACAAAATGAGACATATTCAAAATTCGATAGCTCAGCTCTGACCCTGCTTTCAAGTTTAAAATTTGACATGGTGATGGGCTGGGGTGTGCAGAACATATCTGGGGTGGTGACGTTGATGTGCTTTCTCATGTTTCATATTAAAAATTTTAAATTACTTTTTAGTGATAGCGGTAAAATAGTTTGATCACGCACATTAGAACGCACTACGTTGTGTTTTATTGCCCGCGATGGGTGATTGAGGCCCAGGTACGTGCTTTCTCCTTAAATTGCAGCATAACGCCGGTCTTAACTAAATTAATGTAGGGTAAAGAGATATAAAACGCCCCCCCCCCCCCCCTGGGCGAAACGCCCCAGTCCTTTTTTCGGGAATATGTAAATATTAAAATACGAAAATATTGAGAATCCCTAGTGTTTCATGTAACTAGTATACTATGTAAGTTTACCTGTTGTCACTAGCAACCAAACAGAAAGAAAAAACAACTTTGGTTTGAAGTGCCTCGGCTCTAATTTTCAGCATCATTTACGTAAGGTTTTTTTGTTAATTAATATAGTTTAGCTAGCGTTATTTGCGCTTAATCCTGTTAAGTGAACCAATAAGCAGCTGTATCAAGTGGAGAAACGGTAAGATTTGCCTAAATTGCTAAAATATTTAATAATTTCGGCAACGCTACTACTACGGGTAATATGCCCTGCTTCCAGTCGGGGTAATATGCCCTATTGCTGGTGCAACCTAACCGTGCATTCTTGTTTCGTAGATGGCACGTACACCTATTCGTAAACCGACAAAAAGACGGTCGTGGAACATTGAGAATCTGTCCCGAGCCATGAAAGCCGTACACCTCGGTTTGTCTAAAACTCAAGCAGCAATCCAATACGGCATTCCCAAACGTATTTTGAGACGGTATTTAGATTCAACGGTACATCCAGAGAATGTAAAGTTAGCTCGACTGGGAAGTTTTGCCACAGTATTCTCACCCCAGCAGAAGGAGCAGCTGGCCGCGTACGCGATCGAAATGTGTCAATGCTTCTACGGATTAACGACTCGGAACATGCGAAGCTTACCCGAAAAAAATAACATCAAAAATACATCAAAAATTGCTGTAATTGTACATAGTTTTACCATAATTTAACCATGTTTTTTATTGTAAATACATCATTTTTACATTATATATCATTGTTCAGAATAATAAAAAACATTGTTTTTGCCATTTTTACCATGAAAAAGGGGGGTGGTTATGTATCTTAACAGCATTTTTTCAGGCACTTTTCCCATACATTTAGAAGTCACTGACGATGTTTTTCATGGTAAAATTATTGTTGGTGGTAGGTTCAACAACAAAAAACATTGTTAAAACATGGTAATAACCACAAATGTTCGCAAGCTTACAGTAAAAGTACCATGTTTTTTATGGTTACAATAAAAAGTATTGTCCATTAACTGTTTCGACCACAAAATACATCGTAAATTTTTTTTCGGGTAGCGTATCAGATGGCTGAAAAAAATGGGATTCCGCATCTATTTGACAAGGAACTCAAGCTAGCTGGGCCAGATTGGCTAAAAGGTTTTCTTCAGCGTCATCCAAACATTTCCCTTCGAACACCGGAAAACACTTCTATCGCACGGGCAAGAGGCTTCAATCGGAAAAGTGTTGCGCAGTTTTTCGATCTGCTGGAACGGGTCTTTGATGAGCATCCTTACCCACCCAGTAGGGTTATCAACGTTGACGAAACGAGTGTCGGCACTGTATATAGAGTGATGTTATGCTTTTGGATGTTATTTTTCACTTTTTTGAATTGTTCACTTCAGGTCCGGGGGCGAAAGACGAAAGTACTGGCAAACAAAGGGCAACATCAAGTTGGCAGACTAGTTTCGGCAGAAAGAGGTGAAAATACGACTGTAACGATGGCCATGTCAGCTTCCGGTACGTTCATGGATCCGTTCTTCATCTTCCCGCGACAACGGATGCATGACGCACTGATGGTTGGAGCTCCACCGGAGTCCAAATTCGCTTGCAACTCCAGTGGGTGGAGTACTCTGGAGACGTTCTCTCAATGGTTCGATAGCTTCTTGAGGTGCTATCGTCCTACGCAAGAAGATCCGGTTTTACTAATTTTAGATGGCCATTTAAGCCATACTAGAAACCTGGAGGTTCTGGAGAAGGCAAGGGTCAACCACACTCGAATTTTATCAATTCCGCCTCACACATCTTATAAGCTACAACCACTTGATGTGGCATTTATGGGTCCTTTTAAAGGAGCCTATTCTGATGCATTATATAGGCTTCTTAAACGGAATGGTGGAAAAGCAGTAACAATATACAACGTTGCTGCTTTGGTTAACGAGGCATTCAAACAAACTGCCAAGAAGACCGTGGCTCATAATGGTTATAAAACAACCGGTATAATGCCATTTGACCGAAATTTATTTTCTGATGCTGATTTTGCGGCTTCTGATTCACTCGGGCGACCCTTTAAAACCATTGATTCCTCACCGAAATTTGTACAGAATGAACAGCAACTCACTGTTGAACTTGGCGACGTTGTACCAGATAATAATCTGATATTGGACATCAACACATTTTATTTCGTGGATGAAAACGGAAATCTTACATCGCTTGTCGTGCAAGACACCGATGCCAGCTCAACCGTTGTGATGGATCACGAACCGGAGTTGTTGATACCGGAGTATCAGAACCGACCGCCATTGACAAATGAGAATAGAAATTCGCCGTCTCTCTGTACCGTCAAAATAGAGTCAAATCAGACACCATCAGTTTCTGAACAGAGAACATTGGCAAAACGACGTAGGTGGGATTGGCCGAATGCCGCAGTTCGGTCCGCTAAACATGATCTTCCGTTGGTGCTCGATAGAGATCCTGAGCTGGAAGCTGCAGTGCAAAAAATAAGTAAGCGGAAGGTTAACAGAAAAAAAAATCATTGCGAGGAACTCACGTCGTCGCCATACCGGAAGAAGCTGAAGCAGGAGCAGGTAGCAAAGGATATAAAAAATATTTGAAAAAGACCTACGCGAAAGCCAGGTCTAGACAGGAAGGAAGATAGTATTTGTCATACATGTGGATATCTGTTTAGCGTTTCAGAACACGGAGATGGCTGGCAGAAATGCATCACATGTAGTGAATGGTTTCAGTGAAAGCTTGATTAACTTGTATTTACAAGAATTGAATTTCTTTGTTTTTTTTCCTGTAAAATTGTTTGTTTTTACAATAAAAAAAGAATAACAAGCAGAATCATGCTGCAACAGAAACAAAATGGTTGTGTTTTAAATGAATTGATTAGAAAATAAAAAACGTTGACTTAACAACAAGATTTGTCATTAATTAGGTTAGTTGTTAATTGTTCAATTGGTTGACGCCACAATTGGTAAAAAACAATTATATATATTTTAGTTAATTCAAACACTTGTAGCTACAGCTATTTTTAAGGCAGCGGCATAAAAATGTTCTGTTTATTATATAGGGTGCATATTTTCCTTCTGCATCGGGGCATATTATACTGAATCAGGGGCGTTTTGCCCCGGCAGATTTAAAAGTCTGCGATTTGAATGTAATTTTTGTTTTTAATGTAGCGATTTCGTATATTTTTTACAAAGTAAAATATTTGCAGTGCATTACCAACTAAATGGTGTATTTAACTGTATAAAAGATTCGTTGTTTGTGACAAGCATAACTGTAATATCGACGTTCTTGCTTAGGGGGGGGGGGGGGCGTTTTATACCTCTTTACCCTACCTTAATTTTCTTCATCTATCATTTATTTGACACGGCACAAATACAAGTTAATGTTTATCGGCGCCAATTATATCTGATGTCTTACTTCCTCGAGTATGTGTCTCAATTACTTGAAGCAAATTTTTTATCCAGCTGCCGACTATGAGCTTAAATTAAATCTAAGTTAAAACTAGAGTGTTTTTTATTAAAAGCACTGGTTTGTTGATTAATGTTTTTTATTTCCATAGATAAACAGCATATGCATTATGTTGCGCTGCTGGGCCAAGATATTACGGACTGGCATATTGAGTTGTCTCCCTTGGCCCTGAGTGTACCGAGCGATTATTCTAAATTTTATTTAGAACATCTTTGCAAATTATTCGAATGTAATAATTTAATTGTGTAATTTAATTTAATTGTTTATATTTATATTTAAAATTAAAAAATATCTACATTTAAAATTAAAAAAAAGTTGCCTGAGTTTGATTTCTTTAAATTCTACCAGACGTCGCTTTTCACGTACATAAATAATGGTTCGCGTATCGGCTTATCGCTTGATTCGGCCATTTCTCGCCAAACATGTGAAAAGGGCCCATGTGCCATATGTAAACAAGCCAAATTTTCTCGTTTTTTTATCAATACAAGCGAAATCTGCTCTTACCAATAAGATTTATTGATAAAAGAATTTACTCTTAATCAAACAATCTTATTTGTACGACTAGATTAAGCTTGTATTCATTGAAAAACGTAAAATTGTGGCTTGTTTACATATACCGAATAACAGGGAATGACAATGAATTCATGTCATGGGCTCAAATTAATTTGTGCCCGCTGTCAGCAGTAAGATAAAGATGTATGAAAAGAGGCGGTGATATGCTGTCTCGTTTACACATATGTTGAGTTGCTAGCCCTTAAAACATGGCGCGATGCCATAGGCGTGGTTTTAGAGTCTGCTAGCACTGCTCACACGTACATGATATTGAATAAGAAGCTGTCAGTATGTGACTAATAACAAATATAAAAATATATCTTTCCTTTGTTTGCTCACACAAAAAGTCACAATAACAACAACAGTGCTGTCAGCGCGATTTGCAAGCCTAAACAAAGAAGGTTTTGGGAAACTGCGTAGAACGAACAAGCTAAGTGAAAAATATTAGTTTTTCGAAAAAAATTGTGATTTGGTTTGGTGATTCAGCTATCACACAACGACGGAACTAATCCTTCAAAATGCTGGACTTGGAAGTGGTTCCTGAACGTTCACTAGGATGCGATAGTTGGGAATTTATCCTAGGTAAGGACATTTATGTTTTCACTTAATCACCTTCGACGAGCTAATTAATGTTGTGAATAACAGCTGCTTTATGATGAGTAACATTCGACCTTATCGTTTTGTATGGAAAGGACAATAAAAAATTAAAAAACACAAATTTTGTAGCGAGTGAGAAGTTCTGAACCTTGTTACTGGACATGGCTGGAAAAATTAAAAATTTTCTTTGTCTTGTGTCATCGGAGGCTTAGAGAGTGGGTAATTTTTTTTTCTAAAAAAAATGGTTCAGTTTTGCTATGTTGATAAACCATTTGTCTTATTCTATGAGCAAAGAATCTCTAGAATTGATTTTTTATTAACTGGCTTAGTCGCAAACCGACTTTTAGCACATAGAACGCAAAACCTAACAAGGCTTTCGATCCCTTGATAGTGGCAATAAAATGGTGCACAGGCTAGGATAATTTTTCTCTTCATTTTGTAAAACCAATACCGTATTTATTAAAACATATTTATTTCTTGATTTTAGGTATGCATTTTTCCCAAGCTGTAGCAATAATACAATCGCAAGTTGGTACTATTAAAGGCGTACAAGTTCTCTATTCCGACACGGTAGGAGTTAGCGACTTCTCGAAACATTTCGATATGCTTTAACACGTTTTTTTTTTGTTCTGGTATAACAGGCTCCTTTAAGCGTAGACATCATAATCAATCTGCCTCTGGATGGAATTCGTCTGATTTTTGATCCGGTTCAACAACGACTAAAAGCAATTGAAGTGTTTAACATGAAACTGGTTAAGTTGAAGTACTATGGACTTCCATTCAACTCGCCCGAAGTCGTACCGTCGATAGAGGAAATTGAACACTCGTTCGGAGCAACCCATCCGGGAGTGTACGATGCAGCGAAGCAACTGTTTGCGTTACATTTCCGAGGATTAAGCTTTTATTTCCCGGTTGATAGTAAGCTACAGCCAGGATACGCACACGGCTTGGGATCGCTTCACTTTCCGAGTGGAGCATCCCCGGTTGTATCGAAAATGGCTTTGTACAGTGGCGGTAGTATCGCGGAAACACGGCCGCCACCATTGCCTTTGTCCTGCTATAACCAGCAGCTTTATCTGGAATCGGCAACAGTGTTGCGCAATTCGGGAGGGACGCGTGGTCTGCGCCTTCAATTATACACGGAGGGATCTCCTCGCGCTTTAGAGGCAAAAAAACAATGCCTAACCCGAGAGATTATCTTTGGTGATAGTTGTCAGGATGTCGCAAGTAACTTGGGAGCACCCTCAAGGTTCATTTTGTTAAAAACAAATTTTAAGTACCACCAATGACATTTTTTCTTCTTTAGGGTGTTCTTTAAAAGTGAAGATAAGATGAAAATTCACTCGCCTAGTGCCCACCGTCGAGTACAGTCGAAGCGTAGTGATTTCTTCTTCAACTACTTCACATTGGGCATCGATGTTCTGTTCGATGCCAGAACTCAACGGGCCAAAAAAATTATTTTGCACACCAATTATCCGGGGCATTATAATTATAATATGTATCACCGATGTGAGTTCAATCTGCAATTAGCACCAGACAAGTAAGTTTATAATTATGATTCGACATAAATCAATTCATGGTAGCTTCTCTGTACTTAGGGTCACTGAGGACACTCCGTTGGACACACCTGTCAACGTAAGTGCATATTCCAAGTGGGACACAATTTCATCCCGCCTCGCCCCAGCAGAGCGGCCGGTAGTCTTGCATCGTGCCGGCTCAACAAATACCGCAAATGTGTTTGGGTCTACATTTTGCTACGGTTATCAGGACATAATTTTTGAAGTAATGCCCAACAACTATATTGCTTCGGTGACACTTTATCATCCGGCACCCTATTTGGGTGAAACTGGATATGGCAGTGGCAGTAATACTAGCAGCGTCAGCAACAGCACCAGGA
The DNA here is from genome assembly GCF_029784165.1 of Wyeomyia smithii. Taxonomy (NCBI): domain Eukaryota; kingdom Metazoa; phylum Arthropoda; class Insecta; order Diptera; family Culicidae; genus Wyeomyia; species Wyeomyia smithii. The sequence goes on from NC_073696.1 coordinate 211,148,266, forward strand.
ATCTGCTACAGGACAGCGCCAAAGGTAACATTCGTGTCAGTGCATGACCGGCTGTGGGGTTTAATCATCTGATCCTAGTTGGTCAGTATTTAAGTTGCGCTAACTAAATCAACTAGATCGAACCATTGCACATTCAGCATATGTGGATAGAAATCATTATTAACAAATCATTGTGACAAAAGTTTTTTTTAGCATAGCGGCTAAGTTTATGTTTGGGCCTCCAATGTTTCAATTTACCATAAATAGAGATTTCTTTAAAATGATCATGCTACTAACCGACCGCATTGGAAGTCGTTACAAGCTAGTGAAGTTCAAAAATTTATTGATCGTAACTATGCGAGGTGGTAAAATATTCAAAATATACAGAAAATGGTACACTATATTGAAATCACCATCTGTGATTAGCATAAAAATGCTTCAATGTGTCAGTATCCAGCAAAAAAAAATTAAATGTTATTTGAAAACTTTTAAATAAAAAAAAAACAATAAAAAAACTACCCTAAATATATTTAAATTAGGTTTCGAACAAATACACCTGTATGCTTCTATGTGAAAAATTGTGAAAAACCTGCAAATTCATAAACTTTGAATATTCTTATACTTATTTGAATCTATATTTGAATAATCTAATACTTCAGTATTAGAACACATTAAACTTTTAAGTAATAATTTTAACACTCGGAACATTCCCAATTATTCTTGGCCCTAGACACCCGCTTTTAAAATATTTCGAAGAAGCACAAAAGAACAAGTTTTCGATTGAAATTTTTAAGCCACTACATTTTTATTCACAATTTTCTTTGTAAACGTTAAAAGCTAACGTAATTGAACGTAACAAAATCACACAAATAATACATATGACTTACAATTTTATAACACTATCGTTACGCAACATAATTGCCAATCGCATATCTTTCGGCATGAGCGTATTCCTGTCACGATGCAATGTACACCGGTAGGCGTCCTCCATCAGTTGTACAGCGTAGATTTCCGACGATTCCTGCAAACACAGAAGCGCATCCGAAGTGATACGAATTTCCTGGCCAGAATAACCTATCAGAACTTCTCGAATGAGGCGAGCGAAAGGAAGCTTTGGGATCACCAATCCAGTACCAGCTTGTAGTCTAACGATTTCTTGTATTACTTGAGGGTTTCTCGATTTTCGCGGTACTGATGACTTTCTTGTGGGTTTGTTCCGACTATTGACTGTATCTTCGGAGTGATTTTGCAAAGAAAGACCGTCAGTAGACGGCTCGCTTAGTACTGTTGACTCGTCAATGGATCGTTGATTATGTTCCGACAATGGCAGTGATTGGCTAGTGTCGGGGAAGGATGAAGAGTTGCTGTCCGTAAGAACCGAATGTGATCGCATAGGACTCGAGTTGGGCTTAGAACGTATGGTTCCCTTCTCACCAGCTTTCGGAAATACCGGATCAGGTACAATTTCCTTCCCCATCATATCATCAAGCGATAAATTCGGCGGTTGAATCGACGGTGGATCTAGCTGTTTCACATGTTTCTTAGGTTTTCTACCTCTCCTAGCCATTTTCAGAGTAAAATTATAGACATGCGCTACACAACTTTGAAGGATAACAGATGAGGAATACACAATATGCACTAAAGTGACTGAGGACTGCGTGAGAGAAATGACTAATAAAGTGAGAGTGACTGTGAGAACAGAGCCATCAATTGAATATTTTTTAAATCTATTGTTTGTTCCAACAGTGAACAGTATCAACTCAAAAAATTGGTCATTCTGTCAAAATTTGAGACACACTGTTAAAAATGCTGTTTGAAAGAATGTGAAGCTCAATAAAGTATGTGCGATGTCTACTATAATTTTATAGACTATGCTTAACAAGACTTGAAAATAGTAAATGCATTACCTGTGAACACACTATCTCATCTTTACTGTGGTGGTGCATTAACTATTCTAGAGTCTTGTGCCTTTGAAAGGCCGAAATCGGTCATTTGTGGCCCCTACACAGTAAAGATGGTCGGTTCGGGTTTGAAAATTTTTGAAAGTGTCGGGTACGGGTCGGGCTCGGGTTCGGGTTTGAAAATTTCGGGTTTGGGTTTGAAAATCCGAAACCCGACTATATCAAATAAGCATATTTATAAGATAATGATGTCTAACCCACTCGGAGCGGGCGGCTGAATTACGAAACGCGGCGCCTCGCCAGCTATATCTAAGAAGGCAGCCCCGTCGTGAGACTAGTTATCGCAGCCCTAGTAAGGCAGCATACCGAAGGTAAAATACTACGAACAATCCAGATATAAATACGGAATGGAATGATCGGCATGGACCTAGACGTACGAAAAAAGACAACGATTATTGGAAACTCGGTACTTGGAATGTAAGGACTCTACTCGAACCGGCACGTGCAGGTATCCCGGCTAGAGAGCTGCAAAAGGTGAATGTCGAGGTTGCTGCCATACAGGAGGTGAGGTGGCCGAAAACGGGAGAACGCAAATTCCGGGCAGTAGATCCTATTGCGGGAACATCATTCAAGTACCACACCTACGACAGTGGCGGCGTGACAGCAGAAAGGGGAGTCGGTTTCGCGCTCATAGGGAAACAGATGAAGCGTGTCATTAGATGGAGGCCGATCAGTGACCGTATATGCGTGTTGAGAATTACGGGCAAATTTTTCAACTACAGCCTAATAAATGTGTGCGCACCGACCAACGATAAACCCGATGAAGAGAAGGAGGAGTTCTATAAGCTCCTGGGAAAAACGTATAATGAGTGCCCAGGACACGATATCACGATTATCATCGGGGATGCAAATGCGCAGGTCGGGCAGGAGAACTTCTTCCGCCCCGTGGTTGGAAGAGAAAGCCTCCACTCTACTACGAACGACAACGGCCTGAGGCTTGTCAATTTCGCTGCAGCCAGAGGTATGGCTATCTGTAGCACTTATTTTGCTCGCCGGAATATACGTAAGCACACCTAGAGACACCCAAATGGAGAGGCTCGTTCCCAGATCGACCATTTTCTGATAGATGGTTGGCACTTTCCAGACGTTACAGACGTGAGGTCGTTTAGAGGACCAAACGTTAACTCGGATCATTATCTCGTGGTATCCAAGATTCGCGGCCGGTTGTCCGACGTGTTAAAATCCAGGACGACAAGGAGGATACAGTTGAACATCCATCGGCTATCAACTGGAGAAGTGGCTACAGAGTACCTGCGGAAGGTTGATGAGCGGACCGAGGATCAAGTTGGTAGCCTGAAAAAACAGTGGAGGCATGTCCACAGTGCAATCAGCACCACAGTGGAAGAAGTGTTGGGTACATCTGCGACAGCCACGTCCAATGAGTGGTTTGACGCTGAGTGCCAGCGAGCGACGGATGAAAAGAACCGCGCCAGAGTTCACATGTTAGCCACGGCTGTGACTCGTCGGAGCGTAGGAAGATACCGGGAAGCTAGAGCTGCTGAAAAAAGACTCCATCGCCAGAAGAAACGACAGCATTGGGAGCGGATTCTTGCGGAGGCGGAAGGTTGCTCCTCTATGCGAGAAGATTCTACAAGAATCAGGAACCGTAACGTGCCAGCCCCTGTCATGTGCAACGATAGGGAGGAAAACCAGATTACCGATAGAACGGAAGTGGTCAGGCGTTCGAGGGAACACTTTAGTGTGCTGTTGAATGGTGAAGAAAACAGTGTACTCGAAAGGAGCAGGATGGTGATTGAGGATGATGGCAAAGCTGTGGACCCACCATTCATGGACGAGGTGAAGAAGGCAGTGAAAGAGCTGGAGAACTGCAAAGCAGCTGGTAAGGAAGGCATTCCAGCTGAACTTTTTAAAGTCGGAAGCGAACAGCTGTATCGTGCTTTACACCGGATCATGCTGAGAGTGTGGTCCGTTGAATAATTGCTTCTCGGTTTTGCGGACGATATCAACATCATTAGAATCAACCGTAGAGCTGTAGAGGAGGCCTTCGGACCTCTCAGGAGGGAAGCTGCGAAAGTAGGGCTCATCATTAACTCTGCCAAAACGAAATACATGGTGGCTGGTAGAGAGCGTGGTAGTCCGACGGATGTTGGGGCTGAGGTGGTGTTAGATAGGGAAACTTTTGAAGTAGTCGACGAGTTTATTTACCTGGGTACACTAGTGACATGTGACAACGAAGTTAGCCGTGAGATAAAAAGGCGGATAGCAGCTGCAAACAGGGCCTTCTACGGATTGCGTATACATCTGAGGTCCCGTAGTCTGCAAACCCGTACTAATTTGCACTCTACAAAACACTAATTCTTCCCGTGGCCCTCTACGGCCATCAAGCATGGACGTTGAAAGAGGCCGATCGGCGAGCTCTTGGTGTTTTTGAGCGTAGGGTTTTGCGTTCAATATTTGGCGGCAAACTAGATAATGGTGTTTGGCACAGACGCATGAACCATGAAGTATACCAGGTGTACAAATCGGCGGATATAGTTAAGCGGATAAAACACGGCAGGTTGCAGTGGGCATGTAGCTAGAATGCCGGAAGAACGACCAGCGAAGACTATATTTAGCAGAAATCCCGGTAGAGGCCGTCGACTTCGAGGTGCACACTTAACTGCGTAATGTTCTCTCGGTAAAGTAAAATACCGAAGTACCTGAAAACATCTTAGTTTACCGTTGTTCAGTAAGAAAATTACTGAGAAATCGGAAACCGTAAGTGTTTACCGGAATACCGTAAATTTTTTTACAGAAAAAATTCGTAAAACCGAAAATTTCCGAGTTCAGTAAACTAAAATACCGAATCTCGGAAGCCTGACATCATTTAACCGAGATTTCGTCGAACAAAAAAAACTGAACTGTCAAAATAACGAGTGCTTCACTAGCGATTTTTTTTTTCGTGTTTCGGTGTAGGAATAAAAGGAGCAGGTTTTGCGGCGATTATTGTTATGGAGAATTCTGCAAAGTTCAGATTAACTAAAATATTGAGTAAATATACACTATTTTTTCTCAGATCTTGTTTTTTTTACTGCAAAGAATATTCGAAGAAAACGATTCATTATTTTTCCAATCAATTTTGTAGGTTACCAACTCGCTCGCAGGATGGAAGTTGCAGAGTGATAGATGTTACTTTATTTCCTGGAAGCAATTCAACACTCCAGTTTTTACCAAAGCTGTGTTTAGTTGATCAGTTAACTTAGTAATTAAGCAATTAATTTGTATATTTAATCGTTTTAATCATCTATCTTATCTGACGACCAAATATCGCAAAGTACGTACCTCTGTAAATTTTACCGAAGTTCTCGTAATGCTTTGACAGTTGAACAGTTGAATCTCGTTAGAGTTGACAGGTTTTTGAATATTGCTTTTACAGAATCTCGGTGTTTTAATGAATTACCGAGATCGCAGCTGTTGAAATCTTGGTAATTTATTTTACCATACTCGGTGATAAAACCTAAGTGTGTGGGCCTCGCACCCGTTGGATGTTTGCTGTCGACGAGGATGCCCGCGAATAGTGATGGGAAACTTATCGATACTTATCGATAATATCGATAAATGATGGTCATCGATATTATCGTTAATATTTTGACGTTAGCGATAATTATCGATATTAGAAGGGTGAGCACAAGTCAATGCGGCTGGTTACTGGAGGAGACCCAAAAGAAGGAGACCTCACCTACCCTACCCCAGGAGTTGCTTCTGCCGCTAGGTATTTGTTGGGTGCTGCTATTCGACAAGATTTAGCATTGTTGGGGGTGGTGCGGGCGAACCTTTAGCCCCGGGTGTCACTGAGCTTCTGAGAAATAATGGTAACTAATAAGGTATTTATAGATTTTAGTTACTTAAGAACAGATGAATTCGACAACTTAGTAGTGGAGAACTTTAAAAAAATATCCAAACTTTTTGCACCATCTCATAAAAAGCAATGATACGAAAATGTAATAAAATGCATTTTCTTTGGCTAGCCAACTCTTATAATATGATGGACATGCATAGCGGCATGAACTGTTTAAGTTAAAAGTATCTGTTACCCAACAAACAATTTTTAGTTCCACTAAAAATCCAAATCAACGAAATTGTTGCGCCAAAAAATATCCTGGGGTAGACAAAATAATTGAGTTAAATAAAATTCTCTCGAATTTTAAATGGCCAGAACTTTACGAAAAATGAATCAATTTTGATAACCGGTTTCATTTCACTGGAAAACAGCATTATATTATTATATTACTGGAAAACAGTATTACTTGGGAACTTGGTGTGACCAACCTACACCGAAAATGTTTCGGATTTCAAGAGTGGGTGTCAAAGTGTACATTTTTGCAACGCATAGAACGTTTTAGGCAACTAAATTGTCTATCTAAAATTCATCATTTAAAAAAATCTGAGATCACCGATATTTTCTAAAATCATTTTTTATTTTTAAAATTAAATTTTTTTCAGAGTAGGATCTTTAACTCAATTTTTTATATTTTTGAAGGAAAGTTCAGATAATTTTTACTAAAATATATTGATTCATAAGAAAAAGGTTTAAATACAGTTGGGTTTTCTTACGCGGGGGATACATGCCTCGTGAAAAAACCATGTTAATTCAGAAATCCGCTTGATAAAATGCTTTAATCCAAAAATTCGCGTAAAAAACCACGTTAATTTGAAAATCTGCAGAAATAACCTTTTGGAGAAAATCCGCGTATTTTCACTTTTTTAAATGTTAATCCAGATAAATTTTCAAACGCAAGTTTGCAAAGTTGCTTGGTTTAACAAGACCTACACACCCACAATGTTCGATTGAATTCTGCTAGAGTGCTGCAAGCTCAAAGAAAATTAGTACCCAACAGGGAAAAAACCGCCAAAATCAACACCCATACTTGACAAATTCATACCTCGGTGATTTCTTGGCGAATTTTCAATCTTTGGCTACTAATGAACCCGAAATAAATTCTGATTTATTGACAACCTAAGTGAAACAGAATGTCAGAAAAAGTTCTACGCGTTGCAAAAATGTACACTCAGTGTTGTTAGTCTCGCTCGTAAGCGGCATGCAACACCTCATGTGAGGTACTCGGTGATGCCGCTTTCACACAGTACTCAGCGTTGCCAGGTATCCAGATTTAGCTGGATTATCCAGATTTTTGAACATGTACCCAGGTAGACAGATTTGATGTCCAATTATCCAGATTTTTGATGAATGATCCAGATTTTATCCAGATTTTATTTTCTCTGTTCCGCAAAAGGGCCTTAACTTCAAATTTGGCGCGAAATTTTGCAATTTTGTCACCTCAAATTTTACGTACCCCAAGACTTTGATCCGAAGAATTTACCTTTCACCCCACGAAATGACTTCCAGATTTTTTCCAGATTTGTTTTTTTGCCTTTTCCAGATTTTTAAAAAAATGACCTAGTAGACAGATTTGATGTCCAATTATCCAGATTTTTCATGAATGATCCAGATTTTATCCAGATTTTATTTTCTCTGTTCCGCAAAAAGGTCATCACTTCAAATTTGACGCGAAATTTTGCAATTTTGTCGCCTCAAATTTTACGTACCCCAAGACTTTTATCCGAAGAATTTACCTTTCACCCCACGAAATGACTTCCAGATTTTTTCCAGATTTTTTTTTTGCCTTTTCCAGATTTTTAAAAGAATGACCTGGCAACGCTGCACAGTAATAGAGAATTCTCCTATTCAAGCTATTTCTCGTTCTTTCTCGCTTTCTTTCTTGCTCGCATTTACTCCCGAGATCATATGCACACACTCCCGTCTACTCTCCTCGTGTGTACTCGTGTGTACCTATTCCCCAACTCGCGTGAACTACTAGCCGAAGACAATTGTTTCAAGATGCTTTGCGATGGTTGCATAGGGAAAAAAAATGATAGGGTATCCGACTACTTAGGCAGCGGTTCGCTTCGGCAGGTTTTGCATTAGACTGCTGTAAAAAACTTACCGAAGCAGTCCGATACCCTACACGTTACCCCACTGTCGGTGCATGAAGCCAAACCGCTAAGAAAGCATTTTCGTTCTCGAGCACAGTTTTTCAAGCACTCCTAGTCGAGCAATTTTAGTCGAGTACTCCTACTCACAAGCAGGAACTCGCGTACTCTTTTACGGTAGCTGGGTAGCAATACGAAAGAGTTTGTTCGTGTCGGTGCATGCTTGCTGCTACTCAAGGGAATGCATGAAGAAGGAAGAGTATCTCCAAAGCGTGTGTGCAAAATACTTGAGAAGCGTAACATATGTTTCGTTCTCAAGCAGAAAGGAGAAGAAAGGTTTTGCTTCTCGCGCGATTTGCAACGCTGTGTACACTTTGGCGCACACTCCGGGAATCCGAAACATTTCCAGTGACCCTTGGTCACGTCCAGTTCTCAAGTAATACTAGGAAACTAGGACAGTTTTCCAGTAAAATGAAACCTGTTTTGTCAGAATTGATTCATTTTTCGTGAAGTTTTGGCCATTTAAAAATTGACAGAATTTTGCCTGCTTCAATTTTTTCACTAATTATACAACCTTCAAAATGAACTTCGGCTTGAAACTACTCCGTAGAAAGCACTCCCGGCGTAAAACCCGAAAGCTTTCCAAAACAAACTGTTTAACTCGTCCGGTTGTTTGAATTTTCATTCGCAGTATCGTAAAATTTGTCATTCAAGGCCTTAACACAATGGATACGTTGCGGCTGCGCTTGCGGCAATTTGACAGTTAACCCATAGATTTACTGTCACATTGACGTCAATGCAACGCAAACGTATCCATTCTGTTTGGGCCATCACTGTCTCTGTTTTTAACAAATTTATATAGCAAAATTGCATTTGTAGAATAACGATTGCGGTAAAAAAATAAACAAAAATTGCCGATTTTTCATGGGTTTACCTTTAATCGCACTGACGAAACTACTCATGCATCATCAATCATAGTAACCCATGAGTTAGCAAAAAAAATTGACAGCTCTATCAGTCAAACTCTAACTGTGATGGCGAAAAAAGTCAAGCTACTCCGTTCAGAAGTGTGCGCGTTCAAAGAACGGTACCCCGCCGCGTCAAAAACGGGCATCGTACGTCACTTTATGGACGCCGGGTATGTCGGTTCTGGCATCTACAACATCTTGACACTATTGGAAAACGATCGGAGCATCGAAAGAAAGCCCGGTTCCGGACGACCAACGACCCTGCGCGACAAGAAGCTTTAAATGATGCTGAAGAGGAAGACCGAGGGAATAGTGGCTAAATCGCTGCGTGCACTTGGCCGAGGGGTTGGTGTATGCTCTAAAATAGTGAAAAAGCATCTAGAGAACATGGACATACATGCAGAAAGCGGCAGACCCGTCCACTGGTCTCGGAGCTGCAGGCAATGACGCAGCGACAACGGTTGAATAAGATGGTCAAGTCGATTTTCCCGGCGAATCGCGACGCGGCAGTGGTATTGGACGACTAGACCTATCTCACCCTGGATGGCAACGACTAGTAGGGCTCTTCGTATTTTACCTCCCCCACGAAGGAAGTGAGCACCGAGGTAAAGTTTATTTCACAGACCAAGTTCCCAAAAAAGGTGCGGCTGTGGCTGACAATCAGCGAGAAAGGGATGTTAAAGTTGCTCTTATTTCGCTCCGGGCTGGCCGTGAACGGGGAAATTTATAGTACGAAGTGCCTGACAGAAGTTGCGACGTTCATCAAGAAATACCATAAGCGCGAAGACACGGTGTTCTGGCCAGATTTGACGTCGGTCAACTACTCGTTGGAGGAGATGGAGCGGCTGAATATCGATGTGGTACCGAAGTCGGCGAATCCGCCCAATGTCCCCCACCTGCTTACCATCGAGAATTTCTGGACAAACTTGAAGCGCAAGACCTATTCCAACAGTTTTGTCGCGAAAACGGAGGAGGAATTAATTACAAAACGAAGAAAGAGCTTAAAAACATGGCTACACGCATGTTTTCGTCCGCCATGGCGAATGTTCCGGTTAACTGCCGGAAGGCTGCACTCAAGGACGTAATATTTTTTGTGAGGAAGCTAACATGATGACCTTTCATGGGAAATTTATCCAACTCAATTATTTGTCATAGTTTTTTTTCATCACCATCTGAAACAGTTTTTTTTTTTCATCGACATCTGAAAAAAAATTTTTTACCGCAAACGTGAGCTGTCAAATTATCGATACTTATCGATAAAATCGATAAAAGCCCCGGAATTATCGATGTCCGTTTTGGGCGATATTTCCCAACACTACCCGCGAAATGGGTGTTAGGGGAGATTGGAGGATAGCAGGCCAAGACCGAGTGACATGGCGACGTATTCTAGATTCGGCATTAGATCGATAATCGGTCTGTCGCCGTAAAAGTAAAGTAAGTAAGATGTCTAATTTCAAGCAACTGTAAAAATCACTAACATTCCAATACCATTCGAGGCTCAAAGCATCAGGGCAGCCTCAAATTGGTTTAAAAAATCGACTTTCAAAAAAAATTTTGGGTTCCGGTCGGGCTCGGGTTTCACAGTTTCGGGTTCGGGTCAGGTTCGGGTTTCACAAAAATAAAATTTTCGGGTTCGGGTTTGATCGAAAAAAAAAACAGTTCATCCTTTATATTTAGGTCTAGTATTTTGTATGGGATCAATGCAAATTTTAATCAATTCTCTGGATAAGATGTTGGTCCTGGTCGGGTTCGGGTTTTGGTTCTAAAATTTGGGTCGATTTTGGCTTTACCATGGGTACACATGAAATATAACAAAAAGTTTTTTGCTCTGTAATTTTAGGAAGCAAGATTATCGGAGCAGAACTGTTCAGGGCCAGGGGCCTTGAGGAGAGGTGGGTGCAGTTATTTGCTTGTAGGTTCCACGGTCTATATAATTTTTTTAGAATTTGTACCAATTCGCCCTGTCATAGCCCATAGGTTGACCCTCTAGTGCCCATGTTATTTTTCAGACGGACTTCCGTTAAATTAACTACAGTGAAACCTCCAGGAGTCGATATCGAAGGGACCATCGACTCAAGGAAATATCGACTCATAGAATAAATTTTTAAAGACGTCAATTATTCATACAATAGATTGCATGGAGTAGTGTACACTATTTTTTGTTATTGTAAACTCAAGATATTAATCAATTTTATTAGCAACAGGTGTCTAGAGTCAATTCATGTTGCTTCGCGAATCGATCCGGACCGATTGTTTCCGATATAGCTGCCAATTTGTTTGATATTGATAAAGGTTTTATTTTATGATATTGGTTGATCATTTAAAATCACAATTCTAGGAAAATAACTCAAAAATGGCAATAATATGTCAAATATAATGTATTAAATAATAATATGTTTTATTGAAATACTGTATTCGGCAATGTTATAGATAGTTGAACTGCAGTTCTGGAGAAAAAATTCACCCTGTAAAAGTAACTTTTCCTTTGATAGCAAGTGTTAAAAATAATTATAGGAAATGAGGGCATTTTTATATGTCCGTTGGTTTTTACACTATAAATCTAGCATCTCTTGATATCGTGTGTCAAAATTTGCAGATTTGTAAAATGAGTTGTGAGCATCTAATGATATGTCTTTATTTAGAGGCTATCAGCTGGTTCGCCTCTGCTTTTAAATGATTTTTTATCTGGATCAAAAATTCAGCTAGACACTAAGAAGCAAGATGTTTTGCTAACTGTCAAGCTTCCGGTATTATTGCTCTAGAGTTTGTTGTTTCGTCTAGTTTCGCTAACAAAATTCAATAAAAATCCGGTCTAGCCTATCATATTTGGACAACAGTCAGCACATTATTCCTTCATTTCTTAGTTTTCTTCATCCTCAGCGCGAATTGAGATGTCATTTACTCTTTCACGTCAGAAGAACTTGGAATTGGAAAACAACATCGACTCATAGAAACCAAACAACTAGCAAAGTTACCATGCGGGACCATCGAGTGAAGGAGGCATCGAGTAATAGAAATATCGACTACTGGGATTGAGTTTGTATGGAAAATCGAAGGGACTGAAAATATCATCAAGTATAGGAAAATATCGACTCATAGAACATCGACTCATGGAGGTTTGACTGTATGAATCTTCAAGTAGTTTTTAATAGTTTTTAAGATTTTATTGAAGCTTTTTAGAGGTTCAACTGAAGCGTGTCTAAAGGAGACACGGGCACTAGAGGGTTAATGTACAGCCGTAAGTAGAGTTGTACATTTACGTAGGGCAGGGCGAATCGGTTCGTGTCTACCATGGCCTGGGTTTTACAATCTCGTAGTCCAAATTGGGTTGTTTAGCTATTTCGGGCAGATTCGAAATCGTGATTTAAAAAGCAAAGGACAACGATAGAATTTTTTTTTAAATCACGTTTTACTTACAGCGAATTTCTTTATTTCACCAGCTCACCCCTTTTTGACCTGGAAACGCACTAACTGCTGTCAAAACCCTTCTTTATTCGCTCGATTTTGACCCAGTTTTGACCTGCCGTGCTGCCCGAAGCGCACTGTAAAATTTGTCAGCTTCAACCCACCACCGCACGTGCTAAGTTCGTAAATAATTATCTGGCATCTCTTTCTTACTTGCGTCTTAAATGGCGATGATGTTTCATTATTCCTCGGTAGTTTTGCCCGCACACAGTGGAATAAAGAAATTCGCTATTATAAAATGCAGGTCTTTCAGATGATATAAAAAAACTGATCTAGCTAAACAACCCAATGGGGTCCTAAAGTTTTAAACGGTTTTCTGATTTTTATATATCAGCTGGAAGAGTGCAATTTTCTGAGCAAAACGGGATTTTTAAAAAATGATTATCGTTTTTTTTTCGATTTTTAAATGAAGATTAAAAAACTGCTCGAAAGGTCTTAAATGACAATTCTCCCATATACCGTACATGGGCGAAATGTCATTTAAGACCTTTCGACCAGTTTTTTAATCTTCATTTAAAAATCGTAGGAAAACGATAAACATTTTTTGAAAATCACGTTTTGCTTAGAAAACGCGGCTTTTTCAAATGATATATAAAAACTGGTATAGCTTTAGGACCCAATTGTGTCATGTTTTTTACGACGTTTTGACATGTTGTACGTATATTGTCAAACAATGTCATATCCGCTAGACTATGTGTCTAGTGTATACATTTAGTTTGCATCGTTTACATACATCAATCCTGCTACAACCCAACGTTTGAGTCCTTGGTTTGAGCTAGTTCCTAAATATGTAACCTACCATAAAGGCGATAAATGAAAAGAAAATGAACAATATCGTAATAATCAAAGAAGAATCAGCATCAGCACCCCTTCAGACAAACACAACCCAAGAGCAAAGATGTTGTGCACCTGGTTGTGAAACACGAGAAATTACCAACGGTGTTATACTGTATCCGTTTCCAGACCCAGACAGGCACACCTTGAGGCACCGAATCTGGAAGCAACTACTTTTGATTAGTGGTGATGTGTCTAGCTCGGATCGTGTATGCAGTTTACATTTTACAAAGGAAAGTTTCACATTCAACAGTAAGTGGCATATGAGCTTTTGATAATAGGTACATGTTTTTAAAAAAGTTGGCTTATTTTCAGAGGATTATACCAGAACCAATGTACTAAGATCAGACGCATTCCCATGCGCAACCAGCAAGTTTATTTTACCTCTAGAACAGCGACAACTCTTTGCCGGCATGAAAATAGGCGCGCCTACTCCTCTTAAGAGAAAAAGGAAAAAGCCCTCTCCAGTAGAAACAATTGAGTTTGATAGCAACTCCAGTATTCCTCACGAAGAAATGCTTTATATAGAGGAGTTTGAAGATCATTCTAATCTTATAGTAGAGGAGAATATTCTTTATGAGGAATTAGAATAGTTTGTAAGCTGCTTAAATATATTCTATTTTAATTTAACGATTTTTCTAGAAATCTTTTAACTGAAAGGGTTGTTTCGTTGCTATGTGCGTCCTCATCATATCATCTTCATTAGTTCGTATAGAAACTGGCGGAATGAGAGCCGCTGCAACAACGCGTCCTTCCGCATTGAGGAAATTGAAAGTGGCACATGCTTGTTCGGTACTTAGCACTTCAACATTGATTCTATGTTTGCGCATGAAATCTAAGACCTTGCGGCTAAAACTTGGAGTTACTTGTTGATCTCCAATTCCCACTACAAGTATATCAACTTTCGGCTCGAGCACACTGAAAAGACTCAGACTTTCTTCGTTGATGTCCTCATGGCTAGAAACATTCCAAGAGAAAACAGAACGGGGGAAAATTGCCATCGGTCCAATAACAACCATATCGTTGCTCAAGCGGAAGCCCATTTGACTGTAAGAATTAATCAGAAGACCGGCATCTGCTTCCTGATTTAAGATGCTCACCGTAGTCTTACCGTCACAATCATATGCCGTTCGCCATGAAGTGGTGGTCCTTAAAATAGTTTGATCGAAATTTATTTTACATAATTAATCGTATGTTTGCACGGCTAACCAGAAGTTTCTTGTGATTGGCGACCTAAGAAATGATCTCATCCCTCTGAGTGATTGCATTCTGATAACCGGATTTATTTTTACAGATTGAATAACTAAATTCTATTTCACTATCGCTATTGGTGAAGAACCAAATCCTTGCAATAACAACAGCTGATTGGATGGAACGCAGAATGATGCTGTTTTGTAATGTCGGGCACGTCACCCTATGCACAGATTGTAAAAATATAGTAGGTGAGGAACAACAAGCGATGATCGATAGCTGCTCGAATAATCTTGCAAATGAGAAAATTTGATACTTTTTGACGTGGGACCTCGCGTGGGACTACTTTTTTGTTTACTATGTACTCGGATGCATTTTGTAAAATTGTAAATGAAACTAACAAATATTGCGTCAGATTTCAAACGACAATAACAGCATAACCACATGATGGATAACAATAACCAATATGTTGTTGGATAGATAAAATTTTGAACAATTTTGTAAAAGCCTAATTCTAGAGAAACATTTCAAAAGGTTCAAAAGGGTTTTTGATCGATCACTTTCATTCAACCACTACAACTTATTAAACACCTTTTATAACACGTTATTTGCACAAGTTGATAGCGGAGGGATCACTCTAGCCTTCTGAACGGAAACCACGCTTGAAAGAGTTACAAAAGCTGAACCATCATCAAAATAAAAAGGCGCTTCGGAAAAACGATGAAAGCAGATAGGACCTTTTGATATGTTTATCTAGAATTATCATTATTTTTTTCATTGCAAAGCGGTAAAAATCGATAAAAAGTGTCAAGGACAAGTTTACGCGAATAATGAACCAATCACATGCGAGCATTCTTAGCATAGACGACATGAATAGACACCAACCATTCCCTGTGATATTCTCTAAATCAATATCCAAAAAAATTTACAGAGTCTACTCGTTCCAATAGGTCAATTTATGTTTGCTTCCACGAACTTAGACTAACTTGACGTTTCGAAAGTAAAGTTTTTTTTGAAAAGTTTGAAACAACCCTTTTACTTGAACGATTTTCACCCCTGCTGTTAGAGTGTAATAAAAACTGAAAAACTGTCTTGAAAGAAGACATGCCGATGAAAGCTACTGTACTACAGTACATGTGGAGCAAAGTACCGCTGGTCTGGTCTATCGTCGTCTATCGTTGTGCGGTACACGACTTCTATTTGCGTGCAATCAAGGAGAAATTGCAATGCTACTGCTGATGTTGATTGAAAGCTTATCTTATGAATATGGTTATCATAAGAACCATAAGTTACTCAACAAATCCAGAAATTTACTCAACAAGTATTGAGCACTAAAGTAGACAATGTATGTGATTTTTTCGAGAATAGTAGTAATGAACACGGGCTGAGGATGTGATGAAGACTTTGAAAAATATTCCCTCGTCTAGACGTGACACAAACCCGCAATCCCCGATGTCTCCGGTATGGTGTTTTGGCCAATTAAACTACTGGGAGAGGTAGTTTCCTAAGACCAATATCGATCACCCTTCTCTATATCTCTATGTTCCACACACGCCTCGATCAACCACATACTGCTTTGCGGAAGTTATTTTTGTAACTGAACGATTGCTTGCTCTCACTTTTGTATAGCGAGTTACTATATCTGGGGAAGTGAAGACTAGATGCTTCAGTCCAGGGATACCAAATGTGCAGATTTGTCTGCAAAACGCAGATTTTTGGAGTCCGTGTGCAGATTTTTATTGATTTGCAGATATTTGCAGTTTTTCCACGGTTTCTGCAGATTTTTGTCAGAGTCTCCTTATATTTGCGCAGATTTTCTTAAAATGTGTGCAGATTTTTACAGACTTTTGCCTGCGCGAGCGAATTATTTTTGAGATTTTTTTCAGATTTCGAGCACATTTTTCTGATTTTTCGAGCAGTTGCAGACATTTTTCAAAAACATCTGGCATCTCTGCTTCAGTTCAGTGTTGCCACAGGTACAGATTTATCTGTAAAAGTACAGATTTTTTCGTTTTTTCTGGTACAGATTCTGGACGGTGCAGATTACAGATTTTTGTCAAAAGGTACAGATAGGTATAGATTTTTCTAAAAGGTCCATTATTTGCACTGAAATATATCTCTTGGTGTACTTGAAATCACTTGAAATGCTTCCCTTGGAAAATAAAACAAAACATTTGTGTGAATCTCGGTGTCAAGGGCCGACTGGTGGTTTTATGCAAACGTTGCTGTTGTGCTACTGTCCCAGACGGATCTCGGAAATCTTGAAAGCAAATTCTAAATTTGATAAAAATATGCGTAAATACTAGGGGCTAGACACCTTTATTTTTTTGGGAAATATTTAAAAAATATTACTAAATATCGTAAATATTATTTCGTTTTACGTAATTTTCTCATCACACCAGCATTGCTACCATCCTTACGGACAAGTCTGAAATGTCGTATGGAACTGTCAAACTGTTCGAAACAACAGAACCAAAAACGTGTTTATTGAACGCAACAACGTGAATTCAGCAGAAAACAACAGCTTTGAATGTTTTTAGCAAATTTTAAAAATAAATTGTGAAACTATGGCTAGCTCTAGTGAAAATGTAAGTAATTACTGAGGTTTTATTCTCATTATCTCTTAAAAACAAGTAACGATGATTATTTCTAGGAAAATTTTTGGAAACGGCTTGAGATCGATGTGGGTCGTATTCTACCACACATAAAGCATATAATTAACCTCGAAGGACTAACTGGAAGTGTTGCTTCAGGACTTCTAACTGATAATGATATTGACAATTTGGGAAAACAAATGCGTGAGCGAGGAACAGTAAGAGTGTTTCACGAGCTAACTTTGAATCCAAATTTATGCACGAGTTCATACTTTCGCGATTTCTCGTCGACACCTGAGTTGTTTCAATTTTCGATTGGGGACCGCAAAGTGTTGCATGCTATTTCATATACTATTCAGCAGAACGGTATACAAAAGTATATGAGTGACAATGAAGTGTTTGGCGATTATCCAAATTCAGAACAAGAGAAACTTTTGTTGATTGAAATTATTAAAAAATATTACCAAAAGAGGTAAACAAGGTGGTACAATTGGAATAAATTATTAAATTTTTCGTTTATATTTTAAGGTCACCTGATAATCCACTTTTCCATCGTTTGATGAACTCTTTGAAGAAACTTGAAATCAATTTAGAAAAAGGGACAGGCGGCTCGTGTATAGGCTACATATCATGTGGCTTATGTGTACCCACCTTCAATGGTACTCCCAAATTTCTGAAAATCGTAAAACTACCAGGAAGAAAATGGAGCATTTCTAATTTAGTTAAGCATTTTGAAAAGCATATTGAACCAACAACGAAGCGGCGTCGGGTAGAAGTACCCATCGACTCAAGTGACGTCCCGCAATATGAAGCAGTGTGCTTATCACACTCAAACGATAGATCGGATTGTTACAGTATGTCCGACGACGAGTACCAAGAGTACGACATTTTGGAATGCGGCCCAATCAATGATGTATTCGCAACCAACACACATATGAGTACTGCTGATGTACTACCTAACAGTAAGTGTTTTAATTGTGTCTGTTCCGAATGTTTTCTGTGCAAAATATTTGATTTTTTTTTTCATAATATACTTTAACTTAGTTTTTTGTGACATTTGTCCGCGTGCATTTTTAAATTTACGCCGTGTTATAATATGAGATTCCGAATTAAATATTAAAAATTTCTACCGAAAGGACAAAATGTTATACGGATAAAGTACATATTTGTATGTTGCGTTTTGTATTTGAACCTATTCTGTATTTATGTATTTTGTATTTGCACTCATTCTGTATGTGCTTTAATAGATGCTTATGTGCTTGCATGTATGTATGAACCTTGATCCATAGGCGCAGCCAAGGGTAGTTAGGAGAGGGTGACCTTCCCCGAAATATTGTAATTAGCGAGAATGTTATTCGTGATTCGGTTTAATGATATCATTTTAGTTACGTACATATTTGATTTTTTTTTCTAGTTCTTATCATTCGTTCCAATACAAAACAAATAATATTTAGCTTTTTTTAGGAACCAGTTTCAATTTAGTTACTAGAAGTTAGAAAAGACTTGCTCTTGGGCGTAGTCAGAAATAAATCAGGCGGGGTAAACTTAACAAAATTGTAGAAGCAAAATGTACATTATTATTAAAAAATATAGTTATCAATATCGTTTCTCACTACGTTAATGTTAAAATGCTTGTAAAACAAGTATATTCGGAAATGATTATATTAAATTAGAAACATATTTATCAATCATTATTATCCAAAAATTGCTTAAACGGTTATGGATTTTAAAACCATGTAGTGGAAAAACTTAAAGCAAATTAATAGTAAGATAAACTCTCCTACAACACTTTTGAAGTCGCATGTCTCCATATATCTATAGAAAGCTAGATTTTTTTATTTAATTAAAATTTTTTGTTGAGTATCTAAAGGCGAAATACAAATTATTATTATTTTTTTCAATGAATAGAAAAACGGTGGCAAAATTTTATATCAATCACCGATATAAAACTACTACGTGCTTTGTAGCGTTATTTTAAGGGATTGATTGATTCGTGATTGCTTCGTTGTGTTGCCTCGGCCGCGCAAATTCGCTTTTATACCTGACTTCTGGCTTACGGCTCTTAATCGAAGAGGTGCTCTCAAACACTAGGCGCCTACTTGGCCTTGCTTATCCCGAATGCTGTTCGTCGATTTCTTCCATTCAGCCACGCTTTCCAGTACAACCAGCCGGCAAATGTTACATATTCATACATCATGGACCCAGAAAGATCTAACTCTATTTAAAGCTGACATCTTACCGTTCTCAATGATTAATACATAAACTAGAAATCACACATATTAGAAACCAGAACTATAATCTCTACAATTTCAAATGACGGCAGTCAAACTTGTAAAACTTATTGATACTTACACGAAATCCTATTAAAAAAAGATATGCGTGCAACGAAGCTAACATATTCCTGTTCAATTAATTTTAGGATAAGATAGGTTAATCGTATGAGGCGTATTCTCTCATATAAGTAACACCGGTTAGTTTGTGTTGAATTCACTTAGTCATCTGCAACGCTTATCGGAACAAATCCCAAGGTGATCAACCATCTCACTTTAAGAAACGACACTGTATCAGTAAAGAATAATTCAGATTCGATACGACGGTCTGCAAGCACGGCTTAGCCCTGCTGGTGTTTACAAACTCTTCTCAAATGAACAAGGTGGCAGCATGAAATTGCGAATCAACGCACAAAATTGCAACCAATGCAGAACCTGCGACGCAAATCGTCAACTGGGTCATTCCGGAGGTGTGGGTGGTCCGGCCAACAATGGCATGTAACGGGTCCCTACTGCATTCAGAGCCACATTGTGTCTTTCTCTAGACTATAAATTTAAATCAAGAAAGTGCTTCCTTTCAATGAATTTATCGTTACTACCCGTGAAATTTCAAAAAATATATTTACTCTTTTCTAGTTTTTGTTTTACAACATAAAACAGGGGACTCAAAAGAAATAAAACAAAAGTTTTAAAAAAGGTATTACCACACTTGAAGCTTTATTCCAAAAGGTTCCCGATGAGGCCATCATGAACAGTTGTGGTACACTAAAACGGTTAAGAGAAAATTGGCTATAGTTGGAAATTTTAAGAAAATTCTTTAGTCTCAATTATCAAAAAGAAGAAATAAATACTCGCAGATAAAAATCATCAAAACCAGTCCTATATTAAGCCACATCCAACACATCCATGTTCATTTCGAACTAACCTGACGCTTGATAGATTCTGCTGACAACGAGAAAACATTCTGATCAGTTGGTTTGGATGAGTTACTAACAGTCTACAACATAAAAGATGATAAATTACTTAGTATCTACAACACAAGTTTATCACCGCAACAGCGATTATTTAAAGCTTACCTCTGTGTCTTTATTGACGACTTTGCTAACAGTTCGGAAATGATTATATTAAATTAGAAACATATTTAAAAATCATTATTATCCAACAATAGCTTAAACGGTTATGGATTTTTAAACCATGTAGTGGAAAAACTTAAAGCAAATTAATAGTGAGATAAACTCTCCTACAACACTTTTGAAGTCGAATTATAAACTATGCATGAGGCTATGAATAATTGGGATTTCGGCTTAGCAGTCATTCATCCAATAAGTGCTTAAACGTTGGGACGAATGACAATAACTTCGTTCTGAATTCTGAGATGAATGACTGCTAAGCCGAAATCCCAATTATTGATACCATTTACAGTCGAACTCTCCCACCCAACATGGCTATGTATCATTGTTGTTGTAAAATCGTTAAGAGAATGTTACGAAGTAGTGTGAAATCGAAAAAAAAAATGCAAAAAGGCAATGCTCAGGTGCTCACATCGTTTCACGAAACTTTCGTAGCCAACGTTTATAAGTTTTGTATCTCAATGACTATTTCAGTCGAGATTTGAGCATACGATGGCTTGCTCGATGGACCAGTTCCGCGACTCGAGACATACTCAAAGGCAACGAGTTTTCTCGTCAATAGTTTTTCATTAGTTTTAGAATATCCTATTCTAAAGTTTTATATATTTGATGTATTGAATAATGAGTATTTCGTAAGACAAAGATTTTGTGGGAATTTTTTTTTTAATTATTTTTGGAAGAGGCAACAAAAAGTATGTAATACCAGGTTGTTTCTCAAAAAATAAATAATCAAAACAGGTCAGCTTTGTGATTTTAAATTAGACGCCTGTTTTTTTTTCACGAGTGCGTTGCTTATGTCAGATTTTGTCTCCTTTCAATCAGGTTCTGGTAACGTTTTCCAATCGAGTTGTGAAGCTACACCAATTTTTATGTATCATTAAAAAATCACAGGAGGGTTGTGTGCAAAGCCACGACCGCAAGGTTGAAGTAGAATACTTTTACACAGCTCTACTTAAGGCTGTACATTAACCTACGGCCGGGCGAATCGGTTCGCGCCGCTTTTCGCGTTTAGCCTGGCAGAGGCCTAATGCGCACGGCCAACACAATAGAAAGGTGTTTTCACATTGAAAATTAGACTCGGCTTTACTGGAGTAAGTGTTGGCAAATGCATCTACCGCTCATACCGCCGCTATCGTACGAAAGCGCGTCGTTTCATGTGGGGAATAATATCAACAACGAAAAATGACGCGCGTCTAAGCACACCCGAACTGTTTCGCCGTGCTGCTTCCATTTACTTCCTTATAACATCCGCCTCATGGAAGTACCGGCTGCACCTACCGCTGAGGCTGTTACCATACTGCTACTGGTACCCAAAACTATTAACTCTTCAAATTAAGTGTTTTATTTGTCCTCAAAAGAACAATTGTTCATTCTTCTGAACAAAATGATCCAACTTTTCCATTAGAGGAAGTGCCGGCCGATGTACGGCAAAAATCTCGCCCGATCGCTCGCGTTGGCGTTCGTTCTCAGGCAGAGGCCTGAGACGTGGTGACCAACCACAGTGATTTGTTTAATTTGAAGGCAGCCACAGGCGCAACCCGGACGGTCCATCCAGCTCACCTTCCGACTAATGAATGTAGCTAGTTTTCCCAGAAACACTCTTTTATAGTCGAAGGGTGTTACGAAATAGGCCACGCCTTTCAGTTCAGTTGTTCCATGCCCTAATGTTCTTCAGACAAATTATTCCTCAATTCGCATTTGACTTTTGTATCCAGCGAATAAACACCGATGGTGCTCTTGCTCTCACACACGCAACGGTTTTAACTCGTATCTTATTGCGGTTTGTAACATCAAGCGATTTCGTTTGCTCGCTGTTGCGTGTTGCATCACGTTGCAACTTGGCAGCTGGGAGACGACAAAATTCTGTTGATGCTAATTGATTGAATCGACTTCATATTAGCTCTGCATAGTCGAACTAACTGTCTTTGTGAATGCGGTCTCACAGGGCAGTTTTTTTTTTTCAAAGTCGGTTATGCTGATCGCAGCCTTTGCGCTGCCCCTACAGTGGGGGGTTTACTAAATAAAGTAAAAATTAGACAACCACAACAGAATTTGATTGCATCCCGCACAGAATGTCCGCTTGTGTTGATGCCAGAAAATTATTAACCTTCAATTATTCGTTTATTTGCCTTGAAAAAGGCATTTTGCGGTTCAAAATCGGTTGCTGATCGCAACCTTTGAGCTGCCCTCACAGTGGGGGAATTGAGATATACGGACAACATGCACTGTGGAAGCTATTTCACATTCAGTGAATTAGCCGGGCGCGACAGATTCAAATTGCTAGGATCCAACACAGAATGCTTGCTTGCGTTGTCAAAAATTATTAACTTTTAATGACTTGTTTATTTGCCTTGAAAAAGGCATTTTGATTTCCAAAATTGGATTTCCTGATGGCAATCTTCATGCTGCCCCAACACGGGGCATGGCAGTCTGACGACACACGCTGAGAAAAACCGCGCTGCTCCTGAGATGTGGTGACCAACCACAGGGCTAGTGCTGCTGCTAAGGAAGGACGACTGCTGTTGTCGCTGTCTAGAACTATTATGAGCGGCTTCGGCTGACACAGGCTCTTATATAGGCCAAATAGCATGTTTTCAATTGCAAGGTATATGATTCTGTCGACCGTGCTTGGGAAGCAATCATATAACGACCAATCAGAGGTCGAATTTTTCGTTTTGACAAGGCTTGACTATTTTCAATAGTACAATAGTGTGGATAATAAAATTACAATTTTATATTTTGGGAAGAATCTTAGAAGATTTTCCAATCTATTGCTGCAAGAACGAAGGATATCCATCGAATACTAACCGACTTATTAGCATTTGAAATTGGACATATTTTTCACTTTTTTCGGTTTTAGATTTTCATTTCACATCCCTATGTAGCCGAACTTCCTGAGAGAAGTATTCTACTTCAAAACAATGCATTTTTGAGCAAAACGAAATTTTCGAAAAATGTGTATTTGAACAAAGGCATATCTTCTCCCATATTTTTAATTTTTCTATATTTTTAAAATATTTCCAGTTTATTGAAAATGAAAGATCGTCACTAAAAAATAATTACCTCGTGTCGAAAATAAGTAATGTGACTTGCATCTTCATCACTGTATTATACGATCAATTTGTAATTTATTGCTGATGTTCCAGAAAATCCCGCAATCTTCACTTCATTTTCAACTGGGAGCGGACAGAGTAGCAAATTACTGAACACGCTTGTGACTGTGCCTCGTAGGACCAACGATCAACAAAAAAATTCCAGGCGCTATACAGAGCTAGAAAAAGACATTTTTGCTTTAGAATATCTTTCTGCTGGAAACAGTCATTTTGAGTATATGTTAGAAAATATTTCAACTATGTCAGTTAAAACAGTTCAACGTCATTTGAACGAAAAAACCGTTCATATCAGAGAAGGTATATTAGATATTGATGGATTGAAGACATATCTTGTGCAAAACAATTTTCCACTGTTTGTAACACTTTGCGAAGACGCAAAAAGAATAGTTGCTACAGTTGAATACGATTAAGCAACCAATTGTTTGAGTGGCCTAGTTTCACCGTTGTCCGAAAACGGTCTACCAAATACAAATCTTTTCAGAGCCTCTACTCCATATAAAATGAAGAATGACATCGAAAAGTATTCAAAAGAAAAGTATGCATATGTACAATTGGCTCTTCCACTGGCTTCTAATGCGGCACCATATGTGTTGTACCATACATGTTCGGATAACAAATTTGGATACAGAGATGTTTTGAATCGATGGAGTTACACAGAGCGAATGCTGCGACTAGCAGGTATTACTGTAATAGCAAACGCTTCCGATGGAGATCCACGATTGTTGAAAGCAATGAAAGTTCGTGCATTTGAAAATACCAATGTTTCAGCTAGATGGGGTGAATGGTTTATAACCCATGATCATCTTGAAACGCCGATCAATGTACAAGACATGGTACACGCTGTCAACAAATTTCGTAACAGAATGTTAAACGCTGACTTACAAATAGGTGAGATGTTTAAAATGAATATACCTCTATTATCATGCGTTTGTACTTCCTCTATACCAGCGGTTCTCAATCTGGGGTACGCGTACTCCAGGGGGTACTGGAAAGCCTTTAGGGGTACGCGAATGAAAAATCAGTAATGCTAGTAAAGAATTTATTATTATAACTTATTTGTTGTTCAATCTTGCTCTTATAACATAAAACTTCAACAACAAAGGGTACGCGAACAAAAAAAGATTGGGAACCGCTGCTCTATGCTATTAAGTTTTATATATAGATTATTGAAATAGTGAATGATAAGTTTTCAACTAACAAACGTATCATGGTTGTTCACACTACAAATTGTTATGGAATTAGTGTGAATATTAGATTTTTATAAGTAGGTGCCAGAATTGTGCCGTGTCAAATAAATGTTCCGCGTAAAAAAGGCCGCGCAAAAAAAAACGCGTAAAAAGCGACCTTAGTGTATACAACTATGCTCATAACTCTAACTTAACTCTAACAAAAAAAGGTAACATGATTTCATAATATTCTCATGGTATTTTTATTTCAAGGAACATATACAATATCGAAACAACATCCTAAAGAACTTATTACTAACCACAGTAAAGCTAAGCATCTCCTCGCTATCTCAGATATAGAAATCAAGGATGAGATGAAGTTTGGACCAACACTTAAACTGATCAACCCAGAAATGATAAGTTACTTGAGATCAATTTCCTAGGTTCTATTTTTCTCTTCAGTTAGTCATTTCAGGACTCAACCTTTAGTGTCAGTGTATTTTATGGTGAAGCTTATCTCGCTAAAGCCGTCTTTAGGGGCTATGCGCTCAGCTTCTAATTGAACACTAGAACTTCATCCAGCCAACTACTCACACATTTGTTAGTTAATTCGTGTGTTGATTATTTTTTACCGAGAGTGAGATTGGTTTAGTTCGCACTTAAACCTGTCCTACAATCATACTTTCTTCTACTAATACTCATTCTATTTTTCAGGACGGCTAATTTTGTTGTGCGTGGCTGGCGAAACTTTTGTAAAAATAATCATCATAATCTTAAATTGTGTATTAGCACAAATGGTTACTTGTCACTCGAGTTTCTTGCACATGCAATGATTTTATTCATGGTTGATTGCAGAGATCGTGGCGCACCAGAACAATTTTTATTAGACTGTCTTTCCAGTCAGCCATGTGAAAAACTATTCAGACAATTACGCTCAATGGCTACAACGAATCAAACTGTGATAAATTTCACTGCTAAGGAATTCACAGATAAATTGTAACGCGTACACATGAAATACGATATCATGTATAGAAACAGCAACTTGATTCATATGCCTGCATTGTCCCGTATACAAGAGAAGCGTATCATTTTGGAACAGCTTCCGTTGGAAAGCGAAATTAAAACGCAAGTGTTTAGAGCGAAATCTGAAGCTAAAGAGCTACTTATAGATGTAGGTATTGCTGTAAACGATATAGATATGACCGATTCAATACATAATAAATCAAATTTGGAGCAATTTGAATTCATTAATGTAACTAGCTTTACAGATAGTGACAGTTTGGATGATATAGAAACAAATAACGAAAATCAAAAGCCAGTTTGCGAACATGCAAATTATTTTGGAAACAGCGAACACTGCGAAGAAACAGAAAACGACAGTGCCAATAAAAAAAACCGACAGCTTGCCAACGCTGTAAACCATGGCAATGTTCAAACCGCTAAAGAAGGGGAAATCTCCGATACTTCGATGCTATTTGAAAATTCAAAAGGTTGTCTTAATTTGAAAAATACAACATCAGGAGAAAAACACTCGTTCAAGATTCGTGACAATGATACTGAAATTAAAAATATAAAAAAGTCAACATTGGTTTGGTTGGCACTCTCTTTCAGTTGATCGTACGAGACGATTCATGGAATCGCGTGCTTGAAGCACGCATTAGTACTAACTTTGTCAAAGACAACACTGTAACAAAAAAGCTTATTTAATAAATATGCATACATTCATTCGTTGTTTTGCTTTCGTCTCGATTAGACGCAAATTGTTTATCCTCATTTGAGTTCGCAAAATAACAATACACGAGTTATCGTACGGGTGTTTTTTTTGTCGATTAGTTCTTGTGTTGCGCGATAACAATAGCCTGTTGTATATCGGCAGAAACATCTGCACACTGGTAGGGGCAGGCTACCCCGCCAGTGATTCGATACGCAGCCGATATATCAGCAAGAATAATTCTCCCGCACCGCTGTTACCCCGCTAGCAGCACGGACCACCATACGATCGAGCGAGTGGAAGTCAACTACAAGTGGCATCTACAAGGTCGCGTGTAAGATACGGCCACTGTGTCACAACACGAAGCTGGATCGTCATTGTTTGTTCTGCGGAGACACTCGATTAATCCAACTATCAGCCGTGAGGTCGTTCTCGACTTAAACGTTCGGTGAAGTATTACCTTTAGAATTTTTACTATTATTATCAATATTATTACTATGTTATAATATTATTATTAATATTATTATTGATATTATTATTGTTTTTATTATTATTATTACTACAATTATTATCATTATTATTATTATTACTATTGTTATTAGTATTAGTATTACTGTCTTTTTTTTTATTTGATCCATTGTAGATTGAAAAATTGTTTTTAAAATTTAATATCAACTACTTGAACCTCCCCCCCCCCCATATTCGAATATTTATCGTTCGTGTGCGGTAGAGCGTAACGCTCCCGCAAAATGGACGACATGCAGGTGCAACTTTTTCTGGATGTGGAAACAAACGGGGAAGAAATTGAAATTTCTCCCATCAGCTCACCCCTATCTTCCCCTGTGCCCTCCCCTTTGCCAAGTCCTGTACCAAGAGTACCGGAAGTACGGGTAAAAGCTTACCCAGATGCCGCTGGCGGTCCCTACGTTTTTTTCCGGCCCATAAAGAAGCCATTGAATATTATTCAAATTGGCAAAGACCTGGCAAAACATTTTTCGGCCGTAACCGAGATTACGAAGGTGAGGCCGAACAAACTGCGAGTTGTCGTGAGTAGCTTGAAGCAAGCAAACGAAATTGCTGGCTACGAGCTCTTCACGAGAGAGTATCGCGTGTACATCCCTGCCAAGGATGTAGAAATCGACGGTGTGATTACCGAGGGGAATCTCACTGTCGATAACATTTTGCGTCATGGAGTTGGCTGTTTTAAAAACCCCTTGATGCAAAGTGTAAAGATACTGGATTGCAAGCAATTGCATTCAGTATCCATCGAAGAAGGGAAGAAGAAATTCCTCTCTTCGGATTCCTTCCGAGTAACATTCGTATATCCGCGCTGCCGAACTACGTCCCCTTGGACAGGGTTCGTCTACCTGTACGCCTGTTCGTACCGCGGGTCATGCATTGCCAAAACTGTAAGCAGTTAGGTCACACAGCCACCTACTGCTGCAACAAGGCACGCTGTAGCAAGTGCGGAGGCAATCATGCTGAGAACGCTTGCAGTGGGGATACTGAAAAGTGTCTTTATTGCGAGAGAACTCGGCATGACCTTCCGGCATGTCCCGCGTACAAACAGCGCGAGGAAAAAATTAAGCGTTCCCTTAAGGAACGATCGAAGCGCTCTTTTGCAGAAATGCTTAAGAGGGCTGAGCCACCCTCGACAGGAAACATCTTTTCCTTCTTGCCAACTGATGAGGGTACATCTGACGATCCCGTCAAAGGGTGTTCCTATGCCTTGCCAGAGGGATCTAGGAAGAGGAGAATGCTCAACTCTCCTAATCTTTCTCGCAAAGGTCGTAAGATAACCGTAAGATAACCCCTAGATTGGAATGACCAATAAGACAACACAAAAAGGAAGCGGTGAAGAAAAACCGAAGCAAGTACCCCCCGGATTTAATTTCAAATCAAACCAGGAGTACCCACCGCTTCCTGGGGCACCAAAAACCCCTCGTGCACCCATTTCTCGATCAGAAGACATAAAAGAAACAGGGTTCATAAAATTCTCTGATATTGTGGACTGGATATTTGAAACATTCAACGTACCAGATCCCCTTCAAAACATTCTTCTTGCCCTTTGCCCTACAGTGAAAACCTTTTTGAAGCAACTCACAGCAACTTGGCCCCTCATTTCAGCTATCGTATCTTTCGATGACTAATACGTCGAATAAGGTTAGGAATTTTGTCACTGTGTTACAGTGGAACTGCAGAAGTATCAAGTCCAAATTTCATTTATTTTCACATTTGATAAACACATACAATTGTGATGCGTTCGCGCTCTGTGAAACTTTTCTCAATTCAAATGACCAACTTAATTTCCACGATTTTAACATCATTCGTCGAGATCGAGACTCACCCGGTGGAGGGGTACTTTTAGGGATCAAAAAGTGCTATTCTTTTTTCAGAATCGACCTCCCCTCGATCTCGAATATTGAAGTTGTTGCCATTCAAACGAATATGAATGGAAAAGACCTTTGCCTTGTTTCGTTATATATTCCCCCATCCGCGCGGATTGAACAGAAGCAACTCCTTGATATAGCAGAATTGCTTCCCGCACCTTTTTTGATTTTGGGAGATTTTAACTCTCACTGTTCGCTATGGGGGTCGCTGTACGACGACAACCGATCTTCTTCAATTTGTAACTTGATCGACGACTTCAATATGACACTTTTGAATACTGGGGAAGCGACACGTGTAATCAACGATCCCCACGGTAGTGATCATCTTCCAATCGTTATATCAATTGCTAATGGTTCAACTCCCCCGAACCCAATCAATATTTCCTACGACCTTACACGTAATATTGATTGGAAGCGTTATGAGTCTATTATAGCGGAATCTATCGAGACTCACGAGGAACTTCCTCCGGAGGAAGAATACGCGTTCTTAGCTGGCTTGATAATCGACGCCGCGACTCAAGCTCAGACGAAACCGATACCCGGGGTAACGATTAGACAGCGCCCTCCCAGCAAATGGTGGGACAAAGAGTGCTCTGAGCTGTACGCGCGAAGGTCCGCGGCGTATAAGGACTACCGGGAGTACGGCACTGTCAACCTACTCCGAAAGTACGAGGCACTGGGCAGGCAGATGAAGAGCTTAGTAAAGGCGAAAAAACGCGGGAACTGGCGGCGGTTCGTAAACGCGTTGTCGAGGGAAACAGCGATGAGCACTCTTTGGGATACCGCCAGGCGCATGCGGAACCGTGACGTTTCGAATGAGAGTGAGGAGTATTCAGATCGCTTGATACTCGATTTTGCCAAAAGGGTCTGTCCAGACTCTGTACCGAAACAGAAAACCTTTCGCGACGCGTTTATAGTAACTACGGAAGAGCCTCCATTTTCGATGTTGGAATTTTCAATGGCTCTTCTGTCGTGCAACAATAAGGCTCCAGGGTTAGATAGAATAAAATTCAACCTGTTGAAGAATCTACCCGACTCTGCAAAAAGACGCTTTTTGAATTTGTTCAACAAGTTTCTTGAGCTAAATATTGTTCCGCATGACTGGAGGGAGGTAAAAGTCATTGTTATTCGGAAACCCGGGAAAACTGCATCTGATCACAATTCATATAGGCCGATTGCGATGCTCTCTTGCCTCCGGAAATTAATGGAGAAAATTATCCTCTTACGGTTAGACAAATGGGTCGAAACAAACGGTTTACTTTCAGATACTCAATTTGGCTTTCGCCGGGGCAAAGGGACGAACGATTGCCTAGCGTTGCTTTCTACTGAAATTCAACTCGCATTTGCTCGAAAAGAGCAAATGGCTTCTGCGTTCTTGGATATTAAGGGGGCTTTTGACTCTGTCTCTGTAGAAGTTTTAAGCGCGAAACTTCATTCGCAGGGACTTTCACCAAATTTGAATAACTTTTTGCTCAATTTGTTGTCAGAAAAGCATATGTATTTCTCACATGGCGATTCGACAACTTCCCGAATTAGTTACATGGGCCTTCCCCAGGGCTCATGTTTAAGTCCTCTCTTATATAATTTTTACGGCAATGACATCGATGAATGTCTTGCAAATTCATGCACGCTAAGGCAACTTGCAGACGATAGCGTTGTATCCATTACTGGTAGCGAGGCTAGCGATTTGCAAGGACCATTGCAAGATACCTTAGACAATTTGTCTGAATGGGCTCTTAAGCTGGGTATCGAATTCTCTCCGGAGAAAACTGAGTTCGTCGTTTTTTATAGGAAGCATAACCCAGCTCAGCTGCAGCTCCTACTAACGGGTAAAACGATCTCTCAGGTTTTAGTCGCTAAATATCTCGGGGTCTGGTTCGACTCTAAATGCACCTGGGCTTGTCATATTAGGTATCTGACACAAAAATGCCAACAGAGGATTAATTTTCTTCGTACGATTACCGGAATATGGTGGGGTGCTCACCCAGGAGACCTTCTAAGGTTATACCAAACAACGATATTGTCAGTTCTTGAGTACGGCTGTTTCTGCTTTCGCTCCGCCGCGAACACGCACATTATAAAATTAGAGAGAATACAATATCGTTGTTTGCGTATTGCCTTGGGTTGCATGCAGTCGACCCATACGATGAGTCTTGAAGTGTTAGCGGGTATTCTTCCGTTGAAACATCGTTTTTGGAATCTCTCTTACCGGTTGCTAATTCGATGCACAGTTATGAACCCATTAGTAATTGAAAATTTCGAGAGGTTGGTCGACCTTCAATCTCAATCCAGATTTATGACTTTATATTTTGACTATATGGCTCAAGATATTAATCCTTTTTGATACGATTCCTCCAATGTCGCACTTTTAGATACTTCTAATAATGCTGTATTCTTCGACACCACCATGAAACAAGACATGGTATCCCGGATCAATTGCGACCCCAAGAGATCCCTAAGATTTTTTCCAATAAGTTTAAACATGTTAGTTATGATAAAAGGTTTTACACTGACGGATCTAATCTAGATGAGTCCACTGGCTTCGGTGTTTTCTACGAAAAT
Organism: Wyeomyia smithii; assembly: GCF_029784165.1. Classification (NCBI taxonomy): domain Eukaryota; kingdom Metazoa; phylum Arthropoda; class Insecta; order Diptera; family Culicidae; genus Wyeomyia; species Wyeomyia smithii. Next base: position 211,179,531 of record NC_073696.1, read on the forward strand.
TTTACCGCCTCCTACAAACTCGATGCTCCTGCTTCCGTGTACGTCGCAGAACTTGCTGCTATTCAGTACTCTCTTGGAATCATCGAAACCCTACCCATATACCACTACTTCATCTTCACAGATAGTCTCAGTGCCATTGAGGCTCTGCGATCGATGAAGCCTGTGAAGCACACCCCGTATTTCCTGGGGAAAATACGGCGGTTTTTAAGTGCTTTAACAGATAAAAATTACCGGGTTACCTTAGCGTGGGTCCCTTCTCATTGCTCGATTCCGGGTAATGAAAAGGCTGACTCTTTAGCTAAGGTGGGTGCTATTGATGGCGATATTTATAAAAGACCAATTGCTTATGATGAATTTTATAGCATTTTGCGTCAGAGAACACTCAACAGTTGGCAATCATCATGGAACTCAGATGAACTGGGACGGTGGCTACATTCCACTTTTCCTAAGGTATCGACGAAAGCATGGTTCAAGGGGTTGGATGTCGGTCGGGACTTCATTCGCGTGATGTCCAGACTTATGTCCAATCACTACACGTTAAACACGCATCTCTTTCGTATAGGGCTTGTAGACAGTAATCACTGCGTTTGTGGCGATGGCTACCATGACATCGAGCATGTTGTTTGGTCGTGTGCCGAATTCTGTGATGTTAGGTCCGAGCTTATAGATTCCCTCCGGGCCCGAGGAAAACAACCGAACGTTCCCGTTAGAGACATTCTGGGAAGCGGTGATCTTCAGTACATGACACAACTGTACTGTTATTTGAAAAAGACTGACATTAAAATTTAATATTCTTTTGTCTATTTGTCAGAATACCCGTATACGACGCTGGAGACACGAACACGAAGAGCCTAAATCTATGTTTAAAAAACAAAAAAGAACACCAGTCCAAACACAAATAGATCGTATATCTTAAGTAGTTTTAAGCAAGAATTGTATCTCCCCTCCTCTCACCTTAAATCCCCACTAGCTCGTAGTCGGCCGCGAGAATAAAAAAAAAGGCCTCGCTCTTTTCCCTGCTAACGTAGAATTAATACGAATTGTACTTGGCTCAGTAAAACAGAAAATGTATCGTGCCGTGTCAAATAAACTAATTTTAAGCCAAAAAAAAACTAAATATGCATACAATTAATTTTTTTCCTATCTATACGTTCACAATTTTATCACTTCCG